>NC_141670.1:104785046-105170046 GCF_028749965.1 Puma concolor | reverse complement strand
GTTTTTTGTTTTTGTTTTTTAATGTTTATTATCCTTGAGAGACAGAGAGAGAAGACAGAGTGCAAACAGGGGAGGGGCAGAGAGAGAGAGACACACACACAGAATCCAGAGCAGGCTCCAGGCTCTGAGCTGTCAGCACAGAGCCCAATGCGGGGCTTGAACTCACAGATCGCAAGATCATGACCTGAGCTGAAGTTGGACACTTAACTGACTGAGCCACCCAGGGGCCCCTCCAGGTGGATGGTCTTATCCCTTTGAGGGATAAAAGCATTTGGTAATTTCTCAGTGATAACCTTAGCATTTTATGGTGGGGAAAGTGCCAAGACTCTTTAGATTTACTATACACTATTGTTGCAAAATGTTGTATATTCTTTTTCTTTCAGGATAATTTCTCTCGTTCTCAGAGACCCCATTTAGTTCATTTCTGGAAAGTCAGAAAGTACTTCTGAGGAATGATTTTATTAGAAAGGCAAACCATTTGATCATACCTCTAAAGATCATGGCAGAAAAGGGGATATTACTTTCAGAGCGAAGGACATTATATAAATGAACTCATCCACATTAGATAGGACATTTTTAAAATTAATTAATTAATTTATTTTTAAAGGTTTATTTATTTATTTTGATAGAGAGAGTGAGTGAGCATGCGTGTATGAGCGGGGGAAGGGCAGAGGGAGAGAGAGAGTCCCAAGCAGACTCCTCACTGTCAGTGCAGAGCCTGACTCAGGGCTCAATCTCACAAACTGAGATTATGACCTGAACACAGACCAAGAGTCTGTCGCTTAACTGACTGAGCCCACTCAAGAGCCCCTAGATAGAACATTTTATTTCATTATTTTTCAAATATCAGATTGCTACTCCTGACAAGTTTCTATGTCAAATGTGTAAGTAATTAGCCAAATATTAGAGCCTCAGAGAGTCAAAGAAATTATGTGGATCAAAAGAATTAAGACTGGGAACATATTAGAATTTAAAAAAAATTTTTTTTAACGTTTATTTGTTTTTGAGACAGAGAGAGACAGAGCATGAACAGGGGAGGGGCAGAGAGAGAGGGAAACACAGAATCTGAAACAGGCTCCAGGTTCTGAGCTGTCAGCACAGAGCCCGACATGGGGCTTGAACCCACGGACCGCGAGATCATGACCTGAGCCAAAGTCAGACGCTCAACTGACTGAGCCACCCAGGTGCCCCAAGACTGGGAACATATTAGAATTTTATTTTATTTTTTTATTTTATTTTATTTTTTTTTTTAAATTTTTTTTTTTAACGTTTATTTGTTTTTGAGACAGAGAGAGACAGAGCATGAACGGGGGAGGGCCAGATAGAGGGAGACACAGAATCTGAAACAGGATCCAGGCACCGAGCTGTCAGCACAGAGCCCGATGCGGGGCTCGAACTCATGGACCGCGAGATCATGACCTGAGCCGAAGTCGGCCACTTAACCGACTGAGCCACCCAGGCGCCCCGAGAATTTTAATGGTGATGACACAACAGCAGTTGCTGATTCGAGCTTCAATTACTGGATGCTACTGCTTTTCATGTAAGCAGCATAGGGTGGTTTGAAGTGGGCTCAAGACCCAGGTCATTTCGGTTTGAATTCCAGCAGTGCCATCTGAGAGCTGTGTGTCTTGGATAAGTTACTTAGCCTTGCCGTGACTCAGTTTCCCATATTTAAAAAGGGGTAGCGGGGTGCCTGGGTGGCTCAGTCGGTTGAGCTTCTGAGTTCGGCCCTGGTCATGATCTCGCAGTTGACGAGTTCGAGCCCCATGTCGGGCTCTGTGCTGACAGCTCAGAGCTTGGAGCCTGCTTCTGTTCTGTGTCTCCCTCTCTCTCTGCCCCTACCCTGCCCATGGTCTGTCTCTCTCTGTCTCAAAAATAAAGACAAACATTAAAAAGGGGTAGCAATAGTACCAACTTCAGAAGAAATATTATAAAGATTAAATTAGTTATCAGTAAATACTTAGCACTAATCTTACACAAAATAAATGTGTAAATGTTTGTTAGGTTGTACCATATTATCAATCTATTTACAATGTTTATAGGTCTACTGTGTTCAGAGATACTGTACTACAGGATGGTCCTGGCCTACAAGGGATGTTTAGTCAGAAAAAAAAAAAAAAAATGATGCCATTCAGTATAGAAAAGTGGAAGCTGGATATATGATCTTAAAGATAGTGATGTAAAAGTTTAAACTTTAATTTTAACTAGAAAATTTGAAGTGGTTACTTTTTTAAAAAATGGTTATTTATTTATTTTGAGAGCTAGAGCTAGAGAGAGAGAGAGAGAGAGCGCGCGAGCATGCAAAAAGGGGAGGGGCAGAGAGAGAGGGAGAGAGAATTCCATGGCAGGCTCCATCTCATGAACTGTGAGGTCATGACCTGAACCGAAGTCAAGAGCCAGACAGACACCAAATGGACTGTGTCACCCAGGCATCCCTAAAGAGGTTACTTTTTATTGTTAACTCTCTAAGGACATAAACTACCCATATATAATAATTCACAGGACATAACAGAGAATTAGATACAATGATAGAAACCAAGTAATACTTACTTTTAAAAATAAATTAAAATTTACTCATGAAGATATCAAGCTACTATATTTTATCTTACAGTAAACCCAGCCCTTGGAGTACAGACATGACCCTTGAGTCTCACATATCTCCATTTGCTGAATTACTCGTGTAAAATTCTTGCTATAGTTCATGTTATGGGGGACTTGTTAAAAACTAAAAATAAAAAGCTACATTTACACTGTCTACAAGGAATAAAATGTAAACAATTTATTCATAAGTCACATTTAAATAATCTATGTTTGTACAAAAATGTCTTAAGAATTATATCCTACCGGGGCGCCTGGGTGGCTCAGTGGGTTGAGCTTCTGACTTTGGCTCAGGTCATGATCTCACTGTCCATAAGTTTGAGCCCTGCATCAGGCTCTGCGCTGACAGCTCGGAGCCTGGAGTCTGCTTCAGATTTTGTGTCTCCCTCTCTCTCTGACCCCTTACCCCCCCCCACGCCCCTGTTCATGCTCTCTCTCTGTCTCAAAAATAAATAAACATTAAATTTTTTTTAAAAAGAATTCTATCCAGCAAGCTTCAGTATAAGCAATTGCATATTCACTTAACTAACAGCAATAAAACGAAAAGGGGAAAATTTCAAGATGGTTTAAAAAGACAAAGTAAATTTAAAATGGAAGCAAATTACTCTCAGGAATCACACTTAAATGTTCTACATTAGTAAAGTATTACCCGAATCATACTTCTATCAAGCTTTCATTCGAGTAGTAGTGTAATCACTCAACAGAAATGAAGCTAAAAGAGAAAGTGCAAATTTTCTTTAGAAAAGTTTTGTTAGAAAGGAATTTTGCTGTAGTTCAGGATCTTCAGAAGTAGGCTCAGTAGAGGGCTGGATGCTTCCAGGATGTGGGAGAGAGGAAATATTTCAGTGCTTAGTGTAGAGACATTTTTTATGTTAATGGAAGATGTGTTAAGCCAGGGGCATCTCTCAATGATGAGTATTCTTCTGGATGTTCATACTTACTTGGCATGAACTGTCCCCTGGAATTCTCCTTCAACATCTGAATGGAGGATGAAATAGAGGAAGAAAGGCTGAACTTGAATCAGGTGTCATCTTTAGTGTCCTTTCTACTGGATTCCATTTTTGAAAATGCATGATCCTATGGTGTTAACAAAAGAAGGCATAGTAAATTTTTAAGTCTGCTGGTCCAGAGTCTTCTAAGTTCAACAGGATAAATTATAGATCTCTCTTGTAGAGAAATTATTGGAAACATATAGTGACTTGATGCAGGGAACATTCCATGATTTTGATCACATGGTGATGACATTTGGTCCACAGAGGATACATTTAGATACTTTATCCCTCAGCCATCACAGATTAATGCTCTCACTTTCTTGGTGATCTGATAATCCATGTGACTTGGTGGTCCTCTCAGACCTTTGACATATGTGCCACTTTAAACATTGGGCATAAGAAGCCCCTTTTCATCTAAAAGATTAAATTTAAGCTCTGCTTTATTGAATTTTCTCCCCTTGTCATATGCATTTTCTTTTCTTAATTCGTTGAGTTTTCTCTTGGCCAATAAAGTTTTGACCGATTATTATGAGCTTTATCTCTCATGGGAAATCATTTGGCTTTAATAAGAACAAATACTTCTTTTTGCTTTTTCTGTAAGAATTTTTGCTTGTTTTCTGAAGGTGTGCAGCTGTTCACAATTATGGTTGATTGTTTCATCTGTTTTGGACAGTTTCTCTTCTGTCATTAAATGGTAAATTCCCTATTAAATGAATATTCCAGTGTATTTTATTTCATTTTTTCAATGAAGGTCAGAAATGACATTTTTTGTTGAAGATTTCAAATATCACTTTCAAACTGTGTATTTCCTGTCTTCAATGAAATCAATTTTAACTTTTAAAATTCTCAGTTTGGAAAATTTTATTTTGATATGTTAATTCTTTATGTATAATAGAAACATGTTTGAGGAGGTGAAAGTGTAGAAGAAAATAATTTCAGTAAATGCTGATTTTTCAAAGAAAAACTTTGAGGTTTTAGAGATTTGAAAAATTAGCTTTATTTTTAGCATGAAGACCTTTCAAGTAAGTATAGCTGAAGATACTTTCTCAAACACAAACAAGACTTAGATAATTTTTGCAATGTCTGCTGGTATAAAATATTGACTGTGGTTATTAAAATATTTTTAACATCACAGTGAGAGTTAAATATGTGACTTTATCTTCCTGTCTTTGACACCTGTAGGAAATGAATGAATTTCCTCTTTGGTATTTGTAATATGAAATGTACCTACCATTGCACTGAGGTCACAAAGTCACCAACTTAAGTCCCTAGTTTCTCCTTCCTATTTTGCTAAGTGGTTGTTAGGGTATCAATCTCAAATGACTTAAGTTTATATGCCTTTGTGAAATAGCTCTGTGAATGTGTGTATTTGGGGAAAGGCTTTAATAGCTTTTTATTGATCTTACTGTCAGTTGATCTGCTTGTTCTGTCAAATAGTGGCAGTATTATTATTTATTGCTAAATCTGCCATGAGAACCCAAATAGTACTGCTTATCAGAGCTTGGAATTGCCATAAGATTAACTTGTTTCTCTTCAAATATGATGAAAGATGGCAACAATAAAACACTCTTGTAAAATGACCCTTTTTCTACTGTATTTCATTATGGGAAAGAAAAATTTTAAAGGCATTTTTCAAAATCCTATAACATATTTCACCTAAATAAATCCCTCCATTCAAAGATATGTATATACAACATATGTATTTATGTAAAAACAGCATTTTTGTTTATGTCTGTGTATACAATGTCCTTACCTCTTTTCATTATAGGATAGAATGTAAATCTAGGAAATCCTCTCAAAGGAGATTATCTTTTAACATATTTGAGTCAATTTTAAGAAAATAAACCACAAAACTTGATTAAATTACCAACTTTATTTGATTTTGTTTATTTTTAATGAATTCTTTTGTGATTTTTGGCTGGCTAAAATTCAGGCTACATACTGTACCTTTTGGAACATACCCATCAACAAATTGCAAACTTCTGTAACTTCTACCATTTTGGAATTATCTTCTTTTGTTAAACTTTTTACAAAATCATCCCCCCAAATCAAGACAATATCATCTAACATGGACTCCATATAACTTTTCACTTATATTTGTTAGTGCAAATAGATCTGGGAACAAATAGATTCCCAGTGTAAACTTAAGTATTTTTATTAAAAACTTGTGTTTCTGTTAGTTTGAGGTCTTGTCTGTTTACTCACCACTATTTTCCCAGACTCTGGAGTAAAAGATATGAGTAGAAGAAGAAGAAATACTAGATTTTCATAAAAGCATAGGAAAGGGTGGGCGTTGAGTTGTCACTGTCATTGTCAGCATCGACATAAGCATCTATTGTTGAGCCATATTTTATACTTACTATATGCCTTTATGTATAACATGGTCCTTATAAAAAACATATGGGATATGAAAACAAAGGCACTTAGAATGTATCTATCTTATTGATGAGGAGCTTAACAGATGGCATAATTAGGCCAGGACTTCTGAGCTGTGATTCAGCACACTTTTCATTTTACTGCCTCTCAATAGATACCTTCTCTAGTCATTGATCATATGAAGCATAACATGTACAATTTTTCCAGGGAGAGGTGTTGTTGACCTTCTGTTTATGGTATATTCCAATATGTAATCATCCCCATTGATCAATAATTCACTTTATAATTTAATCAGATTATTGGACTGAAATTTAAGTCCATTTCCCCACAAGGGGGCTCACGCATGACAGACAGTGAGTTATCTTTTCTACATAATAACTCTCTATATACTTAAAACATTTAAAAATAATTTCTTAGCCTTTTCCTCTCTTTTCCAAGCTTCTGTAATATTTTTGTAGGACATTCATCACTTTCTTGTAATAATTTTTATTTCATTCAATTCGCTATCTTTTGCTTCTCAGTTCTACTCTACATTCAGTTTTTGTATCTCCAATCTACTTAATATACTTCTTTCAAACTCCATTTGGTACTATTCCATATTCATAATCCTAATTGACTTTCCATAGAATGCAGAAATACATCCTTAGCCTAGTGTTCAAAACCTTCAATGATCTAATTCAACCTACTATTGCAACCTTATTTTTCTCGATTCTACTGATAACTTTTGTATAGTTGAGCTTCAGCCTGAACTAGGATGGACTTGGAGAGTTGTGTTTTATCATAATAGTCAGAGTCTCAAATGATATGGTGAATATTGTTTTGATTCCATAGACTTCCTGAAAAGAGTCTCAGATACCTCTGGATAGTCTTTGTAGCATACGTCAAAAAAACATTAACATATTGAGTAAGAGCTTAAGCCCTTTCCCACTGTCTATGTGTGCAGACAAATTTTCTTTCCTTCCTAACTTTAGGATCCTGGGAAAGTTATTAAACTTATGCTTCAGTGTGCTCTTCTCTAAAATGGAATTAATAATAATATCTATTTCTTAGAGATGTTTTGAGGATTAAATAAATTGATGCTGGTTTGCAATTACAATAGTGCCTACCACAGGAAATAGTTACCTTTGTGATGAGGAAAATGCTTTTTTCTCTATTCCTGGTTTTCAATGTCTTTTTTTAAAGTTTATTTATTTATTTTGAAAGAGAGAGAGAACACATGGGGGAGAGGCAGAGAGAGACGGGGAGAGAGAGAGAGAACACACGGGGGAGAGGCAGAGAGAGAGAGAGAGAGAGAGAGAGAGAGAGAGAATACCAAGTAGGCTCCTGTACTCCACTCTGAGCCTGATGTGGGGCTCAATACCATGACCATGAGATTATGACCTGAGAGGAAATCAAGAGTCAGATGCTTAACCTACTGAGTCACCCAGGTGCCCTTCCAAATTAATATGTATTTGTTTTAAAGAGAGAAAAGTATGGAATATCTTTTAGTTTGATCAAGTCTTTTGGCAGTGTTAATCCTTTGATATTAATTTAAATATAGCTAAAGTATCCATAGGAATTTCAATGGATACCTGAGAAAAATAAGAGCAAGTTCTAAACGTGTTTGTTAGCCTATAAAGTTGTAATCGTTCCACTGATAGGCATCAACCATCTCTTTCCTTCAGCAGCCTGCCAGCTTAATACTTCCCTTCTCACTAGGCTAAGAGGCTGAAAACAAGTCTAGAATGAATGAATTCATTCATTTATCACAAACCTATTGTGTATATGCCAGGCATTCTGCTGAGCTCTGGTATGCAATCTTATAATCTAGTGGAAAAGGACGTACATTAAACCAGTCAACAATAAAACAGTATGATTAAAAAATGTGAGAAGATTTTGAAATACTCTTCCCATTGCTTTTTATGTTTTGGATATTACTGTTGTTAACTGAGATGTAATTGACATATAACATTATGTTAGTGACAGGTGTACAACATAATGATTTAACATATGTATATATTGTGAAATGGTCACCACAATAAGTCTTGTTGACATCCATCACCTTATATAGTTACAATTTTTTTCTTGGGATGACAGCCTTTAAGATCTACTCTTTTAGCAACTTTCAAATATATACTATAGTATTATTAACTCCAGTCACTACACTGTGTATTATATTCTAGAACTTATTTATTTTAATTTTATAATTAGAAATTTCTCTGTATCTATAAACTCTGGTTTTTGTTTTTTAAATTTCACATATAATAGATGTCATCTGTTATTTGTCTTTCTTTATCTGACTTATTTCTCTTAGGATAATACCCTCAAATTCTATCCACATTGTTGCAGATGGCAGGATTTCCTTCTTTTTATGGCTGTGTAACATTCCATCACACACATAAACACGCACACACACACACACACACCCATGCACTTTTACATACACTACATCCTCTTTTGGATATTTTCAGTAAGAAATCATTGTGAGGAAATGGGAAGCCATGGAAAGAGCACGAGTTGATCTGGGTTCTGGTTTGAATAAAATATTAATATTTCAGTTTTAGTTTTTCTTAACTGCAAAAGTAGGCAATTATCTAAAATCCCAGAACTATTATTCTCTTTGTTATTCTAAGAGTGAGTATATTTTTACATCAATTGTTACATGTTTGAATGATGGAATTATTCTATTGCAGCATTTATTTCATTATATTTCTTTCTTTTGACCTATCAACCCATGAAACTACTAGTATATTTTTAATGTTTATTTATTTTGAGAGAGAGAGACAGAGTATGAGCAGGGGAGGGACAGAGAGAGAGGGAGACACAGAATCTAAAGCAGGCTCCAGGCTCTGAGCTGTCAGCACAGAGCCCCACGTGGGGCTCGAGCTCAAGAACTGTGAGATCATGACCTGAGTCCAAGTGGGATACATAGCAACTGAGCCACCCAGGTGGCCCAAGAGACTATTAGTATTTTGATGGCAGGTTCCTGAGCCCTCTTCATCATGTGTTCCCAGTATACTCGGTGCATGTTCTATTTAATATTGAATGTACTTTTAAGCTATATTTGCTGTGGCAAATATTCCAAAACAGCTTTTCATTTTATTTCTTGGTATGTTCCATTGAAACACAGAGCTGAAACTATTTTTCTGGGTACAATGACAACAATAATCAGTGTTTTTACAAAGGTTAAATTTTAAGGAATAAGGGTTACTACACACTGGTTGGACTTTTCACACTCGGGACAATGGTCACAAGTTTTTAATTTTACTTGTGTCCAGCAGAGGGCACCAGTGCCTCAAAAAAGTCTCGGCTGAGGAAAAACAATGGTATCAGATTATGCACGCATTTAAAACTAAGCAGATGTCATAAAAATCCAAGAGACTGTTACACAAATATTCAGACCTATACAGTGAAATACGAAATGAAATAGTTGAGGAAGTGTTTATCTTTTGAAAAAGTTTCTCCAAGTTTTTAGCTTGTAATTCGTGGCAGTTACTCTTGGAGAAAAAAGACTAGATAGAAAGAAACAAATGGAAACTGGTGATTATTTCTGCAGAAAAGGCCCCACCAAGGCCAGGGCGTTTTCTAAGATGCTTTTGGCTATATCTTGTTTGCAAAATTTATGAAAATAATCACAAAAGCAATGAAGAGTATTTAATTTCTCCTTTTCGTGAGTTGTCCCTTATTTTGGTTACACTTCAGCAGCTCACCAATTGTTTACAACTATGAAAGGGAGGGGCACACTAGGTACTGGTGAAAACTAGAGAAGGAAAGCAAAGACACACCGGTACTTCCAAAATTTAACCCAAGAAAATTAATGTTCAAAGTCTTCTTGGCATTGAAAGCTTTGATTCCTAATTAAAACATCCTCCTTCCTGAATATTGCTACGTTCCTTTTCCCAATGGGATGATCCACAGTTTTCCTTTTCTTTAACCTCTGAAATGAACAAATGTTTACTCACAATTTCTTGAAATGTTATGTAATTTTGTTGTAATTTTATTTTTTAAATCCCCTACTGCCTTTCTTTTTTATTATGTGAAACTAGACTAAGATACTAATTTTATATATCTTTTAACTATAACAGACTCATCATTTCTGATATTCAATTGTCCAAATTGAATGGGTTTTATTAGGTGGATTAAAATCAACAACTCTTATAAAATAAAACATGATTCCCTAATATACTATGAGTATGTGATAGCATATTATATTAACATATTATAATAACTATTCTTTATTCAATTAGGTCAAATTAATGATTGGGGGAAGCACATAAACATTCATTTACTTCTATATTGATCTTTAATATAGCATGCTTTCAATGAAATAGAAAGTAAAAAATATGAGTGGATATGATACAAATTTGTTAGTTTTAAAATTCAACAATTTAAGAATGGTGTTCAAAGAAAGAAATATATTTCTCTGTTCTCAAAAGTGTAGTTCAGGGTGACTTCCCTAACATTTCTGAGAGATCACTCTTTTCCTCACCTTGACTCTGTGACTGACTCAGTGACTCAGACATTTCCCACTTCTGTCTGGTGTCATCATCTTGAGTAAATAAAGAACAGAGAGAAGGAAGATCAAGAATGAGGACCTCAGTGTAGGACAAAGAACCATACAACCATATACTGAAAATTTAGTCAAAATAGATGAGTCGATATAGTCATCAGTGTGCAACATGTGGTTACAGACGTTAGTTGTCTTTAGTTATTTCATAGTCATCAGGAAAAGAATTTACTGGTGACAGGTGTTTTAAAGCAACTCATTCTCTATTTTGATGTTATGTTCTCTCTCAGACTCATCCATATAGGCATATATGCTTTATATTTTACTTGGAATCTTAGTCTTCTCTGTGAATTTTTTTCGGCTTTGATTTCTTATGAAAATAGACATACAATCATGAGTTCAGTGTTTTAAAGAATCAGGATGGAGCTCATAGAAAATGAACTTTTCTGTACTCTGCCTTACACTATTCTCTGTGTGTTCAATGGTAGTGTGGAAAATTTGAGAATTCAGTGGGTCTGCTACATGTAAGTAGTTACCTAGAGGTGGAGTGGTTACAGAAAGAAGTGGGATGCTTAGGAGGGGCTAGAAGTAGCATTGGGAAATGTGGGTAGAATCTGTACAAATTTTGTGGGCTAGATAGAATTCTGGTGGTTGGGATGTTTTTTCAAACTGTTTTCAAAGTTAATTTATATTGTTTCTGGGAGTAAATTCTACCCCTGTTACATATCTTACCATCTTAAAAATGTCTTAAAAATTATTTTTCTTCCTTCCACTGTCACTGATCTATTAAGACGTGACAGCAAGGTTTTTATGATGTTGCTAAAAATGTGGTAACAATGCAAACTCAAATTGTTTTTCAACTTCTATTTTTAAAAGAAAGCCAGTTATTTCAAGACAGAACACCTACTGTAAAATAATATTTAAAAAAAGAAGCCCTTACCATCTGGGGTATGATACATTTGCACAACAATCTTGGGCAGTAAATAAAAATCTGGTCCATTTAAAAGTATCTTTGCTCAGGCGCATCCTATCAAACGGGGCTGTTTTATAGTCTACCTTGTATTTCACTGCTTGCGAACTCTGTAAGCAAACAGAATTTGTTCACAGGGTGAAACACATATTTATGGTCCTGAATAAACTGTTCAGATTCAAAAACTATTTGTGTGACAGTGCTAGACACAGGGATTCTGCAGCCCAATGGGATGTTTGTAGACCACATTTGCATATCAATGCGCAGACCCCTTTTAGGAATACTGCTGCTTCATGACAATGCTGTTGTCTGAGGTCTGGGGGAAAGAAAACCCATAAAAGTTTGGATTCACTTTTCAATGCCCTCGATTCTTTTCTTGTGCTTTGGAAAACTGTGAAACAGGGTCACCAAGTTCCATTCTCCATAGTTTTATTATGTTTTCAATGAAGCGATTGAACCTGCACAGAACCCAGACAGACAGACATCACAAGGCCACTTTGTGGAAAGGCAGCTTCTTTAGAACCTTGAAGCTAAAGCTTGTCTTCCGTGTTTGTGGATTTGGGGCCAGTGCTCTGTTCCTTCAGTTTAAAGAACCAAAGGGAACCAAAACCCTGAAGCAAAATACTTAGAACCCTTTTTTGCCTGGAGAAAAAATATTAAATAAAGGTGTTTTTTTGTTTGTTTGTTTTTAAGCTACTGAGAATCCAACCTAAGAACATACAGTTGTTTGAAAGCCAGGCCATGGATGTGGAGGGGATTTTATAAGTTGACGTCATTTTCTACCTGGCTGACATCTTAATGGCTGTCAGTCCTAATCTTTGAAATGGAATCAAACAGAGCCTGTTCATAGTTTTGCTGAAGTTTCATTTAGAGAAAGAATTTCTTATTTTTTATTTTTGTCTGACAGTCCTTTGGTCTTCCTGAAGGAAATTTTAGCAGAAAGTCTTACCTTACATATTTATACTCTAGTCGAGTTAGTGTATTGCAAAGCTCTAAAGAAGCGACGATAAAAAGAAAGACATGTTTTTGTACTACTGCTTTTACCCACTAATTCATATTTGAAAACATTTTGTAAGTGTGAATGCTAGGATAGCAGATGTCAGGCTGAGCAGGATTTCTTCTTTACAGTTTGACTTGTGATATATTTAACACACAACTACACTGTATTGTGTAGTCTAAAATATCCTTTTTTCAAACCCACACCACTTTAACTATGATGCATGTAGTTTTGCCCTGTGATTTTGTCATTAATTCGCTTTTTCCATGTAATATGGAATATTTTTCCTGAATATTCTTTTGTAGTTGTCTCAAGAATGATTTATACTTCATAAAATTGTCTTGAACATAGGTAGTGCTGTGTTACCAATATCTCAATTGCTTTGTCCAGAGCTCTGAACAATTTCCTGAGTCACCTCCTATTACCTATCTTACTACTTCTCAGCTTCAAAGGAAGAAAACCAAAAATCTATTTGATAAAAGAATTTTCACCTGCTACAACTATGTAGGTAACTCCAAAAATGATCATTTTGACCCAGATTTCTGTTTCAGTAGCTACACTGTCCGTTTGATATTTCCATTGGTTGTACATATCACAGACTTGGTAAGTTTAAAACTAAATCCTATAGATTGTTTTCCTGTGGTGTTTTTATCATCCTATGTCCAAAATCCTTTGACACTCTTCTCTTTAAAAGAGTGTGTTCTGAACTTAATAATTGCCTCTGATGAATAGAATGTGTCAGAAGTGCCATGTGTAACTTCTAAGGCTAGGTCATAAATGACTTGGCTGCTTCCACTTTGCTCCCTCTTAGGTCACTCATGCAGGGAAAAGCAAGAATATTGTAAGGACAGTCTCCACAGTCCATGTGGAGGGCAACTGAGGGCTTTTAGTCACAGCCAGCAACAATGTGCCAGCCGTGTGTGTGTGTGTGGATCTTGGAAGTGGATTGCTTGTGTGTAGCTTGGAAGGAGATCTTCCGGCTTTTAGATGGTAGTCAGCCTTTAGATGGTAGTCCTCACTGACATCTGTCTGACGCAAGCACATGAGAGACCCTGAGCCAGCACCACCAAGCTAAATTGTTCCAGAATTCCCAGCTTACAAAAATGATCTCAGATTGTAAATATTGTTATTGCATGTCACAGAGTGTTGGGGTCATTGTTTGTAGAGCAATTGTTAGCTGTTCTGCCACTCTTCCGACATTCACTTCTTCTCCTATATCTGAAGAATGTTTAAGTCTCATGGTTTCTTACTTTGATGTGATTTTGGTGTCTGTCCCTTCTTTGAAACTTGATTGTCATGTTACCCCCATTTAGTTCAGACTATCACTTCCCAGATGGCTGCAGTGTTAACCTTTTAACCAGTCTTCCTGATTCCCTTTATTCAGTCTCTGTAGTGGACCTATAAATTATTTTTCTCTGAAACACATGGATGCCATACATTTCTTCTGCTCAAAAAACCTAGAATTTTTCCATTTGCCTTACAGATAAAACCTTGTTTTTGTTACCGTGGTATATTAGATTCTTGTTCAGAAGTATTCACACCTCCTCTCTTGACTTTGCTCTGATCTCACCCTAGACTTGTTTTGACCTCATGCTGGGCAGAGAGTACTTGCGACCCTTGATGTTAGACTTGGACATGTGACTTACTTTGGCAATAGAATCATGGCAGACACAATGCAAATAGAAGCATGGAACGCACTTAGGTTACTGGGTTTGCCTAATTGTGTTTCTGCCACTCCCATGAGAGGCACATCGTCCACCTAGACTGCTGATCCAGGGAAGATGAGAAATGTGGAGCATATGTGAGCCCAGCACAGAGCAGAGCCCCACCCTGCCAGATCTGCAGCTTGAAGCAGAGCTACCTACCTGTGCCCACTCCAGATCACCCAACACTCACCCAACCCAGTGAGAGTAAGTAATTGTTTCAAGCCACTGAGGTTTTGCAGTGGTTTATTATGCAAGAAGCTCTATTACCCTAACTCCATCTCATCTTTTCAAACGTATCATTTGTTTCTGTCAATACCCCCTGTCTGTTTCATTTCCTAAACATACTTGCCCATTCCTGTTGACACAGCTTTTCCATTTTTTCGCATATCCTTTAAGGTCTTTTAAATGATGATATTTGCTAATTTACTAATAACTTATTAAGCTGTAGTATTATCACTTTTATGACAGCCTGATAGAAGCAATATTATTTTCATTTTAAAGGTGAGAAAGCTGTGGCTTAAAAAGGTTTCAAAACTCCTCCAAATTCACATGGTAAATAAATCAAGAATGGGATTTAAATTCAGGCCTTTGTGATTCAAATATCAATACTCATCGCTAAGATTCTATTTCTTATTTTAGACACAATGCCTTTCTTTTGACAACTCTGGTCCATAAATTATGCTAACAGTTTTCAATTCCAAATGCACTTAATTTTTCCAGGACTAAGCATTTTATTTTTATAATCATTTTGAATGGTTTTTCCTTTAGCATTTGTAGTTAACATCACACATTACGGTCTTTTACTCTATTCAATTCTCACAATGTCTTTTTGAGGAAAGAATGATTATTTTCTCCATGAGGAAAATGAGAATCAGAGGTTGAATAAGTTGTTCCTGGTCATTCAGCTATATATGGTAGAACTGAAAGAGAGCGATTATGGCTGAGTTAAGGCTCCCCCACCAAATTCAAATGTTGAAGCCCTAATCCTCAATGTGATGGTATTTGGAGATGGGGCTTTCCATGAGGTAATAGTTAAAGTTAAATGGGTTCATGGGGGGGGGGGCCTAAACCCATAGGACTGGTGTCCTTATAAGAAGAGGAGGAGACACCTGAGCTCGCTCACTCTCTGTGCACACAGAAGAAAGGCCATATGAAAACACAACGGAAAGACAGCTGTCTACAAGCCAACAAGAGAGGTCTCATTAGAAACCAACCCTGATGTCACTCTGATCTTGCACTGCTAGCCTTGGGAACTGTAAGCAAATAAATTTCTGTTGTTCGAGCCATCCAGTCTGCGGTATTTTGTTTTGGCAGCCCTAACAGCTTAATACAAGGTCTAAAGTTTTCACTCCTAACGTCTCCATCCTTAGCTTCTTACATTTACTCTACATTATTTTAATCATTAGCTCTCTGAAAACAGTGAAATAGTTTTGTATTCTCTACCATTTTTATTTGTATAGTATATCCTTAAATATTTCCTAGGCTCAGAGCAGATTTAAAAGTGGAAGGGGCCTAAGATGTCAACCTGTCCTTTCATGTAAAGCTGAACAGCTTAGATCCAATGAATTCCTAAGACTTGGCCAGAATGGCCCTGCAATTAGTGAAGAGCAGAGAATGGAATCTAGGACCCACCTCCAGCCCCTGAGATGCAATGTTTTGATTACTTCACCAGTAGATAGGGAAATTGAATGTATTATCATCTCACTGCTATTATCATCTTTAATTTATATTAATATTGTATGATGGAACCCAAACTCTACAGAAACTGAGCAATTGAAATTAAATCCTAATTAGCGTAAGAAAAACTGATACCACATGATACACCAAAAAGGACATAGAAATCCAGGATTCTCAAGGAATGTGACAAAGCAAACATATTTAGCAAACATATTATTTTGTTTCTTATTGATTTGTTAAGTGAAACATTTTAAAGTGTTATATTTGCGTGTGTGAGAGTGAAAAACAAAAGCATGTTTATTTGGTTAATCTAATTGCACGTAATGTCCTTGTTTTTATTTTCCAGAAGAGAAACCCAAACACAGCAGCCCAAGGATATGTCAGAGGCATATACTTATGTTTTCCCATCTATCAAATCAGGCTGTCCAGGTGGTTTGCTGCTCTGTGGTAGGTACAAAATGTGTAAATGACTGGAGTTGGAACAGAAATCATCAAAACCCCTGTAAAAATGATGAGAGGATCTTTTGCTATTATCAAGAGCTATTTTAAATACTAAATCAAAAGGATGCCAACTAGTGGCCTTGTTGATAGTCTCAGTAGAGAAGGAAATGATTAAATTAACATGAAGCTTCAAATCCATTCCCACTTGGTAGAGAGGTCTGAAATTGATCATCACGGTGGCATGTGAAGACTTGCACAGGTGCAGTTGGGGTGCCTTTGTTTAATGGATAAACAACATTTACAAGTTGATAGTGCAGTCTCTTATTTTTACTCAGTTATGCATCCAAAATTTAGATCAATAAGTTAAATCACAACATTTCAGCCTTTCTTTCTAATTCAAAGATGAGGGTTGAATCACGTTCACATGCAAAACCACTAGAAAGGTGGCTTGGTGCAATAGAAGGGGCTGGAAGGAGACACAGGTCATTGGGATCCAACCTCTTGCATTCCCTTGATGCATTCTGTGTCCCTAAAGGGTTCCTTAGCCGTATGGAATCTATTTTCCTTGTCTGTACAATGTGCACAATGAAGCCCTTGCTTACTACAGAGCTGTGTGGTGAAAATCGGGTCTAAGAATACCATTTACATTTGTATGATCTTTTGTAGCTCATGAAATCCTTCCTGTCTGCTTTTTTTTTTTCTCATAATTTATTTTTCCCATTTCAGTGATAGAGAGGCTCAGAGGTTTTATGTGCTTAAGGTAAGGAATTAAGAATAGAGACTCTTTGTCCTTGTCATTTAATAATGCTCTCTGGCTAAATGTGCAAATGAGCACTAGATATGTAAAGAAGAAATATTAGGCCATGACAGCTCTAATTTTCATAAATTAAAAAAATTTAATGTTTTATTTTATTTTTGAGAGAGACAGACACAGAGCATGAATGGGGGAGAGGCAGAGAGTGAGGGAGACACAGAATCTGAAGCAGGCTCCAGACTCCCAGCTGTCAGCACAGAGCCTGACGTGGGACTCCAGCTCACAGACCGCAAGATCATGACCTGAGCTGAAGTCGGACACCTTATCGACTGAGCCACCCAGGTGCCCTGACAGCTCTAATTTTTAAAATAGTCTGTTGACAATCTAAATAATAACATTAGGCTTAATTTTAAGAACATATAATATAACTTATTTTCTTTTTTTTACTTACCCCAGTTTTGATTGAGTAGGTTACTGAATTTACATGTTTCATTTTCCACATGCATAAGATGGGCATACAAATATGCAACAAATGAAATGTTGTGATAATTAAAGGTATGAAATGATGTAAATGCTTAGAACTTAGCATATGTTAAGGATTCAATAAACACAATCATCTTTATTGTTGAAATTGGATAAAGAAAAATTACATGTGTATGGGATGGATTTTAACCCTGGGAAACCACTTGTTACTGAATAGCTCCTTTCTGGTAGTTACATGAAATTGCCTTTACATTCCTGTGACTGCTTTGCTGTGAAGACAGCCCTGAGTAGGGGATGGTGGTAACTTGCTGGACTGTGTCCAGAGGTGAGGGTCCTGATTGCCATTTTGTCACTGATTTTTTTAACCTGCTCACTTTCTTATCATAGCATTGATTTCTTTGTATAACAAATAAAAACACATAATTTTGTGCTTGCCTTACTTAAGATTTATGCACTGATTCATTCACTTGCAAAACAAAGGGGCAATGTGCTAGAAGTTAAAGAGACAAAGATTAAAAAGAGATAATCCTTGACATCACAGATTTTAAAATCTAGTAAAGGAAGTTAAATCTGTAAAGTGAAAATTATAGGAAAGTGTCCTATATATTCAAGAATTGAGATATGTGCAAATGTAGCAGTGAAATAGAAGTAGGAGTAGGGATGACTTTTTTTCAGTAAGATGGTATGGAGATATCTTTAGAGTTGGTTTCTGAGAAAGGAAACATTTTGAATTAAGTCTTAAAGGACAGGGATGGAAGGAAAGATTTATAGACAAAAGGGCCAGTATGCAAAACTTTACAGAAACTTATAACTCAAGATGTGTAATTTTAGGATTCTGCACAGATGTATTTATAATGATTTCCTAAAAATTCACCAAACCAAATTCAGAAATTAAAAATAAATTAGGGAGATCAGAACGAAGAAACAGGGGACTTGAGATAAAGTTCAGAGTGATTACTTAATTGTTTTTATTTTTTGTTTTTTGAATTCTCTATTGAAGAAAATATCCATTGGATTTCTGATATTTTTCCTAAGATACACTTAAAACTATGATCATAATAACCAATGGCTTAATAAAACAGACCTGTTGGGTGATATGGATGTTTAAAAATTAGCAAAATACACTTTGTCATATAGCAATTTGCAGCCTGACTGGGGAGAGAAGATATTTGCATTTAAATACACAAACCACACATGCACACATGTACACACACACACATGAATTTACTGAATACCAAATAATCATTAATAAGAACAAGTGCTTTTTAGGGTTTGCAAGAAGCATAATCAGCAAAATCTTCCTGATGGAGATGGGCTGTATGCTGGGTATTTGAAGAATAGGGTTCATTTCAGTTTCAGTAAAAGGGAGGAGAGAACAGAGGAGAGCCCATTCCACAGGGATGGAAAGTGCAATGTATAAAGTATTTTGATTTGGTCAGAAAATATGTTTGTACAAGAGTAGTGGGAGAGTTGAGGTCATGTTATGTATCAGTGATCTATAAATGCTTCACTAGTAATTCAGACATTTTCTTGTAAATAGTGGGAAATCATGATAGGTGAGTATATGAACTCATCAATGGTAGGTTCTTTTTAAAAATCAATTCTTGGGTGCTCCTATATGTGTATAAGGAACACTCTATTATGGGGCACCTAGGTGGCTCAGTCGGTAAAGCGTCAGACTTTAGCTCAGGTCATGATCTTGATCTCATGGTTCATGAGTTCGAGCCCTGTATTGGGCTCTGTGCTGACAGCTCAGAGCCTGGAGCCTGCTTTGGATTCTGTGTGTCCCTTTCTCTCTGCATCTCCTCTGCCTGCGCTCTGTTTCTCTCTCTCTCAAAAATGAATAAACATTAAAAAAAAAATTTAAAAAGAAACACTATATTATAATAAATCTTTCAAGAACCTATTCACTGTTAACTCTAGCAAAAGTGTTACATATTTAAATACTACTGGTGACTGATTCACAAAGATTTAATAGTATAATCAGGTTTTTATACTTTTTAAGGCACCAGATCAATGATGTCAGTGTTTATTGCATGTTCTGCACTTAAATCATGGTGAAAACTTCCTGGCATAATTGGTTGATGAGGTGGACAAAATTAAATAGTATATAAGCAACATTATATATCCTCAATGTATATCATTAATTCATTGTATGTCCCCATCATTTCAACTAGGTGCTGAGGATTCAGAGATGAATCAGGCTTGACCTCAAAGACACAGGTATTTGGATATAAAATAAAAACAAGATACAAGATAGATATACTGGGTTCATGGATGAAGGAATGAGGGAATGGCTGTTCTACCATGTTGTGTCGTTCATGACTTCACTATGGTTGGGATAATGACTGAGTCATCTGCTGCTACTTGTCCTTATGCCCAGACACACTGGACAAAGTACACATCCCTCTACCCCCCCCCCCCCCCAGCCCATCATTTTGAGGTGGCTGTTGATACTGGCTGGCCTCCAAACTTATCTATTTGCAATTTGTAGGGAGTGCTTCATTCTGTCATCTCAGCATAGCAAAATCTTAACCATTTTTCAATATGCTATATATTTGTGCACACTACTCAGGATCTTTGTCATGAAATCTCTCCACCTCAAGGTAGTGTCCCCTAAAGGAAAGGGTGACAATAGCTGCAGAAAAATTTAGAGGACTCCAAAGAGTAGAGAGAGAAGTTGGAAAAGGACTTTCCCACTTCCTACTGGGAATCCTAGGAGGCAGCTCAGTGTGTCTAAGCAGAGAGGGCTGGGATGGCCTGAGTCTACTATGCCATGGCAGGGGTATGAAAGAGGCCTAGGAATAGGAATGAGGACGATAATAAGTGCAGGACTGCTGAGGGAGAGCATGCGGGAATTTTTGATATCCCAGCAAATGCCAATGAGCTATGATGCCATTGACCAAAAACTACGAAACTAAGCTTGTAACAATTAAAAAAATTTTTTTTCATGTTTAATTTTTGAGAGGGAGAAAGAGGGAGAGGGACAGAGTATGAACAGGGGAGGGGAGAGAGAGAGGGAGACACAGAATCTGAATCAGGCTCCAGGTTCTGAGCTGTAAGCACAGAGCCCAACGTGGGGCTTGAACTCATGAACTGCGAGGTCATGACCTGAGCCAAAGTTGGACACCCAACCAACCTACTGAGCTACCCAGGCTCCTCAAGCTCCTAAAATTTTTTTAAATGTGTTCCTGAATACGTAGTTACAATGAAAACATTGTAACTGCTATAGAGATCATGGGATCAAATGTCTTTTCCCTGTCTCCTCTATTAAGAAATGATCTCTGTCCTCTGTGTGTCTACTTCTTGTTTAAATCATTCCCATGACACTTTTTAGGGGAGATTATGATTGAGTAACTAATGTACTTGTTCTGTTTTCTTTATGAGATTGAAATCTTGTTGATTCATGTCACATTTATCTTGTTATATTCCAGTCCCTTATAGGGGCTAACACAGGGTTTTGCGCTTCTCACATAGTAGGTACTTTGTATGTAATATGTTACGAAATTAACTGAATTGTGAAGAAAATACCATTTAATTTGTATTCCAAAAAAGGCCCTTTCATACACTGCATTGTAGGACAAAGTAGCATCGTATAGTTTTTTCTCACACATGTGGTTGAGTTCTCACATAAACAAGACGTTTAACCAAAGGAACAGAAATACTAGCAAAATTCTGTCAGTTATATAATGATAGTTTTGCAGATAATTTATCCTGAGTTCTGTGAAGCAAATGATACAGTCTTGTGGCTCCAAATAGTTATTCATTATGTCTTCAGAATGGAACTTTTAGGGCGCCTGGGTGATTCAGTCAGTTCAGCATCTGACTTGGGCTCAGGCCATGATCTCTGTTTTTTAGTTTGAGCCTCACATGGGGCTGTCTGCTGTCAGTGCAGAGCCTGCTTCGGATCCTCTGGTCCCCACCCTCTGTCTCTGCCTCTCCCATACTTGTGCTCTGTCTCTCTCAAAAGATAGAAAAAAATAAATTAACAACACAAAAAAAAAAACGTAAAAGAATGCCACTTTCTTTATCCGTCTTTATAGAAGTACTAATGGTGGGGCATCATTTTAGAGAATATGTAACTTTCCTGGAAGATTCAGATTTCCACTTACAAAAAAATTGTGTATGAAAAAACCCTGGCTGTGATTCCTAAATAAACATCAAGAAAATGAACAGAGAAACTTTAGTATGAAACCTGTAACTTGAAGAATATTCTTCTTATCCTGATCCTGGCTTCACTATGGGTTGTTGGACTAGTATTTGTCTTTCTTTTGTGATTTTTTATTTTATGCCATTCTCATAAAAATTGATAGTCTGATTTATTAATTTCTGATGTGAGACTCAAAAAAAACCCCACTGAACTATATTTGTTTTATTTTTCTATTTTTTTTTTTTTTTTTTTAGAGAGAGAGAGGAGAGAGAGCATGAGTTGGGGAGAGGGGCAGAAGGAGAGGAAGAGAGAGAATCTTAAGCAGGCTCCACACCTCACACAAAGCTCATGGAGCTCCATCCCATAACCGTAAGATCATGACCTGAGCCGAAATCAAGAGTCAGACGCTTAAATGACTGAGCCACCCAGGCGCCCCTATTTAAGCTTTCATTATATTGGTTACCAACATCTCCATGAATCTGTATGAGACTGTCCTACAAGTCAACTTACCTCATATGGAAAAGATGAGATGGTGATTTATGTGTATAGCAAAATATTAAAATAGTGTCTTTTTTTGTAATTAAGGTAACTGTAACTATGAGGATATGATTATGAAATAAATACCGGGAGTCTACTTGAGAAAATAGAAAACATGCACTCTATTAAAAATAATTTTGGGGCGCCTGGGTGGCGCAGTTGGTTAAGCGTCCGACTTCAGCCAGGTCACGATCTCACGGTCCGTGAGTTCGAGCCCCGCGTCAGGCTCTGGGCTGAAGGCTCAGAGCCTGAAGCCTGTTTCCGATTCTGTGTCTCCCTCTCTCTCTGCCCCTCCCCCGTTCATGCTCTGTCTCTCTCTGTCCCCAAAAAAATAAATAAATGTTGAAAAAAAAATTTAAAAATAATTTTTATATGTCTCAATTTGTGAAACATTCATGATAAGCATGGAATCCAAATTGCATTTTTACAATAAATTTGTTACTTTGAGAAGAAGTATCTTTGTTTCTTTTTTTTTAAATTTTTTTTTTTCAACGTTTATTTATTTTTGGGATAGAGAGAGACAGAGCATGAACGGGGGAGGGGCAGAGAGAGAGGGAGACACAGAATTGGAAACAGGCTCCAGGCTCTGAGCCATCAGCCCAGAGCCTGACGCGGGGCTCGAACCCACGGACCGCGAGATCGTGACCTGGCTGAAGTCGGACGCTTAACCGACTGCGCCACCCAGGCGCCCTGAAGTATCTTTGTTTCTAACTAAGGTATATGACATACCTAAACTTTTATATTCTAGGACTGAAAGTATTACAGTTTGACATTTTAATATACATTTATACATTTTACATAAATATAGACATTTATAGAAATACAAATGTATCTCATATTTCTACCTATACATATGTCTATATATTTATATTTCTTCTCTAAAGTATTTGTATTTTCAACCGACCTCACACTTTAGAGGTAGTGATAGTTAACTCATTCAAAAACAAAAACAAGCAAATAGAACAACAGCACAACCCCCTCTAGTCTAAGAATGCGTGGGCCATTTATATACTTATCTTTGAAGGCTCTCTGAACATGAATTCCACAGCATTACGGTAAGCAAGACAAATACTTTGGATGCAAGCAAATGTCTTTGCAGTGGTCTTACAAATTTATATCCCCATTAATACAAATATACTGGGAGTAGAATATATTTTTAATTTCTTTTAGGATGATGGCTATATTTCTCATAGCTAATGGTAAGATATCATCACTATTAGGATTTGAAGTCCACAAAAGAGAATATATAGTTCTTCAGTGACCAAATGTGATTTTCATAAATCGAATTTAGTAGATGATATGATTAATCCTGCAAGTAAAAGGAACCAGAAAAGAAGAAAGCAAGAACACCTTACTTCTTTTGAACTACATTTCACTCCACAAATACTGATATCAAACAAAGAGTAGAGAGTCATGTGAAAAAATTGTAAAGAGTAATTCAACACAGGAACTTGCATAGAATTATTTCCCATGAACTAATCACAGTCTTCATTAATGTAAATGAAATCTATTTTAGCTTCAAGGAATGTCATTGATTTTTTAAGGAATCTAAAAGAATAAAGAATGAATGTATAAGAATAGTAAAATGATGGTAATGTGTAATAATTATACACCTACCTAATTGCACAATATAGTACAAAGTGTAATCAGTACTGTGAAGAGCAGTCTAGTAATCATTAAAAATTCTTAGGTGTTCCCCTCCTAGTCCAGTGATACAAAGCAAGTGTTGTGCATTTTATACTCATATCAGTCATCACTTCAAAATTGATTCTGTCTTTAGTGAATACAAAAATTGGCTGTTTTTGATTTCAAATAATCTTTAAATATGAAAATGCTTTGGTATTATGTTACATATGATGTACTTAAATGACAAGCCTGATGCTTTTTGTTTTCTTATGTACAAACTGTAACGTCCTGAGAGTAAAATCCTTCGTTAGCTGATAGGTCTATTTTTGGTGATATATCCTAGAGATATGCTAATTCCAGAAAAAGGATAAGGAGACAAGAATCTTAATCACTAAATCACAAAATCTTTTCTAGAGTTGAATGACCTCCAGATGCTATCTTTAGCCTTGTAAACTAATGTAAACATGTTTCAGCAATAGATTTTTCTTCCCTTTAATGAAGTCACTTTTACCTGTTAGTGGTCTACAAATAGCAAACTAAATAAAATAATGTCTCTGTTTTGTACCCTGATAGCACTAAAAATGAACAGCAGCCTCTTTGCTAAGCTCGTCTAGTATATCTCCAACTTTGTAGGCATATTTCATTTAAATGATTCCTTGTCTTCCATGAACATGCACATTCAGTGTTGGGCTTTGTCAGCACTTCTCACACTTTCACGTGCATATGAATCACTTGAGGATCTTAGTAAAACACAGTTTCTGACTCAGTAGTGCTGGGGTAATGCCCGAGGGTCCATATTTCTGATGAACCTCAGGTGACCCAATGCTGCTGGCCCACTGAGCTGCACTGTGTTTGCCAGGCAGGTTCTGTGTGATGTATTGTCACTGTTTCTCTTGAATTAAATGAAAGTTTGAGGGAAGAAACCTAACCTATCTTTATCTTTCCCTACAAGGGCCAAGCACAGCACTAGGCATCTAGTGGGTTCTAAATAAATCTATGTTGCTTACCAGAAGATACATCAAGAGTAAAGACTCATTGTCCTCTGGTGACCTAAGTTTTGTTTTCTCTCAGAACGCGTAATCAAGGGACCCCCTTTTCAACTTATAATTTGATCTGGATTCAACTCAGAGTAGCAAATTGAAATTATAAGGCTGCATTAGAAGTCACAGAACTGGTATGACAACTTTACAATTGGTTCTTTTCACTTCTCCCCTGCTTTCCTTGTCTACCTGGAATATATTCTAGGACTGGTGCCCTCTTCAACTCATGGAAATAAAAGCACTGCATGGCTCCAAATACCAAAGTCATAAGCCTCTTTAAGGGAAAGTAAGGGGGAAACAGGAGGCTGAAGATAATGCCTTGAAAGTTTCTTTAATTTGAAAGCTTCAATATTCATCCACAGTTATACATGCATTGCTTTGACCTTCTTCTAAGATGCGAAATTGTTTGTTCTTGAGGCAATTTATCTATAGTACTTCTAAGTTGAAATTGCTCCCAAGCATTTTTGGGTACTGAAGAAGTCACAGGTGTGTGCCTATTTTGTTTTGCTCCTAGATCACTAGGCATCCATTTTCAAGACTGTATGATGAAGCCATCTTGTGGGACACCTGGGCAACTTGACTTCCCTGTGTGATGGGTAGGTAACTCTGCTTAACATGTAAACAGTGTTTTACATACTCTGTGCTTAGGAATCATCGTCGGTTCGATTTTTTTTTTTCCCTCTAGCATTCCATATAAGCAATGGCTTAGTTAAATGAGAGGAATCATTGAAAATATATTAGCATCAAGTCTAAATATAAAGAGATTAAATGACATTCCCAAGGTCAACACACTGTTCATTGACAAATATGCACCGGGTCTCCGCTCTAAAACCCCAAGTTACTTTACCAAGTTAGTTCATTCGTTCTTTCTACTCATCGTATTTTCCAGGAAGTAGTGAAGAGCAATAAAACTCTTGAAAATGACAAATGTATGTTACTGTCAGACCTGGAAAAACAAGGGCTATACTGTTAAAAACATTACAACTTATAGCAGACTTTAAAATTGACTTCTAGCTATGTTTAGAACCCTAAGGAGATAATGGCAAGTCATTCTTCTTTGGAAATATGTCATCATTAAGGGATAGAAAACAGTTCTCCATTCTAAAGAATAGCTCTCTGTAGGATTTGTTGAGCTTTCTATAGCTAAAGTTACTAAACAAAATAAATGACATCTCAGAACATTCTGTTGTCTTTGGTTTCAAATAACATATTTTATTATGTTTTTTTTTCTTCCACTCTTGGCTACCATAAATGGCAGGAAGAAAACCTTTCTTTAAAAAAAATAGTGCTTGTAAAACAAATGCTTGTGGATGTTGGGGTATGTGTAAATTCAGTATACAAGATATCCTTCTTGGCTTTAGGTACTTTCCCAATTCTTGTCTTTATAAAACATGATTTTAAAATTTGAAGTTTCTGAGAGGGTTAATGTCATGAACCAAAAAGAATGAAATCACAAAGGCTGAAACACATTCCTGTTAATGGGGCTCTTTCTGAGAAACTTGCTTGCCATATCAGCTTTCTTTTTTCAACCTTTCTATCCTGGCAATACTAATACTAAGTGTTCTTTTCTTGATTGCTTTAAATGGAGAAAACAAAACAAAGAAAGCTTGATGAACTTGTTCTTTAAGAAAGCTTTTTACAGAAGTCAAAGTTTGAAAAACAGTATGAACTAGAGAGAAGACAAAGTTGACTTTAATGTGTTATGTATTAATTTGTAAAAATATAGTAGTGTATTTAGTGGCATAATGTTAGAAGAGTACATCTGTGGATGGTGGATTATTGGTGTATTTATTTTATATTCCTTTTATCCATTTTCTTCAACCAGCATTCATTACCTTTGTTATACAAAACAAAGTTTGTAAAAGATTAAAAGTATAAATATTTAAAAAGTATCCATAATTATATTAGCAAACAGTGGATGTAAGTCTTGAGAGATACAAAGGGAGGTCCTGAGAGGTAGCTGGAGTAGAAAATTGCCACTAAACCAACTTTGGCACAATCCCAGCAGTCTGCAGGGTAGCTGTCTCCCCTCCGGTTCACTTCCCTGCCCCAGCTCCTCACTAAATCTATCAGGGCAGTGATGCTGGTCAGCAGCCTTGAGCTTTAGCATGGTGGATCCTTCCCATTATTTCTCAGTTCTCACCACCCTTCTCCCTTCCAGTTTTGCCAGGCTCGCTCATTTCCTCAACCTCACCTCACAGTTACTGCCGAATCACACAAACTGACTTCTCTGCTGCCAGGCTCTTATTCCATCAACTAGATTGTTTCTAGTTGTTTCATCAACTAGATTAATGTTTTCCAGATATTTCATTACCATGCCACATGTCTGTTAAAGAAACCCACAAAGGCTCTATTTCTTGTTTTCTCTTGTTTTCATGCTGTGTAGTTATGCTATAATTGGCTATCAAACTATTTCTCTGAGCCCACATTCTACTGTTCACTGCGTCTCAATTCTAGTCAAGCAATTCTCCTCTCTCTCCCTCCCACATAAATCAGGCACAATTCCATATTTCAACCCTTATTTGTTTGGCTGTATAGGAGTAACTTCCTCTTTTCAATCTACTCAAGTACTAATGACCCTTTGATCTGGCCCAATTCCTATTTTCTCCACAAAGCCTGATGGACAAGTCAAACCCAGAGAGTTCTTGCTTACTGATTCTCACCTGTTCATGTAATATGAAGATTAAAAAAAAAAATTCTATTCAAAGCAAGAATTGACTACAACCACTTTCATATACTAGACAAGTTATCATATTTATGTAAAGGGAGATAATTCTTTTTAAAGAGAGATTTCTTGACAGGCTCTTTGTTAACAGACTTCTCTACAGCATGAATTTTAAAAGGGGTGCCAAATTGTTCTTCAGAATTAAAAGGTAGAAATGTGGATTATCTGAGATTGTGGGTAAGGGAGAGTAGAAAGTTTGGAAACGCTGGAGAAGAAGAGATGACAGAGGAGTTTGAGAAAATGTAGCTAAGTCTATAGCTCCAGGGAAGCATGGACAGTAAGAAGTCACCCATGCCTGGGACTGGCTATAAATATAAACATTTAATTTTAATGTCTGTCCTGTGCTGTAAACTCCACCTTCCATTCTCTCAAATATTGGGTAAAATTCTGTCTTTGGCATTCTGTCAATGACATTCTGGAAGAGTGAAAGAATCAGAGCTGTGGCTGGTGGTAGGCAAAGTTGTGCAGTCCAAGGGCAGCAGCTACAGAGGTGAGATGCCACGTATAAATCATTAAAGACTAGAATCTGAAAACTGAAGCAAGAGGAAACTAGGAGAAATACCTCACCAAGAATTCTCAGCTATTGGAGTGGTCACTGGGTTTTCATAATGTATGAGAAAAAGCCAAGTTATTGTATTTAAATATTAAGGGAAGGGATGCCACAGGGTTGGGGATACCCAGATATGACTATCTATGGGGTCACATAATTTTAAGCCAACTTTAATTCATCTCTTAAGTCTGTGAGAGTTTCATATCTGTAAACATTAACTCCTCCATCAGATTATAAGCTAATTGAGGGAGCAAATTAATTTCATATTTTAAATCTCTACAATTGCTGCCTTAGGGCAGGTGCTCAGTAAATACTTGTTGGGTGGCAGTAAATTAAGTTGAATAAAGAGAATTGTCTTTCATAATTACAAGAAAGCTTATCAGATATTATTGCTGGTGTAAGAACACATGTAGAGTCAACCATTTTTAAAGCATATATATTAATTTTTAAAGACTTTCAGAAATTTATGTTGAAATTTATATGGAAAGACAGAGGAAACTGTTATCAGAATTCATATAAAATACACTCATCAGAAAATGTTTCTCCCCTGTAATGAACAGAGAATAATCATAAGAATTTGCATTTCTAGCTGTTAGCATTATGGTTCAGAGTTTGAATAAATCATGAACTAAGGCTCTTCTAATGTTGTCTTTCTCTGAATGCTATACAACCAGTTAAGTTATGTAAGGAAGGGGGAAAGGCTGTTTTATTTAACTTATAGTCTATCTTTGCTTTGAACATAATAAATTAAGTCATTCTATATGTAAATAATAGATGGTCATTTAAGATATTTGAAGGCTTATAATTCTTACCATTAAGAAGTTAGCCTGTCATTTTAAAACTATGGTTTAAGGTAGTAATATAATATGTATGATTTTATTTAGTTATTGAAACTTATATAGTATAACTTCTATCTAGCCAAAAGACAGTCTCAATGCATATCTATCTGCTGGTGAGATCACTTTCAAACTTTGAGAAAGGGAAATCAGAACTGAATGGTCAGAAAGACTTTGTTCTTGGAGTATGATGGGAGAAATGTCCTGTATTTTAGTTTACTTCCTGTTTTCTGCCATGGCCTCTAAACTTGGTTTAATTGGAAAAATGGGGACTTTTTGTAAAAAACTAATTTGGCGAATGAACCAGAAGTCAGGTGTGGTGGAGGTAATGGACCTTAGACAGTTGTGCGTATGGATGTTGAAGGGAGGAGAGGAGGAGCGGGTAGGCAGAAGGTAGGAGCTTGATTCAAAAAGTGGTATTTCTCAGGAATTCCATTTGAATGTGATGTCCATGATATTTTGGGCACATTTCCTGGAACCACTAAGCTATGTAAAATGCTAAAAAAATCATCCATTGATATATTTGTTATCTGAAAATAATCATGCGGTGTTAAGAAGCACAAATTGTCAAAATACGAAAATGTTACTTAGTAACTAACCACCGATAAATTAATGCCCAATCAAATAACCCTCCTTTCGTAACACCTGTATTGGTGTTAATCCACATCTTTGTCAATCAGTGCCTTGAAGATTATCAGACATTTATGTAATTCAACAATACAGTTCAGTTTGATTGAAAAGTGAAAGCACAAAAGAGCCAAACTTTCCAAAGTGATGTGGGAGAGCTGCTTGACCGTCACACAACCAGTGAACATGAGGCTTAGATCGGAGGAGGGGAGCAACGTGGTTTGTACGTGATGGGCTTCCAACAGAAAATGATTTGAGAACCATAAGATTAAGAGGTGAACCTGGAAAACAAAAATGAGTGTCTTTTCATCTGTGATACGAAATTTAAATTTGGAGGGTAGAATGTATTATAATACAGTTTTCACACCAAAGATGTATTTCTCATACAAATCAATGAACTTGATTTATTGCTTATTTGTTCTAAAAATCAGTGCAAAATTGTAATTATAACATGAATTTTAAAGACACACATTAAACAAACTTATTTGCATTGCTCATAATTTCAATTTTCAAGACTGAAGTCTAATTCACCTCTTGTCATGATGTAATATAAAATTCTTTAAGTGGACTTACTTAAAATGATATTTTTTTGCATAACCAATTATCCTTGAATTCACCTGTGAACTTCTCTGTTTTAGCTTTTTTCCTAGAGCATTATTAAGATAAAAATTGAATAAGGGATAAAAACAATTTATTTTTGATTACAGAGATGTCCTGCTACATATTCTTTATAAATCCTCTATCAAAATAGAAGGGAACGTATTATGCTTAATGTCTGAGCTGTGAGTCAAAATACATGAGTTTCAAGCAATCGTTTATGTATTTAGTTGTTGTCTGAGTGAGTACTTACTGAGGCTGTTCTTGGTTGCTGGCCTTACAACAGTGAACCAACACAATCCTACTCTTCTTTACGCTCTTGGGCAAACCCACTGGCCTCTCTAACATAGTTCATCAGAGAAGGTGAGAGGTCTCTAAGTTCCTATTCAACTCTAACTTTCTATTATTCCCTTTAACTCTGACAAAAACTCTATTCTAAAATATGAAGATAATGAAAATATAGTATGGTTTCCCATACTCCCCACTGCTTTCCTTCTGCGTATTGGTAACTAGATTTTTTTTTCCTCTTAGATACTGCTTTTTATTTAAAACCATTTTTTTTAACGTTTATTCATTTTTTGAGAGACAGAGAGAGAGACAGAACGTGAGTGGGGGAGGAGCAGAGAGAGAGAGAGAGAAAGAGAGATACAGAATCCGAAGCAGGCTACAGGCTCTGAGCTGTCAGCTCAGAGCCCGACATGGGGTTCGAACTCAAGAACTGTGAGATCATGACCTGAGCTGAAGTCGGATGCTCAACCTACTGAGCCACCCAGGAGCCCCAAGATCCTGCTTTTTAATACATGCTTCTGACATCTGGACAGTACATATACTATAAAAAATTTTATTGTTCCTGGAATATCATTATTTGGTATATTGCTCTTAATTAAACTTTTCATATAGTTAGAAGCAATGTGGGCCAATTACATGGGGACATAACAATACTTATGCCCCAACCGTCATATCAAGAAAGCGGCTATTTGAACAAGTCAAGCAAAGCAATTATCACGTTGTGTTTTGTGAAACCTGGTGCAGAGCCTTAAAGGGTAAAATGTTTTAATATCTCTAAAGATGTAAGTCATCTCTTCACATTTTATGTATGTGTATTAAGAAATAGCCCATGACTTTTAGAAATGTCTTCTACATCCCATTATATTGAGAAGGTAAAACATGCTACCAGGGTGTGATAGGTAGGTTTTTCTTGATCCTCTCCGATCTAGAGAAAGTCATCTGATGTGCCCTGGGTGCCTTTCAACACATTAAAACAGCAAAAAACAAGATCAAGAACCAAAACTATAATTGTGACTAATTAAAAGCCTTGTTTTTCTTTCTTTTTTTTTTTTTAAAGTTTATTTATTTTTGAGACAGAGGGAGACAGAGCATGAACGGGGGAGGGGCAGAGAGAGAGGGAGACACAGAATCGGAAACAGGCTCCAGGCTCCGAGCCATCAGCCCAGAGCCTGACGCGGGGCTCGAACTCACGGACCGCGAGATCGTGACCTGAGCTGAAGTCGGATGCTTAACCGACTGAGCCACCCAGGCGCCCCAAAAGCCTTGTTTTTCAAAGAAGAGTTTCGACATATACACGCTTAGTCAGGCAAAATGTCCTTCCTCTTTCCAAGGCCAGCTTTTCTTTGATTCTCTTAATTCCATTCCCTTCAGCCTCTTCAGTGCTCATTCCATTGAATACCCTCCCATTGTCTTTCATGTTCAGTAGCATCTGCTTCATCTTATATATTTTATCTGTTCAATCACTTAAAATATTTTTTTTAATGTTTATTTACTTTTGAGAGATAGGGAAGAGCACAAGCGGGGGCGGGGGGGGGGGGGGGCAGAGAGAGACACACAGAATCCACAGCAGGCTCCAGGCTCTGAGCTGTCAGCACAGGGCCCAACATGGGGCTCGAACTCACCAACCGTGAGATCATGACCTGAGCCGAAGCCGGATGCTCAACCAACTGAGCCACCCAGGCGCCCCGAATGTCTTTTATGTATTAATCACTGCAGAGTATGTATCAATGAAAATAAAAATAAGGACATATAATCATAATAATCATGAACATTTCTTGGGCTTTTCACACATTACTTTGCATTATTCTGACAACAACTCACATGCTTGGCATTGCTTGTATGCCCTGGCTACAGAGACAGACATACAGAGAGGAACTTGTAGTAAAGTGTGGTGTTAACATTTGAACTTAGTTCTTGAGACTGCAGAGCAGTGTGGCCTATGCTCTTAGGGAGGTGTGGCTAGGTATAAAGAGGCAGACACAAAAACAGCCAAGTACAGTTCATAACATTTAAATAATGGAAATATTTAAAAGAAGTGATCGTAGTCCCCAGGTGCTATAGATAAGATTTTATAGAAGAGGTGATGCTTGAATTGAGTTTTGAAGAAAGACTAGGACTTTATAAGGATAACAATTTTTATTATTCCTCCCCCAAAACTTTGAAATCATATTTAACTTCTGAGTACACTGATTGCATTAATGGACCCAGTTAAATGGCCCCCCTGTATCCATACTCTTTGCTTTGGGTCTTTGTAGTCCTTTTCCACTCTGATTGTCAGCTTCACCATGTGATTTTCCTGGTCCAATGAGACCAAATATGACTCAAACAGAGTCTTCAAAGCGTTCTGCACATTTATGCTCATGCTTTTGCTTCTTTGCCTTTCCCATGATGACATACCTGCACCAGTCTGCTAGAGGATGAGACAGTGGAAAGGGCAGGGTCAGCCCTGTTGTCCCATCTAGTGTCCCAGATGGGTGAGAGAGCCTGGCTAAGATCATCAGATGTCTGAGTCAGTCTTCCTTTCCTTCACCAGCCTCGTTCATGTAGCTGACCTGTGTAGCCAAACCATGAACTTATAAGCAAAAAAAAAAAATGTTTTCTGTTTATTGTATGTCACTGAGGTTTTATGATTCTTGTTACAAAGGATTATGGTGGCAAGAGATGACAGATATAACTGCTGTCTGTAACTCATCTCCCAAAGTTAATAGTCCAGTGACATCCATTGTACTTCTGTGATATCACCTGCTGCATATTTCTGTCCTTTTCAATTATTACAACTATTCTAGATCAATTACTCTTTGCTGGTACACCAGACTACTATAATCTCCTACTATCTCATTGCCTTGCCTCCAAATTTTTCCCCTTTTCAACTTAACCTACACAAAAGTGATTAGACATTTTGCTTAAAACAGGTTCTGCTATTGCCAGTCGCCTCTTCAAAAACCTTCAGTGGTTTCCTTATTTCCCTAACAGCAAAATCCTCAGCTTTTAATCCCTCCACACCCATCATCTGGTCCCTCATCTTCTAGCTTACCCCTTCATTCTTCTTTTCCCTGATCATGCTGTGCTTCTTTTTGCTATCCAACATTTATCTGATTGCAATTCCCTCCATCAAGAATGCCCTGCACTCCATTTCCAGGCATCTAAACCTTACCATTCCTACATATCTTGAGATCTTCTATCTTTGCCCCAGAAAGCTTTTCCAGCTTTTCCTGATTTCCAATTCTGAGTCTTCCTCACATTTTAATCCCACTTTTGGGATTCTGAGTGCTCATTCTTTACCACTTATTTGTGTATGGGACTTTGTACATACTACAGTATTCATTTCCCATGATGACCATAACAAAGTACCACAGGCTGGGTGCCTTAAAACAACAGAAACTTATTCTTTCACCCTCCTGAAGGCTAGAAGTCAAAAATCAAGGTGTCAGCAGGGCCATGTTCCCTATTAAGTCTCTAAGGGAGGGTCTATTCTTGCCTCTCCCAGCTTCTAGGAGCTTCCAGGTATTCTGTGGCTGTGGCAGTGTAGCTCCAGTCTCTGCCTCTGTCTTTGCATGGTGTTCTCCTGTCTGTGTGTTTCTGCTTTCATCTGGCCTTCTCCCTGTGTGTGTGTGTTTGTGTGTGTGTGTGTGTGTGTGTGTGTGTCCAAACTTCCTTCTTTTGGACGCCACTCATACCAGATTAGGGCTCACCCTAATGACTTCATCTTAGCTTGATTATATCTACAAAACCCCTATTTCCAAATAAAATCACATTCCTAGACATTGGGAGTTAGGATTTTAACATATCTTTTTGGTGGTGGCAGTTGGTGGAGGGACACAATTTAACTCCTATACCCAGTATACTTGAGGGCAAACACTAAGTCCTTTTTCATCTTTATCCTTATACCACTCTGACTAGTAAAGCTCTCCCAGGAACAGGGTGCTTTTTTATTTTGTACTTGCTTTGTACATAACATTTGCTTATTGTGCTGGACTGAATCAAATTATTTACCTAAACATATTTGGAAAAATCATAAGAAATATTCCAAGTCTGCCAAGAAGGATTTATTAAGCATCAGTAATAAAGCCTGATTATTAATCAACACATTTTAAAATCTCAATTTGGCAGAGAGGAAAGTCCCCAACATGCCACCAGAGACTGGAAAACTCAATTTGGGGAGGTATGAGTGAGGGAAGAAAATAATTATCAGTTGAATATACTTTCAGATGGGTTAATAAACTGTCTAATTTGGAAAATCAGGTTGAAACTATTGTGTTGTCTTCAGCTTTTAAGTAGTAAACTTTTAAAGAGAACATTGAGGCCTCTCATACCCAGAATATGCTCACATGGGGATCAAGGAGCTGATTATAAAAACCAAAAGGTTATAAAAACCAAAAGGCCCAATAAAGGTCGCCAATATGCCTGTGAAAAGCAAGGGATATGAGGATTTACTAATCTTTTCAGTCAAGCTATCTGCTCGGGAAGAACAACAGTAGTGGCACCGTCTTTGCAAGCACAAGCCAAGAAAATTGTGTCTAGGTGTCACAAGACAAATCAGAATAAGTTTTCCATATGCTTGTTTTCCATATTCTGAACTGTCACCACAGGAAGGCAAAGGACAACTCAAACTGCTGCCTCACAAGGGAGGCAGAGATGGCCCCAAAGGGAGCAGGACTGAGCGCTTGATTAACATGTAAGGTCTTGACTTGCAGAATTAAATTTGCTGCTGGTCATCAGTTGGACGGGCTCTCCTTAACCAGCTTGTTAAAGGGAGTTTTGCTGGATGAAGACTGAGTAGGCACACAAATGATAGGTGAAACTAGAAATTGTAAAGAAAAAGTGATAGTTTCGTAGGGTAAGCACAGATTTAGACCAGTATTTGGGTCTGGGATCTGCCGCTTATGAACGACAACCACGAGCATGAGCAAGTTCCGTTGTCTCTCTGAACCCCGCTTTTCTCATTGGTAGGTTGGAGGCAGCACTACTTTGTAGGAATTAGAATTCAGTGAAAATATGTATTTAAAATGCTTAACCCTTAGAAGCCATGCAATGAATACTAATTACTATTACTATTATCATTCTATTGGAAACAAAAATTCAAAGCATTTATCTATCACATCATGGAACAATCCTGATACTTTTTCATAATTTAGGTTCATATTTAATTTTTAATTAAAAAATATTTGTTTTATTTTTGAGAGAGTGAGCGAGTGGGGGAGAGGCGGTGGGGGGGGTGCGGACAGAGGATCTGAAGCGGACAGAGAGAGCCTGATGTGGGGCTTGTACTCATGAATGGTGAGATCATGATCTGAGCTGAAGTCAGACTCTCAACCAACTGAGCTACCCAGGCACCCCAAGCTCCATGTTTTAGAGTAAACAGGTGTGATGGTTGACAGTTACTGGTTTTACTTGTAAAGTAGAGGTGAATCTTTACTTTAACTGACATGAAAATTGAATAGAAACTTGTCCTTAAAGTTAAAAAAATAATTATATTGAAACTACAGAAGTAACTATTAGCAGAAGCTAGAGATACAATTTCAAATTATGCACAATCACAAATGATAAGACTAGCCATCCTTTAGATGATGCTTATTATGTATCAGACTCAGCTTCTAAGACCTTTATATACAGCAGCTCACTCAAATTCAGCCTGAGCTTAATTAATTTAGTATACAACTGGGGGAACTCTACCAAGCGTATCTGATGAACCAGAAAGACTGTTCTGGGTTCTGTGTCTGTTCAACCTGGAAGTTTGCTACTAGATATGGGGTTGTCAAACTTATTTTGTAAATGAACAGATGGTAAATCGTTTGGCCTGTGAAGGTTATATAGTCTAACTACATAACTTTGCCATTATGGCCTAAAAGCTACTTTTCATAAACAAATAGATATGGCTCTATTCCAATACAACTTTATTTGGGGACATTTAAATTTGAATTTTATATGATTTTCAAATGTTGCAAAATATTCTTTTGATTAATTGCCAACCATTTGAAAATATTTAAAAAATTCTAGTTTGCAAGTGGTAACAAAAAGGCAGCCAGCAGCTGGATTTGGTCTGGGAGACGGCGATTGACAAATCCTGTGTTAGACAAGCGAATACGGATATATTAACTAAGCACTTATGGAAAGACTGCATTAAATAACTGGAAGTAGCACAACAGGTGTCATTTCCTTTACCTCTGTAATCATGGAGCTTATGGAACTACTTTCTGTATCTAGTTAGACAGCAGATCTACTCAAGTGAGTCTTTCGTACGTGAAGAAGTAGGAGATTTGGAGCCACAATCACATGCCTGCAGAAATGTCAATTTGAGTACAAATATGTCCTCAAAATGTAACAGAACTTTCTTGGTACCTCAAAATCCTTTCTATAGTAATTGCCCACTCAGTCCTGAGCAATTCAGTTCTCTGCCTGTTCTTCCAGGTTGTATCTAAATTCTGAAAGATTATGTAACACTAAGGCAAAGCACCATGTGTGGTGCTTGGCCCTCATCAAGCCATGCTTGCATCTGTTAAAGTGTCATGGTCCATAGTCCAGTGACAGTCCGTGATCATTGTTAACCCTCCATGATGACACGATGAACATCCAGTTTCCTATCTTGTCTGTAGTGATAGCTGTGTTTCTTTCTATATCCTCTTTATCTGTACTTTGAGGTTCAAACCTCAAGTTCACCAAATCTTCCTCACTTAAATTCCCCCCTTCCCCCCTCCCCCCAACTGGGGGCTCTTGAAGTGTTGAACTGCTCTACTGTACTACACTGGGATTGTGACAAACTCAGCATTTGTGTCCCCAGTACAGTCATCCATGCAGCCATCTCTGTACTAAAGCTTGCACACTGTAGTGGGATGGGGGTCCTGCAAATCTGCCACCTCCGGGGCTCATAATGAGAAGTGGGGTACAAATCCTCTTTACTTTTGGACCCCAAACCTATTGAAGGTTCTATTGCCCCGTGTTCCTCAAGGCCCACATCATCCTTCCATGTGATCATTCTCAAGTTCAGCTTCATTTCCAGTTCAGAGGGATTCTTTTTTTTAACCACTGGAATAGCAAAAATCTGCTATGATATCTCATGCATTCTTCTGAATATGTTCTTTTTGGCATTAGCTTTGTGCTTTGATTCCTTCAGCATCTGGCCTTTTGAGATTGAAAAGATTTTTCTTTAAAACTGCTGCCCCACTATATATTTCCAAAGTCATTTTGAAACTCAAAAGCTAAAAATGGAATCTATTCCCTCTACTTCCTCACACAATCCTTTAGTGACCTCGTCTTGAGGGCATGGGGTATAGGTTGCTCTCTTTTATGTGTGAATGGTACCGGGACCACAGATAAATCCTCAGCTAGTATATGGGATCGTTACCAGAGCACTGCTGTATCTGCCACTATGTTCTGATGAACCAGCTGTACACCCAGCATATGGTGAGATGAAGCCCACTCCAGAGTCCACAGGAACATTCCTTTGAAACATTTGCCTGAGAGCCTGGAATTTAAATTTAAATCCTTGAGTGAAAGAATATATTTGGAATGTGTTAGATTCCCTGCCACATCTCCAAAGGAGGCAGATAGCCAAAAATTCTCATGGCTTTTCTTCAAGTTTTGTCTTTGGAAGTCAACATAGCCTGTTAACTGTGCTTAAGTTATGTATTGCCAGCATTGATTTCTATTTTATCTTCTACATTAATTAATTGAGTCCTTGGTTTTGTGAGCAAAAGCAAAAGAATGTGGTTCCCATGAGTTTCATGCCTCAAATAATAAAATGTTGTCAAAATTAAGAACAGAAAAACAGAAAACATTGTCTATTGAGCATGAAATGTCAAAGACATATGATGGTTTTGTTTGATTCTTTGAAGGTTGAAAACTTGTTTTATGTTTAAGCCATGAAGGAAGAGCTGACATGTAGATCAAACAGAATTTTAATGCCAGCCTTCCTTGCAACCTGACTGTAAGGAGCACTATGAAAAGCACTATACTGAGTCTCATGTATTGTGATTTGACCAAAATTATGAAGCTTCAAGTTACCATGGGGAGGTCTCACATCTTTCTTCATGAGCTGCAGAATGTTTGAGGAGAGAAAAAATTGTTAACCTACTAACTGTCGTCAGGTCAAATTTGATCATCCCATGTTATTGACAGTCTCAAATAAGAAGACTTCATAATTAAAAATTTTTCTACTGTTTTTGAAATGTGAAGAGTAATTTTTTTTATCCTTCAGAAATCTTTTTGGTTTCCTTATTCGCTTTTGTCAATCATTCTGAATGTGGGTGGTGGGTTTGTTTTGTATAAATTCTACTCATAACCTAAAAAGTAAATCAAAGCCGTCAGGTTCACAAACCTTTTCTATTATCTTAAATTAACAATTCCAGAAAGTCCTGCAATTCATGGGACTTGGTGAAAAGAGATTAGAGCTTTTCAAACATTTTTACAAAGTTGGCTTTAATTTTATGAAACTGCTTCCAATTTAGGAAAATTATTTATCTTCTCACAAACATCTAAGTGCTCTGTTCAATTAACGCGACTTTGGCCACCCATGACAAAGTTTATCCACTGGTTATCTCACTTGCAAAAATGATATTGATGGAATGTGTGATAAGCTCTGGTTCCTTCAAGTGATACTTAATCTTGAGCCAATCCTAAAATAGAAGCAAAAAAAAAAAAAGAAAAAAAAAGAAAAAACAAACCCTGTGATCCCTAACAACTGATTGATTGGGGATGACATTTCAAGCTTTGAGCTGGAGATGGCAGTGATTGGGTCTTGACCAGGAGCTTTAAATTTTCAGGTCCTCCTCTGAGCATGTTTGTTAAACACACAACTAAGCTGCCAGGTTAGCTGACATTAGCTCCCTACTGTCTACGATTTTGGACATCATACTGACTTGCCCATCTTTTGGCGAGGATGGGCACAGCCAGACCTGGTGTGTGAAACTGTTGACAGATGAGCAGTCCTGCATATACTGCAGAAGCCAGAACAAAAGAGCTAATCGTCTGTGGCAGTGAGGGTGAGGTAACTTGCCTTCCTTCCTAAGTAAACAGATGGAAAGAGTTTGCAGTTCATTACTTTCCAAGGTAACAATTTATTCCGTTTCTGTGTTTTACAGTAATAGACCCAAAAGTTCTTCTCTTGGGGAAATTTTATTTTTTCGTTAATTATTCTACCCAAACAACTAGAGAGCTGAGTCTTCTGGGGATAGATGCAGTGAAGTCAAAGTTAATTAGTTTTCTCACAGTGCACTGCTTTTGGGTAAAATATCACTGCAGGGACACACCAACAGTCAGATTACTGGATCAAATGCTGTGTTCCTGGAAAGGCAGAATTCTATCGGAAAATCTGCATAGAAGTAATATTTCACCTTCCCTGAGAGTTAACAGCATTTGATACTCACCTTGGAGTTTTCCTTGGAGTAATTTCTTTCATCTCCACTTTATCTTTCCTTTAAAATGTCAGATGGTAAAGGAGAATGATGGAGTGGCCTGCAAGTCCCTAGTGGACTCAAGAACCATGCTCCAATTTAACTATAACATAAAACTCACAAATCAAATGCAGTTTATTTTTCTCTTATGATTGTGAAAGTTATACATTCTGCAAAATATCAAGGCTAAACAAAGAAATCTACCTTAATGATCTTTTGTCATTTCATAGGTGGATGTTCAAATCAGCTATCAGCATTGCATGAATACATCGATGGCACAAAAATGAGCTTTTACATTAAATGTTTGTTCCTTTCTTATCTGATTATGGGCTGATCACATGCAAGCATGCCAAATGAATGATTTACATTAGGAAAATATAAAGCTTCAGCATTGAGTATTGTTCCCAAGTGATCCTATTATTAATTTATTAAGCATGTGTCTTGTAATGGACTCAAGATTTCTGTCACACAAAAGAATAGCATCATCATGTACTAAAGAAATAGACAAAGTATGAACATCGAACTCTACTGAAGGCAAGTTACACATTGATACCTTCAAGTCAAGGTCTAAGAAAGATTGCCATGTAATTAAGGAAAAAATTCTGAAGATAATCACCTCAGGCATGTCTTTGTTAATTTAAAAAATAAATTAGCAATTAAAAACCAGGTAAGTAGCTAAAAACAGACACCTCCTTCAACAAGTTCACTTCTCTATTCAACTCATTTCTTCCTTAGGAAATAACAGATAATAAAGCCCCAGAAAACCAGGGTCCTTTTCAGTTTTTACAGCAACTTTTTCCCTTCTTGCCTCCATTTTATACAATGATTCCATATAGTAGTAAACACTTGAGCATCTAAAATCTTCACTGCAAGAAAATTACCTTCTTCAGTGAGGTTTTCAAATTTCAAACCTGAGGACTTAGTATCTCTCTTGTCTGTATTTTTATCTGTGTAAAGAAAAAAAGAAAGCATTTTCCACAAAATTATGGCCTTCAGAATATCCGATGACTTCTTAGAGTTTACTAGCTTAATTCATGGATGGATCACTCAAAGAGGAGATAAAGGAGAAAGAGTGTTCATAAAAGTGTCAAACAAGTGCCTTCTACTCATTTTCTTCACACAGCTGACAAGAGCAAAAGTGTAGTCATTAATTCTGTGCCACAATTATAGTTGCTTTCTTTATATTTGTCCTAAGGCCAGCTTATCCTGTTTCATCTAAAACATTTAAAAATGTTTATTTATTTTGAGAGAGAGAGAGAGAGAGAGAGAGAGAGAGCCTGAGCAGGGGAGGGGCAGAGAGATGGGGAGAGAGAGAATCCCAAGAGGCTCCATGCTGTCAGTGCAGAGCCCCCCATGTGGAGCTTGAACTCACAAACCATGAGATCATGACGTGAAATGAAATCAAGAGTCAGGTGCTTAACCGACTGAGTCACCCAGACACTCCATCCTGCTTCATTTTTTAATACTGTAATTTGATACTGTAATTAGCCCATACCTTAATAAGGATTCCTGCCATCTGTGCTTTTGCAAAATCTGATACACAAAATATGAGACTGTTGACAGCCTGATAAGCATTCTTATGATAATACTGGAGCAAACTGAGTTCCATTTCCGATTATGATATAAAATAGTAGAATTTGTATTTCTTTTAAGATGAGAATTAATTCACTACGATGAAATATCTGATCTGATGTGGCCATGTCAGACCCATTCTTTGAACTTTCAGGAATTATGGAAATAAGAAGCTTTTCCCTGAGAGACCAGTGGTACGATGGTATGCAATTGTGGAAATGATAGAATTGAACAATTCAGATTCAGCGCTAGTTTTCTGTGTTAGTAGTTTCCACAAAAGAACAAATCTATTATTGAGATTTTAAAATCTGTGCCTATTTTTAAATCAAGTCTAAAGGAAGTAAATATCAAGAAAAAAATACAAGTTAGTGGTAACACTATGTATAAAGCGTCCAGGTTCTCCTCCAGGCCAATGCTAGAGCAAGATGTATAATCATGTTTGAAGCCAATAAACAGCCTAGGGATGGAAAGGATGAAGATCCCTCTGCTCTGTAGGGCTTGCCACCTGTCTTTTCATAGCACTTTGTGATTGATTGCACTCACTTATTCAGAAAATATTTATTGAGAACCTACAGGCTGTGGGCATCCATTAATGCCCTCATGGAGGTTAGCATTTCTCTCTCACTAGCTGTCATGAAAAGTTGCACAATTAAATGAAAGCACACAATTAAAAATCAATTTGATAGGTGCTATTATATTTACAACAACAGTTTAATGAGACACCTTGACAGAGTTTATCAAGTCTGGGAGGCAGGGAGGGATATTCTGAGTAAGCCATAGTTGAAGTAGGGCTATAAGTACATGCAGATGGTCTTACAGCAGAGGGGAGATTGGTCACATAAGGTCTTAAAAAAGCCTCTGCTTAGCTGTACTGGACTGTGAGAGCTGAGACTAGAGAGGCAGGCTAGATAACGCAGGGCTGTTTTATACGGAGAATTTTCCTCCTCATCTTTAAAGCAATGCAAAGCCATTGAAGTATTTTAAGAGGGTTAGGAGTCTGCAACAATCATATTTGCAAATTTAAAAGATCATTCTGAATATAGAGAGGTGAATAAATGTGAAAAGAATCACTCATTATAGTGGGCAAGGGGAAAGGAAGGAAAATAAAACACTCAGTTTTAATATTAAAATGGTCTGGTTTTAGGTAAGTGTAATAGAGAGACCTCACTTGTTTAGATCATCTGTCCTAATACTTAAATAACATAACAGGGAGAAAAATATAAACTCCTGAGGACTAAAAGGACTATTATGTTAATAAATTAAAATTAAATATAATTCATATTAGCTATATGAAATTGGGATTGATTAACTTGCTTGTTAAAATTATAAGTGTCTGTCTATAAAGGTAATATAATCTAGGAATATGTTTGACTATCACACAATTTTTTTTTGAGATTTTATTTTGAAGTAATGTCTATACCCAGCGTGGGCTCAAACTTACAACCCCAAGATCAAGAGTCTCATGCTCCACTGACTGAGCCAGTCAGGTGCCCCGACTTTCACACAATTTAAAAGAGATTAAAAATAAATTATTGTTTTCAAATGATGCCACCTTTAGTAAAACTGTAGGGTCCTCTTAACACATCACTGTCCTCTAAAATGAATTACAAGAGAGTGCTGATTGTGATAATGTTAGTGGTTTCTCCTTCTAAAATTTTTTTTTTTTCAACGTTTATTTATTTTTGGGACAGAGAGAGACAGAGCATGAACGGGGGAGGGGCAGAGAGAGAGGGAGACACAGAATCGGAAACAGGCTCCAGGCTCTGAGCCATCAGCCCAGAGCCTGACGCAGGGCTCGAACTCCCGGACCGCGAGATCGTGACCTGGCTGAAGTCGGACGCTTAACCGACTGCGCCACCCAGGCACCCCAGTGGTTTCTCCTTCTGAACCAGATACTGCCATTGGGTCTGTAACCACAAATATATATAAAGAATTGAAGTACATTTTCATAAGAGGGAAGATGACACCATAGTGTTTCTCAGGGAACGTATTTTATGGATCCACTCAACAAACATATATTGAGCAACGAGAGAGCTCTCTTTTAGGAATAAAGGATACAGCAAGTAACAAAACAGATTAATAGCCTGTCCTCATGAAATTTATACTCTAATAAGACCAGGAACAAATATGTAGATCAAAATATATAGTAAAATGTGTAAAATGTTAGTAGTAATAATTGTTGTATGGATAAATAAAGCAAGAAAACAGGATTGGGAATTGAAGGAGAGTGTGTTTGCAATTTGAAACATGGTGGTTAGGAAAAACTTCACTAAGAAGGCATTTCAGTAAAGATTCAAGGGAATCAAGGGAGCTAATGATGAGGATATCCAGGGAAAGAACATTCCAGGCTAAGATAATGTCAAATACAGAGTCTGAAGTGGCAGCATGCCATGCACGGTTACAAAACAGTAAGGAAGCTGATTTGACTTTCGTGCAGTGGGTGAAGGGTGAGTGGTAGCATGAAACACTAAAGTTATTGAGTTGCATGATGTTGTAGGGCATCATAGACCATTGAAAGGACTTTGGATTTTACTCTGAACACAGAAGTGAGATCTAACCTAACAGACCTGCTCTGGCCATTGTGCTGAGAATAGATTGAAGAAGAACAAAGGTCAAAGTCAAAAGATCAGTTGGAAAGCGATCTAAGTAATCCAGATGAGAAGTTATGGCAACTTGGACCTGAGGGCTCCTTGAAAGGCTCTGGTTGGACTCTAAATATATTTTTGAAGGTAGAGCCAACAGAATTTGCTAATGAATTAGATGTAATAAGGAAGAGGAAGAGGAATCAAGAATTCTAGGATTTGGGGGGTGCCTGGGTGGCTCAATTGGTTAAGCATTCGACTTCAGCTCAGGTCATGATCTCATGGTTCATGGGTTCAAGCCCTGAGTCAGGCTTTGTGCTGACAGCTCAGAGCCTGGTGCGTGCTTCCGATTCTGTGTCTCCCCCTCTCTCTGCCCCTCCTTCGCGCATGCTCTGTCTCTCTCTCTCTCTCTCAAAAATACATAAACATTAAAAAAATTTTTTTTAATTAAAAAAAAAAAGGAATTCTAGGATTTTGTCCCTACGACTTGGAAGGAAGTGGTTGTTGTTAACTGAGATGAGAAATACGGGTCATTTCTGTTGTTGTTCTGTTAATGGTGGTGGGGAAGACGTGGACTCAGTTTTGAACATGCTAAATTTGAGATGTCTATTATAGTAACCCAAGCTTATAATATGAATATAAATGTCAGGGTAAAGGTTCAAGCTAGAGACATGACTTTGGAAGAGAATATAGTATATAAAACCATGAGACTGGGTATAATTATCAGGTATAGATAAATTCAAGGACTGAGAAGAGTTTCAAGGAAATTTTATGTTTTTATTTATTTATTTATTTTTTATTAAATATATTTTATTGTCAAATTGGTTTCCACACCACACCCAGTGCTCATCCTAATAGATACCCTCCTCAATGCCCATCACCCATTTTCCCCTCTCAAGGACATTTTAATATTAGGAGTTCAGGGAGCAGAAGAGGAGCAAGTAGACTGAGAAAGAGGAAATCCATGGCTTGCATTGTTTCTACTACTGTCTGCATCATCCATAAGTATGAGAAGCTGTGAAACAGCTTCCTGAAGTCATTACTGAGGGGCTGGCCAGGAGCTGACATCTTAGCAGGGAAAGGAACTGTTCTTCAGGATACAACGGAGGCACTCTGCTCACCATCACTCCCAGTGACTCACTTAGGAAAAATGTATGCTTCTATCTCTACTACTTTAGGCTCCATGGTCTAGAAATTTTGTTTCCTAAGAGGACATACTTCTACCAGAAGACAAAATAAAAGTTGCAATAAACTTAAACTATGGCTGATGCCCTCTGAGTTTGGATTCTTTGTGTTGGGAGAATAGCAGGTCAAAGAAGGACTCATCATGACATCAGACAGTAGAAGAACCAGGAGAGTATGATGTTGTAATTCAACTGAATGTAGTGGTTGAATCAGGAGGAAGTTATCAACTGCCAAATGCCTACTTGTTAAATCAAGGAAATGTAGCCTGAAAAGTTGACCTTGTACTTGATAAAATGGAAGTCACTGGGGGTCTTGGTAAAAGTCATGTCAGTAGAATGGTAGATGGAAAATTCAATTTAATTTAATTTTATTGGGTTCAGGAAAAGCTGAAAGAAAGAATCATACAGTGAGTAGAGACAACTATTTAGAGGACTTTGCTCCAGAGGAGAAATAAATAGGTTGCTAGAGGAAATAATGGGTCTGTGGTTGGAGGGAGAGATGGAATCAAAATGGTAAAAGCATACTAAGGAGAGATCATGTAGAGACGGAATAAATGGTGAGGAGGGATTTAGCTGAAGCAGTTTTCTTAGATAAACAAGAAGGAACGGGATTTAGTGTTCCAATGAGAAGATTGGCCTGAGGAGCACAAATAGTTCACCTGTAGTCATGGGAGAGAAGAAGGCAGAACATACATGCACAAATGAAGGGAGGGACAGACATAAAGGAAGGGCTTTACGGAGTTCTACTATAAATTCTCAGTAAAATAGGAGGCAGGAGTATCAGCTGAGGGTGGGTTGCAGTTGATGGGAGTTTGAAGGAAGCTAGCACTGTAGGCCATTTTTTTCCTACTTTTTCATATTTCATTTTCAATTCATCATAGAATTCTGTGCCCAACACACTGAGAATCCAACCACTTTTCATCACCTACACTACCACCTCACCGGTTCAAATCAAACCAGTCCTCTTCTGGATTATTGTAGTCATATCCTAATCGGTGTCTTGCTTTCTCACCCTTGGTCTATGATCCATTGAGAAAAACAGCCAGAAAGAACATTTAAAAACATGTCAGATGACATCACTCCTCTGCTCAAAGCCTCAGTGGCTTCCCATCATACTCAGAACAGAAGCCCAAACCTTACAATGAATTTACAAGGACTTATGTGGTTTTAACCCCTGCTTCCTCTGGGACATAATCTCTAATCACTCTACCCCTTGCTCACTGGACACTTTGGTGTTCCGAGAACATGCCTGATGTATTCCTTCCTTTGGGATCTGCACCGCCAGATCCTCTGCCTGGAAAGCACTCCCATGGATATTTGCATGACTAGGCACCTGACCTACCTACCAAAATTTTCATATAACGTCCTTCCAGTAAGCACATGTTCCTTTTCCTCCTTTTTCCCCCCATAGTATTTGAATATTTCTAATATTAAAAAATTTTTTTAAGTTTATTTGTTTATTTTGAGAGAAACAGACACAGTGTGAGCAGGAGAGAGAGAGAGAGAGAGAGAGAGAGAGAGAGAGAATCCCAAGCAGCTCTGCACTATCAGTGCAGAGCCCAACGCAGGGATCTAATGCATGAAACTCTGAGATTATAACTTGAGCCAAAACCGAGAGTTGGATGCTTAACCGACTGAGCCTCCCAGGAACCCCTCTAATATTTTGTATAATTTCCTTATTTTTAAATTGTCTTCCCCTGCTAGAATATAAACTCCATAAGGGCACAGGTTTTTGTGTTGATTCTGGCTGTACCATAGTTCTTAGAACAGTACCTGGAATTTAGGGAGCACTCAGTAAATATTTTTTGAATGAATGGCAGAGAGAGAGTAAGTGGATTAAAGAAATACAAGAGGATTAATTGGCAGCATTAAGGGCCCACTTGAGACTAGCAATGACACATTTAACTTCCAACACGGGATGTGCTGTTAGGAGTAATTGATAAGATGCTTGGGGTTGTTGAAAGGGTAAGGAAGGGTTGAGTTAATTCTGGAGGTCGTGTAGCAGTAACAATAAACAATCATGTATAAGTTAATTGCCTTATAAGGTGTGTGGGTGTGGTTAGCTTCTGGGTTTTTCTTTTGCTGTATATAGGTTTGGGGCTAGCACTAAATTGCTTCTGAAGAAAGCTTATTGATTTGAAGCTGTGGCAAATTATTGGCCTTTCTGGAGCTTCTTTTTGTGCTCATCTGCCTCTGAGTGAAATAAGCTGTTGGCAAATATTTTGCCAAAGTAGAGAGTTTTAAAGACTCTAACATTGGAATAATCTGAAAACAAAACAAAATAAATTGTTTATTTCTCTTAAAAACAACCTTTGTACTTGTGTGTGTGTGTGTGTGTGTGTGTGTGTGTGTGTGTGTGTGTGTGATTTATGCCCTAATATTGAAAATACCACAGAGCCCATGGAATGGCTCCCTTAATAGCATAAAGAGTTTCTGTACAGGCTCACTTCCTGGACTTCAAGCTGCCTGGATGACTCTGTGGTGTCACTATCGTCCACACTTTATTATATTCAAGAAAAATAATGAATTTGGTTTAGACCATATATAGAATGAAGATATGGTAGGGGTGCCTGAATGTCTCAGTTGGTTAAGTATCCAACTCTTGGTTTTCAGATCAGTTCATGATCTCATGGTTTCATGAAGTCCCACAACAGGCTCTGTGCTGGAAGCATGGAGCCTTCTTGGCATTCTCTCTCTCTGTCTCTCTCTCTGCCCCTCCCCCACTCATGCTGTCTCTGTCTCTCTCTCCAAATAAATAAACTTAAAAAAAGAATAAAGATATGACAGTGCTTTCATGTATAAATGTTAATACATTTTCTTTCTTTGAGGAAAAAAGATGCATTTATTCCTCTTCTTCAACTATCCTCTCTCTCCTTCGCTTTCTCTCTCTTTCTCTCTCTGTCACACACACACACACACACACACACACACACACACACACACAGTCATAACCAGAAAATTTGCATTTTTTCAAATGATTAGAAAATGTAGCTTAAGCAATTTGGAAATCTTAACTTTCTTCAAGTTTGTATAACAGGAGTGGGGTGTGTGTGTATAATTCCCTTGCAGCCAACCAGCAGAAGTAGAAGCCCAGGGGCAATCTGCTGGAGAGACCCATTTGCTAAATATTGGCTCACCCTTTTAATATCGGCTTTTCCCTTTAAGTTAAAGCATTACTTACAATAAAGTGATCTACTCTAAAAGTGAAAAATATCATAGCAGAAAGTCAAATAACCCATTAGTTCCTCCAACTTTAGGCACCAGATGATGTAACCAACAATATTTAACTTTACATTTTTAAAAAAGAAAAAAAAATCCTTGAAATAATGTAGTTTTAAGAATGAAGGGCTAAATTAAAAAAAATTAAATAGAATTACTTTGGGGGATGTTATTTTGTGGAAGACAGCATGATGTCATTTTTAATCACAGAAAAAAATCCTTTCTCCTGCTGTTCATTTTAGTGAAGAGAAAATTAATTTATAATCCCTTTGATGGTCTTTGTTTTCATTAATTTAATTTCCATTACATGTTGAGATCAGAGATGCTGAAAGAGCTGTCAGTGACATCATCCTTCAGTTGTAAAACCAGCCTGGTGGGGACTTTTTTTTTTTAATTTAAAGAGAATCGTGTAGCAATTTTCCTGCACTAAATAGTAAACTGCAGAAAATACATCAGAACTCGTATACTGAAGAAAAATAAAGGAAAACCTTAAGGAAAAGTTTATATTAGAAAAAAATAGCTTTAGCTGTGACATTGCCTTTTTACAGGAATGGAAGTTGAATAGTCATCCTCAGGTAGTGATTCTCGGTGTGCAGCTGTATGCGAATCACCTGCACTCTTGGGTCATATGGATGCTCTTGTGCCTTTTCAGTGGAGGTGAGGATTCAGGGATGGGATGCCGCCAGGGATCTGCATTTTCACAAAGATTTCAGGTAATTCTCATTCAAGTGCTCTATGGTTTGAGAAACACTGTTCTAAATGGTAAACATTTATTTTTTCTGTTCAGCCCAGCCAAGCCCAGGTGTCCTCACTTTCCAGCCTGAGACTCATCAGAGTTTTTTTGTTTTCAAAGAAACATGAGGAGAAGAGACACACAAATAAGCAATCTTTCTTTTCTGTAAGGAGAATTAAAGGCTCAAATGACAAATGGTTGCTTCATGGAACATCTTACTGTGAACGACTTTTGTTCATTTTATAAATGTGTCATGTCCTCATATATAAATTGTATAAATTGATACTGGAAGGTCAGGAGAGAGTATGAGAACAGAGGGCACTGGGGTCCTTGGGGGCTGCAATGTTAGGAAAGGAGGAAGAAGGACACAGAAAGAGAAGGCTGGAAGCTGAAGAAACTTTCAAAGGCTTTACAAGTATGCATAAATTGTATATTCAATATTCACTTAGGCAAGAGATAAATAAAAGATCTGCAGTGAAGGATTTCTGGTCTCTTAGCTGCTACAAACAGAATTTTCAAGTTTTATGATTTGTTTGCTCATTGTGGTTGGTATTGTGTAACTTTGTATGACTTTATATAAAGTCTTTTCCTTGTATAATGGAATTTTTGTCTCAGATAATTCATTAATTCAGACTTCTTTGGATATACAACATACAAATAAACAAGAATCTGCCTACAGATTTCCTTCCTCCCTTCTCTCCCTCCCTCTATCCTTCTCCTCTCTCTCCTCCTCCCTCCCTCCTCTTCCCTCCCTCCTCTTCCCTCCCTCCTCTTCCTTCCTTTCTTTCTCCTCTTCTCCTTCTCCTTCTGCCCCTCCCCTCTTCATCCCTTTCCTTCTCCTTCTCCTCTTCTTCCTCCTCCTCCTCCTCCTTCCTCTTCCTCCCTCCCTCTCATACACACACACACACACACACACACACACACACACACGCATTTGAGACATGTTTAATTAGGCAGTTTACTTGTTTCTGGCTTGGTAGTGAAAACTGGGCATCATCTTGTGCCCTGTTGTAATTGGTGAAAGACTGATTTCAGCATTTCCATAGAGGGAAAGAATTAGATTGTATAAAGGCGTCAGGAATAATAATATTGCAAAAGGAGGCATGAAATCAGAATGAGTGATTAAGAACAGGCAGAGGAAGAATTTTGTCTTTTTTTAAACACATGCAAAAAAAAAAAAGAAAACATAACAGAGGTAGGAAATCAAAATGAATATTGGATAGAGTGTCTAAACTTTGTTATAAAGGTGAGTTGGTTAAAAGATGGAGGGATGTGTTCAATATCCTCTTTCTCTGGTTTCATTTAGTATCCCATCCACCCTGAGCTCTTGGAGATTTCAACGTCAACAAATGGCTTTATGATTTCAATTTGAGAAGTGCTGGCAGGGATTGATTTGGCATATAAATCTTGCCAAAGTGTTCTGAGATACTCTCTTTTGACAGAACAGTTGATGCAGGAACCTGATCGGGTGTAATTGAAATCAGACTCCATTGTAATAGATGAGGTAGAAACATCTTTCTATAAATAAAACAAGTTCCCTCAATATGTGAATCTGCAGAGACTGTGAGACTGCTTCTAGCCTCTTATTTTGGCTGAAGGTTTTTAATTTCTTACAGAGTAGAGGATAGTGTGTACCTCCTTAAGAATCAAAGGTAGAATAACATTATCTATAAATATTGCTTGCCATTGTAGGGGGGATTGTGTTGTGTATTTAAAATACATTAAAGGGGTGCCTGGGTGGCTCAGTCGGTTGAACATCTGACTTTGGCTCTGGTCATGATCTCTTGATTCATGAGTTTGAGCTCCACATTGGGCTCTGTGCTGACAGCTCAGAGCCTGGAGCCTGCTTCAGATTCTGTGTCTCCCTCTCTCTCTGCCCCTCCTCTGTTGGTGTTCTGTCTGTCTGTCTCTCTTTCAAAAATAAACATTAAAAAATAAGATAAAATACATTAAATATTCAATGAATAAATAAGTTTATCTTTCCCAGAATTTTGGATTTACAGTATCTCTTCTAAATCTTAAAATTTATTTATTACCTAAGGATTTTGGATTGGTTCTGTTCATCTTGAGAGAAATATCTTAAGGGCTCTAGTTTGGGGATTTTATCAACTAAAGCTAGAATCTTCTAAACACATATATGAAATAAAGAAATGCAGCAAAAATTGTTGGATGATATCCTTACACAAAAGCAAACATGTATAACTTGTTTTGATCAATATATATTTGTAGTAGTCATATAAGATACCTGAAAATAACTAGAAAAATAGCACCTAACCAAGGTTCATTTGAAAGTTGAAACTAAAATTATGTCTTATGATATGCAAGTTACCTATCAGTGAAAACTACATTTTGTTTGCCTGGTTTATTTAATTTTTTTGGTACAATTTTTTCATATCCATCTCTATTCATGAAACTGTTTCTATTCTCTTTCTTGCTTTCTTTCCTTTTAAAGATTTATCAAAAAAAAAATTAAAAAAAAAAAGATTTATCAAAAAGAAGGTTTGATTAACATAGTTATAGAAAAGACAAAACAAAATTTCCAAATCAAAATAGCTAAAAGGAATCAAACAGAAAGCTCCCATTTAATATCTGAAAACTATTTATCTTGGGGCGCCTGGGTGGCGCAGTCGGTTAAGCGTCCGACTTCAGCCAGGTCACGATCTCGCGGTCAGTGAGTTCGAGCCCCGCGTCAGGCTCTGGGCTGATGGCTCGGAGCCTGGAGCCTGTTTCCGGTTCTGTGTCTCCCTCTCTCTCTGCCCCTCCCCCATTCATGCTCTGTCTCTCTCTGTCGCAAAAATAAATAAACGTTGAAAACTATTTATCTTAATACTACTTATTTCGTGATATATGGTATTGTATAATAACAATAATTTACTTTTGTGATGTTTGGAAATAACCAGGCCTTACATTGAGTCACATGAAATTGACTTTTATTTAGGTCAAAACAGTCAAATGTCAATAATTTCAAGATATTAGATCTATATATGTACCAGAGCTTCATTTTTTGTTCTTACATCTATCTCCATTGGGTAGTGGTTTTAGAGTATTTGGAAATCTTTGATTTCTTTGGCTCATTATATAGTTTTTTATGCAGAGTGTTTTATAAATTTAGGTTAATGCACAGTGCAGACCATTTCTCCATTCTTTGGTTATACTTGTACTTAATAGGTATTTGCATTAAATAATCAATTGTTGTGATTTCAGTATGATTTTTTTCCCTGAATTTCCTCTAAAGAATCATTGATTGGAAGGAAGACAAGGAAAAGATCTGAAATTTAAACAAATCTCAGAAAACAAGAGGAAAATATCTATTTGATAATGTAGTAAAATATGAATTTATGGATTTTACAAGTTTCCCCAAACAAGAATCTATTTCTATTGCATGCTAGATTATGTTTCTTTAAAAATAGCAATTTTTCTGTCTTAAACAACACTTAGGATCAATCACAGACATTACTGAATGGAAGGCAGATGTAGAGGTCACCATTTAAGCAAGTTTTACTTGACCTGTTCCAAACTAATCTGTGTCTATCCTATTTCTAATAATCTCCAGGGATGGATATTTCAGAACCTCTCGCAGTAAAATGTTTCAATGCTTAAAACTATGAGTATTGAATCTTTTCTCTAGTTATTTATTTTATTTTCACATGGTTATAAAAGTAGTAAATGTTCATTTGATATATTGAAAGTTATAGAAATTAATAAACAGTGAACACCCTCCCCCACTCCCATAATCTTCTGTATACCTAAATAATTTCTCTTGATATCATATTCTTTAGTTCTATATATGTTAGAAAAAGGAAATAGCTAGGCATATTTCCCATTATTATTATTACTATTTATTATTATTATTATTTTCATTATTATTTTACAGTTCCCTTCTTCATCCAGGTTTTAATTGCTTATCTTCTGGTATTAAAGTACCTTTTTGTACCCTTTCTAAATTCTTCATATCCCTGTTGTGTTGTGAGATCCCAACTGGATAAAACATTTCATTGGCTGTTGTTATTAATATTTATTCCATATATTTTCCTTAGGACCTTTGTTATTCCCTGGTAGTTCATTAAAATTTTGAAGGCTACATTCATTCTTTTTAAGCCATTGGAATATCAATTAATGCCTTTTATTAGGCTTTGAAACATACTGGAAATAATTTGACAGCATAATAAAGGGGAGAGTGAACCTAAATATATCTCTGTTTGAAATTCCATAGCTTGCTGAAGTGTAATTACTAAGTGAATGCCTTATAATAATCCTCTTGAAGACTGAAATCATGGTTACTTTCAGGGGACTGGGGGAGGAAAAATAGATGGTTTATTGTTCTAAAACCTAGGTAGGTGGATTAATTCACAGTAAGAATATTTTGAAAAAAATATAATATATATATGTGTAAGAAGTTCAAGAATACTTAGGAAAATTACCATGAGGCAATCATTCATATATTGATTCACTTCGTAAATACTAACTGAATAACTATCACGGTGCTAACACCACAGATATAAAAATGAATGCCATATTTTCTACCCTGGGGGAACTCATATTGTAAATAGAGAAGACTGGAATATGAACCAATAATTGCAGTGCAATATGAGTAGATGAAAGCATAGAATGTGATGGAAGAACATCTTGGGATATTTAGGAAGACTTCACAAAATGAGTTGTTATTTGCATTCCCTCCTGTGCTTGGGACATAAGATGCATACAAGTGCAGAGAGTAAGAGGAGATAAGGAATCATTATTATTATTATTATTATTATTATTATTATTTTTGGTGAAGAAATCTCATTTATAAAGAAAAATCATGTCTGAGTAATGTTGCTCATGACACCATTTTGTAGATCGTATGGCCAAAATTCGATTATGATTTTTTTTCTGAATTTCATTCATCTAAATTATTTCTAAGTCTCTTTGTCTTTATTACCATTTTGAAACAAAGAATTGTTAAGCAGCCTTAGATTAATACTCATGAAATGAATGTACTACAATGGAAAGCCAAAGAAATTAGTACTGTCTACTGACCCTATACTGAATTTTCCATTTTGTTTCCTATTCCATAAAATGAGTAAGGTGGATTTTATAATCTTGGCTTATTTCTCCCGACAGAAACATGCTAAATGTTTTACTAGACATGTAGTAAGACATTGCCTCAAATTTCAAGATAGTACAAAAATATCCTACTATTCTGTTTTCTTGATATTCCAAACTGAATATTGAGAGAAACAGTGCTTTTGAGAGATGAACTGGAAATGTTTTGGTAAATGGTACCAGGAGCAATGAAATATGATCCTCACAATCCTTAATACAGAAAATGTTTAGCCTTAGAAAGAGAGAGCTGGATATGGATACTCTCAAAGAAAAGCAACTTCAGTACAGCAGAGCTATGTTCAAGTGTAGACAAGAAACATACAATCAATCTACTATGCAGGAGCTGTGGAGAGCTATGCTCCATTCCCACTTTCTTCTTAGCAGTTATTCCAGATCCTAATTAAAAGTGTTTTTTATTATTATTTAAATGTTCCACAGGGAAAGGCTTGTCACCTTTTAAAAATACTTTTGCAGAACAAAGTACTTCAATGTCATGACATAAGGATACAGGCAGGGAAAGACAAATGAGCTTTGGCAATGTTTTCCCATGTGGATAAGTCCAGAAGGAGAAGCTAATAAATCAGGAAGGGTCATTGCCTTGAAAAGAAACATTGTCCATTCCTGAATATTTGGACTTAAAGAGATGGGATGCATTCTCAGGGTTCATTCTACCTTTCATCATTTCTGCACCAAGAGGGGTGGGGGAACTAAACACTAAACTGAGGCAAACACTAAAGCAAACTATTTTTAAATAATTTCAAATCAGAAAAAGATTTGCTTTTATAACAACATACAAATACAAAAGAGACTCAGCATTTTGAAATTGTGAGACTATAGAAATGGCTAAAATTTGGGCCAATGGTCAGTGAAAACTGAAGAAAATATAAGTGCAATGTGTGTTAGAAGCAGCAATTTGTTTTAAATTTTGAAATTTTCTATTTAAAAAAATGTCTTCAAGAGGCTTAGTCATAATTTTATATAATAAACCCTCAAAGTAAAAATGATTCTAATATTTTATATAAACAAGCACCCTTTCCAGAGATAGCTCATTTTAAATCTTGTTGTTGAGGGAATTATAATGCTTATTCTCAAATTTAATTACAGTGTTATTTTGGAACTCAAATAATAGCTGATATAAAATATGTAATATGTTATGTATATTCTTTTGCATGTATTTTCTACTTTCTTAAAATTTTAACTATTGATTTTTAAAAAATGTAAATATGTCATCTAGATTCTGCTTTATCAACAGTTGCTCTTCCAAAAGATATCTTATAGTTACTAATATTCCTATTTCTTTTTCTTCATCTCTGGAATTAGAAAATAGTTTTTAAGTGCCATTATCTTTAGTCAACTATGTGTCTTTTTATAGAGTAATAGTAAAAATGTACTGTATTTCACATATAAAGATGGTGCTTAACTTGCTTATCATTTTTTTTTCTTTCTTTTGCTCAAATGAAAGATAAAACTCAATATTATAGTCCAACCCCATGTAAAAATTGTCTGCCTTGACTCTGTTAACCTATTTTTCATTATAGAACTAATAGATGTTTTAGTTAGTTATTTTAAAGGGCATTCCTATTTTCCTTGCTTTTTGAATTCATTTATCATTCTTTTTAGGACTAGCTGGAGTTAGTTACTCCAGTTATTTACGGTAGGTACTAATAAGGTCATGGGTTCAGGCCACATCTGGGCCTGTGAAAGTAAGGGCATGCAAACCTGGCCATCTGCTTTATAAATGCTTCACGTTAATCCCTATGGCAACAAGCCTAAGGAGTAGGCACAGTGCAACAAAACACATCCCGCTACTGGAGAAAGTCAAGAATATTCTCTACAATAAGAGACAAACAGCGGGTGAACAGTGGATCAGAATGAAATGACAGACAAGGAGGGGATCAACGCTTTCTTTCTTATCATATGTTATAGCCCATTAACCAGATGATCAAAGGGCCTGGGTGCTACTAATATAAAAACAAATGCCAACTTCTAAAAATCCTTATTTTATTGTGAAATATAACATATATAAAGAATAAAAAGATAAATATGTGAATAAGTAAATTATTATAATGTGATCTCCCATGCATTTCCCACCCTTTTCACGAAAGTCAAGAAATAGAACACTGTGAGCACTCCAGAAGCTGTGGAATTATTGGTTCTTACCTCTGCTCGGGAGGTAACTACTATCCCTATGTGATCGTTGTTTCCTTGCTATTTTTCTTCATTGTTTTTTCACGTATCCTTGTTTGCCTAAATAATGTGGTTTAGCTTTACTAGATTTTTAAGCTTTATATAAATTAACCATACTGTTATGTTTCTTTTGCCCAGTTTTATGTTTATGAGAGTCATACTTGTTGTGTAGCTGTATTCTGTTTGTTTACTTTCATTTTTATGTGAATATGCTTCATTTTCTACCCATTCCATTATGGATGGGGCTATTAGGAACAACATCGCTGTAAACTTTCTTGTACATGTTTTGTGAAATTTGTGTGTACTAGATTACAAAGGAGGAGAGTTTTATTGCCATGGAGTATGCTCATATAGCTAGCAGGTGGCCCTGTCAGGTTTATTACCAGGTTCATTAGATTCCCCCGCTACCCAATTCTATCCTACCCTTAAAACTAATACATGAGTCTATATAAAGACAGACTGTAAATACTACCCTGCAACCTGTTTATGTTTTAAAAAATTTAATGTTTATTAATTTTGGAGAGAGAGAGAGAGAGAGAGAGAGAGAAAGTAAGTGAGCAGGGGAGATGCAGAGAGAGAGAGAGGGAGACACAGAATCTGAAGCAAGCTCCAGGTTCTGAACTGTCAGCACAGAGCCTGACGTGGGGTTCGAACTCACTAACCCTGAGATCATGACCTGAGCTGCAGTTGGTCGCTTAACCCACTGAGCCACCCAGGTGCCCTAACCTGTGTATTTTTTATTTGATGATAGTTAAACATTTCTTAGTGATAAAAATTAATGTATAATATATATCCACGTAGGGATCCAATAGATTTTATTTGCTGAATCATCGGCTGCATATATTGGTTGCTTTAAAATTATTTAAACTATTTATGTATTTATTATGTAACTATTTGTGTATCATAAATAGTTAAATATGAATGCAGAAAAATGTTAAAACATTTTTTAAACTAATTCTTAGATGTAAAATTGATAGAATAAAGATGAAATAAGATTTGTAAAGTTTTTGGAAAAATTAGCACAATTTACTCCATAATAATTTATAAAATTGACTATTTTCTTTAAAAGGTCACCAATTTTGGGGCACCTGGGTGGCTCAGTCGGTTAAACATCTGACTTCAGCTCAGGTCATGATCTCAATTCTGAGTTCAAGCCCCGCATCAGGCTCTGTGCTGACAGGTTGGAGCCTGGAGCCAGTGTCTCCCTCTCTCTCTGCCCCTTTCCCCACTTTGCTTTGTCTCTCTCTTTCTGAAAAATAAACATTAAAATTTTTTTAAAAAAATTTAAAAAATAAATAAAAGGTCAATTTTATTTAGCATTTCATATAAATATTTCATACTTGCCAATTTTATGATAGAAATAGTATCTTATTAAGCATTTCTTTATTAATAATTAATGTATATTATCTATTACTTACATTATTTCTTTTTAAATATAGTCTTTTTAAAAAATTATTTCTTTAAATTCAAGTTAGTTAACATACAGTATAGTATTGGTTTCAGGAGTAGAACCCAGTAATTCATCACTTACGTAGAACACCCAGTGCTCATCCCAACAAGTGCCCTCCTTAAAGCCCATCACCCATTTAGCCCATCCCCCACCCACCCCCCTCCAGCAACCCTCAGTTTGTTCTCTGTATTTAAGAGTTTCTTATGGTTTTCCTCCCTCTCTCTTTTTATCTTATTTTTCCTTCCCTTCTCTGTTCATCTGCTGTGTTTCTTAAATTCCATGTAAATATACTCTTATGCTTCCTTTATATTGAGAAGATGTATATCTTCTTTAATTGAGGTTTTGTAAAAACTTTTAACATGGCATATAAATATTTTGTCTGATAAATATGTTGAAAATGTGTTTTCTAAGTTTCTCATTTATATTTAAATGTTTTAAATTTTTTGTTTTTCATTATCTGGCATTAAATTTTTACTTAGTGAAGTCATTCTTTTTCCTTCATTATCTTTGCTTTTAATGTAGAATCTCTAAGATTATACGATCATTTGCTCATATATCTTTCTATCACTTTTTTAAAATGTTTATTTACATTGGCGAGAAAGAGAGGCAGAGAGAGAGAGAAAGAGCACAAGCAGGGGAGGAGCAGAGAGAGAGGGAGAGAGACAATCCCAAGCAGGCTCCATGCTGTCAGTGCAGAGCCCAATGCGGGGCTTGATCTCAGAGATGGTGAGAACATGACCTAAGGTGAAATCAAGAGTCAGAGGCTTAACCGACTGAGCCACCCAGGTGCTGCCGCTATCACTTTTGTAATCTCTTATTATCAGACTTCCACATTATAAGTGCTTGTAGGACACCACTCTTACATGGTACCATATTTATTGCTCTCAATTATTACTACCTCTGGAATTTACAGTAATGTATACAGTAAGTATTTGGAGTATTTATTTTGTTTCCAAGTGGTTAAATAGTTATCCAAAAACTAATAATTAAATATTCAATTATTTTCACCATTGATACATTATGATCTTTGTATCATATACTAACTTTGTTTCTGGACTGATTTAGGAATGTATATTACCATCTGGTTGGACAAGTTTCCTTAACTTTATTCTTTTCAACACTTATCTTTTTATTAGTCATTATTTAAAATGAATTTTAGAATCATATTGTCAAGCTCAGGAATATTATCTCATGGACTATCGATTAGTAATGCATTAAATTTTCAGGTAAAATTTTTGAGAATTTATAGATTTACAATGTTGGGTTTTCCCAACCAAGAATGTTGTTAGTATTTTTATTTATTTAGTTCTTACACGTCTTAACACTGGATATTTTCTAATAAATATCAATTAGTTTTGGAAAACATGCCCAAGTGATTATGTATACTGAGAATAAAAATGAAGTTAACTATGTACTGTCTTTTATTTTGACTTGGTGTAAGCAAAATGAAGAGAAGAGAAATATCAAACAAATATACTAAATATACTTTGTTTTTTCCACCTGTGTGTGTTTTCAGGAAAATTCTGTTACCTAAAAAAGAAAAAAAGAAAAGCTTTTATAGACAATTCTTAAAATACTGTGTGGCAAAACCCCAATAGAACAAAACATTAAGAAACACATTCACCTTACCAAATAGTTGATGAATAAGTGATTAGTCTAATTGCAAATACTGTAATAAAGGAAGGTAGACAGATGTATGGGACTTGCTCTAATTTCCTAAAGATTAAAGATTAGAAAACCCTAAAGAGACGAGATCAGCCAACGCTTCATTATACCCAGCTGGTCTGCCTTCGTGTGTAACTTTGAACTAGAGTAATGAGTGGTATACAAATATGTTCAAGCACACCAGGAAACAGCAAGACTCAGCAGAAGCACAGATACCAGAAAGAGACCCGCTGAGATTTCAGATATTGGAATGATCAAGTCATACTGTAGAACAACTATGTAAATATATCTAAAGGTAGGAAAGCCAGAGAATAGGAAACATTCAGTCTGAGTATTAAAAATCATAGAAATACTAAGGAGAAAAAAAATGAACAACTCCGATTAAAGCGGCACCAAGAGGAGTGTAAAGGTCTGAACTTAGTTTTGGACCTGTAAACATTGAGTTGTCTATTATACGTCGAGGTGCAGATGTCAAGTAGCCTGCAGCTCTGTGAATGTGGAGTTCAGGAGAGAAGTCCAGGCTGGAGATACCCATTTTGGAGTTGGCATGATGGTATATTTCTTTCCATATACAATTAGAGACTCAGTGCACAATGGTGGAAAAGGCAGAGATTTGTTTCATTTTAGAGTAATGATGTTTTCCAGACAAAAAACTTAGAAAGAAACATATAAGTGTTAGGAGTATAAGGAAGGAATGTAATTATAATCTGGGGATTTAGAAGAATTGTTGGTGTCTTGTGTTCTCCAACACATTCACATCTCCATATGTAGTTTGAAGACATGATGCTTGGAGCTGTAGTTATCTTGAGAAAAAAATAAAACCCAGTTTTCTAAACTGCTGATGCTTTTCCAAAGTGTAAATAAAATAGGAGAACTAGCTTTACCCTCTTTAGGCAAAAACTTGTTCAAATCTCTTAGATACTGTAACAGCTGTTAAAACAACTATAAGAGACTAGAGTAAGAATAGAAAAGTCAGAGTAGGATCAAAAGGCCTTCCGAGTCTTGATTGGTACCAGGGTCTTGCTCCTTTTACTAATACTCTATGAATTCTTGGGCAAGTTGCTTAATCTTTATGAGTTTTGGTTTCTTTATCTCTAAAATGAAGGCATTAGGCTAGATAAAAGATTCTAGTATTTCTTATTAAATTACTTCAGTTGGAATGCTATAAGTACATGTAGCAACACAATTTGTTCACATTTTAAATATTGACAGGCCACTGCCAATCCAGAAATCATAAATAAGCTTTTGCAAAAATTTTGAAGGTATAATTAAAAATCCGGTGGGTAATCATTCAAAAGACACCATTATCTCTAGAAACCAAAATGTATTTATTAAATGTAAGTTTTCCAAAATAAATCCCATTTTCTTTAAAAATAAGCTCTAGACTCTAGATCAGGAGAATAACACGCAAACCACATATACCTGTTTCGACAAGTTATTTGACAAAGCCTTTCGGGGCAAGTCTTGCCCATAAAGGATGAGAAGCAAAAATGTTCCATAAGTGGTAATATGATTACGTAAGTTATTTGCTGATTGAGTAAACAAACCCCAGGAATTCTGGCCATACATTTTGCCTTGATATTTCATTATCATCTCTTGAACCAACTCAATAAGAAAGAAATGTTTGATGCATACCATATATGTGACTTTATGGTGGGTTCTGGGTGCGCAAGAATGAACATGTGTAAGTTCCTGTTATGAGGAGCACATGGTTCATAGTCTAGCTTTTTAACCTAGTACTTTTAGGCCACAAAGTGCTTTGGCTCATGGAGCCAGGATCTACTTATTTCACTGGATCCCTCCCTCTGCATTCTTTTTATGTGGTCACCTTCTGTGTTCCTATATTGAGAAACCAAATGTTTATCCAAGTCAGCAGCAAATAGATAAATTATTTAAAAATTAATTACTACAAAAAGCAAAGTGGGAATTCTGATTTTGGGTATGATGGATTAAGTATATCCTACCTTGTATATCTCATCAGATATAGCTCTAAAACCTGGACAGAGTGCATGGAATAAAATTCATTCGAAGTCTTTGAAAAATAAGTAGTGGCTGGCAGACAGGGGAGGAAGACTGGAATTCAACATACATCAGATTGGCAATGAACTTCCCATTTTCCTCCGGTATACCCTGGCTTGAATGTAAGGCAGTCCCCAAACCAGAAGAGGGCAGCAAGGTGCAGACAGAGTTCTAGGAGAAACTCTCTTATTCTGTCTGGGGAGTGGAATAAAGGTCTCCAAATATTCAGATAGTAGGGAGAAATCCCTCCTTTTTTTATCTTTTCTCAGTTCTCTTCTTCTCTAGCTTCCAGAAAAACTCACAGTGGCTACGGGATGAGCAGCTACAATAAGTGGCAATAGGAGCCTGGAGTTGTTGAAAACTTGAAGGGAGGAAGATCTTCCTCTCTGGAAGAGCTGTGATCCCAAGAAGGCGGAGTGAGCCTCTATTGCTTTTCTTCTTTCAGTCATACTGTCTATTGTTCCGGGATGTGCACACAGTCACGGAAAGAGTGCAGCACAGTGGAGTAACTAAATCCTCAGCTTTCTGGTCAAAAACCAAAAAGGGAAGGGACTCAGAAAAGGGACATCATAAAGTCATTACAAACTCCTGGGTTCACTCCTGAGCTCTAAATTTCTATATCTGATTCTAAACACAAAAGATACTGAGAACTAATAGATGGACCACCAGTGACCACCTATGTACCCGACTAAGTGATTCACGTATGGGACAGATATGGGCAACGCTGCAAAGATTTGAAAAATGAAACTGACATTGAGCTTAAGCTTCATATCATTAGAATCACAGAAGAAGAAAAAAAATTATGGTGTTAAAAATATATTTGAAGAAATGATGGTTGAAAACCAGTAAAATTTGACCAAAGACATAAATCTACAGATTCTAGGAGTTCAACAATTATTAAACATGATAAAAACAAGAAAATCTAAACCTAGACACATCATTAATCAGACTGCTAAAAACCAAAAACAAAGAAAAAATCTTGACGGCATCCAGGAGAAATGACCCATTACATTTAGGAAACAATGACAGATGATTTTTAGAAACTACAGAACCCAGAAAGAAGTGGAACAACAATTTTAAAGTGCTTCAGGAATAGAGCTGTTAATCCAAGATTCTATATTCAGTAAAATTATCCTTCAAGAATGGAAGTGAAATAAAAACATTTTCAGATGAAGGAAAACTAAGAGGAGTTGTTGCTAGCAAAACCATTATAAAACAATCGCTAAAAAAAATCCTTCAGAGAGAAGGAACATCACACCGCAAGAAAAGTTGTAACATCTGAAGGGAGAACAACAGAAATGGTAAATATCTGTGTAGAAACTCCTGGGTTCTTGGGGGCACCTGGTGGTTCAGTCAGCTAAGTGCCCAACTTCAGCTCAGGTCATGATCTCATGGTTCGTCAGTTCAAGCCCTGTCATGGGGTGGCCACTGTCAGCACAGAGCCTGCTTTGGATCCTCCGTCTCCTTCTCTCTCTGTCACATCCCCTGCTTATGCTCTCTGTATCTCTCAAAATAAGTAAATAAACTAAAAAAAAAAAGCACAACCCCTGGGTTCTTTAAAACATATTTTACAGTGAAAATGAGAAATTGTAACAACTTGGATGAATCTCAAAGGCATTATGTTGAGTGAAAGCCAGTTTCAAAAGCTTACCTATTATGTAATAACAGTTATGTGATAATTTTAAAAAGACAAAAGTGACCCCCTTTGTCATGTTTTAACCTCCCAATCTAGACACAACCTCCACATCCATCGTATCTCGTTTTATCTTAATCATAACATCATAACCATTATCACAAAATAAACTATTTGCTCATATATTTGTTTTCTTGTTTATTATCTGTATCTCCCCTTACCTCTTCTGCTTGTTGGTTTAATTTACCTACTATAAGATAGACACTCATTTGCTAAATGAATGCACTTATGTTTAATGGCTGAATTAACTGATATTTTAGTAGAGCTGATGCTAATACTTTTGTGTCAAGTGGATTAGAATGTGATGTCTTAGTAGCTAATATCTTATGAATGCTTGCTCGAATTTCAGATGTGGTTCTAACACTTACCATGTATTCCTTCATATAATCATGAAATTCCATGAGTAAATTACTATTCTTACACTTAGTTTCTAGATGAGGAAAAGAATCTTAAAAAAATAATTTGCTCAAAGTCACACACATATTAAGCAATGGACCCATGAAATAAAGTGAGGAAATCTAACTTAGAACACTTACCATGTTGATATCTCCTCTGTTTCTGCCTAGAGGCAAGGTCACCAACTGAGATGCTGTGCCAGTACTCTAGGCATGCCATGATAAGGACTCAACCTTAGAAAGAAAAGAAAGGAACACATCATAGGTCAGTGTTAATGACAGACTGGACATGGAGCATAGGGAATGTAGGTTAAAAGCCACTGACTTGGAGAGCAATGACAGCACTCTTACTATTTCTGTAAATAGTAAAGAAAACAGGCTTCAGAGGCAAGATATACACCTGAAAATGACTAGTAGACAATTCAATGGCAATAAAATTGTAGATTTAGGAATCATTAATACACAGTATTATGTTTCCTGATTGAAATGTTTCTATGCTTCACATTTTATAAGTGTGTAATTGGGGTACATTTAAAAAAATTTAACGTTTATTTATTTTTGAGAGAGAGAGAGAGAGAGAGAGAGAGAACAAGTGGGGGAGGGGCAGAGAGACAGGGAGACACAATCCAAAGCAGGCTCCAGGCTCCAGGCTCTGAGCTGTCAGCACAGAGCCCGACGTGGGGCTCGAAGTAACAAACTGTGAGATCATGACCTGAGTCGAAGTCGGACCTTTAACCCACTGAACCACCCCGCCGCTGGAGTACATTTTATTATTGAAGTTATGTGTATCTTTTCTGATGTTGTATCTTACAATGGAAGATCTTTGGAAATACATATTGTGAGATAGTGTGGAGAGAGAAAAAGAAAAGTTAAGGATTGAATCTTAAAGTCTAGGGTGTAAGAGGAGAAGACTTAAGAATCATAGGAGACCATGGAAGAGAGTAAGATCCCAGTCTTCTCTGGTGCCACCTCAGTGAGCTAACCAATTTCCTTCTTTTTTATTATTATTATTATTTTTAAATATTATGTAAATCCAAGTTAGTTAACATATAATGTAATAATGGTTTTGGAAGTAGAATTTAGTGATTCATCACTTACGTATAACACCCAGTGCTCATCCCAACAAGTAACTCTCTTTAATGCCCCTCACCCATTTAGCCCATCCCCACATCCACTTTCCCTCCAGCAATCCTCAGTTTGTTCTCTGCCTTTAAGATTCTCTTATCTAACCAATTTCTAGCGAACTACACTCATCACCCAATCCAGAGGTACTAACACCACAGGTAAACTAGGTCAAGTCTGGTTTGTTTTTTTTCCTCTATCAGTAAATGTCTAAAGTAAATTTTGATGCAAAAGTTTGTGAAATAGCTACAATGTTCTCTCTCCTTCTACCCTTGAGACCCAGACAAGTTCTCTGCTTCCTCTTACATATGACAGCATAGGATAGGAGGCGCTTTGGTAGCACTCCTTAAAAGGGACCTTACTCCCAAATCAACCTCCAATACATCCAGTTTTCCTGGAAATCATTAAGATTTCTACTTTGATGAGTTTTGCCTCTCTGTGTCAGATTAATCTCTTGCTGGGCATCAAAAATTTTAGTAGAGTTCATTTTAGCCTTACTTCCAGATTACCTTTCTCTTTTAGGTGATAGCCCTAAATTCATTTAGGTCCAGGGCTTAACTATCTTTTTCTGTTATTATGGCCTGTTTGCAAAATAATAATAAAATTTCTCATGCATTTTTCATGCCCACAGAGCCAAGATCAAAAGCAGTGAGCTTCAAAAGTTTGGGGATTCTTTGAACCATGTGAAACAGGGATCTTTGTACAAAACTGAGGGCAAAAATGATTCCAAAATGAAGGTCAGATTAAGGGTGAGGGAAGGATGTAGAAAGATTTAGTTTATCTTGAGACTAAATTAATTAGTAGGAAGAAATTAATATTTAAGGGAAAATACTAAATGTATTAAAAGACATTAACTTGAAGAAAATTCTCCCATGTTTAAAGGATTTCAGAAGACTAATTGACTGTAACAATGGCTAAAAACAGTTCTAAACTGCAAAAAATTATTTTTCAAAGTTTCATAATATCTATTTTCTGGATAATGGGGTAATTAAAATGTCAACCCAAAATGGGCACATTTCAATTATAGCCATACAAGATGCAATTAAAAATGCCTCACAGCAAAATAAACTTGTTATTATTATAATGGGGGGAGGGGAATTTTTATTAGGTTAAGAAACATATTGTCAGATTCGATTGAGGTGATGCAATAATGTCACCTTAGTTCTTGTAAATCAGATAAGGAGACCAGAAAGTGACTTTTAAAAACATTTGAAATGTTTCAGCCTAAAGGAAAATAGATAAAGGCATATTCTATTGCTTTAGCAATCTCAGAATGGTAATTGCCCTCCCCATAGGTGAGTGAGTAGGAACATTTGGTGGGCCACAGGAGTTTAATGCTTATGAAATGGCCTTTTCTTCAGTTTAATAGCACGTGTGTAGTGTTGGTTACCTCATTTTCACTCTCATTAAGCAGAAAGTACAATGATGTTAGAATATTCAAAACTAGTCTTGAGATTTTTCTGTCCTCTGCATTGGTAGATTTATAGATAATATCCATTTAAGTTTTTAATTAGCATTTACATATGAAAAGAGGTATTAAGTAAAAATATATATATCTTGATTCAAGCTGGACTTTCATTTCTGATATGATGCGCGAAATCTAACCTTTATTTCCATCATGTTTTTAATGCATATGTGAAACTCGTAGTGGAAAAGAACTACGTGGTGAATTCTTTCATAAAACAGATAAGAACCTGCCTGGTAAATATTACTTCAATGTACTTAGTTGCTTAGGTGAAAACCTAGGAGCCATCCTTCATTTTTTATATCTGACATCCAATCCATTATCAAATCTTGTTCACTCTGTTTAAAAACTTTAACCCTCAACCGACCTCTGCTGACTACTTCCTCTCCTGCTGGGATAAGCTAACATTTTGTCTAGCTCTGGACCTTTCATTAGCCTTCTACCTCCATTTTTGCCCCTACATTCTGGTTTCCACTCAGCAGTCATAACCATCCTGTAAAATTAAAGCAGATAAGGTCATTCTCCTGTTTACAAATCTGCCATTGCTTCTCACCACACGTAGAATAAAATCTAGAATTCTCCCTGTGGCCCACAAGGCCCCTGTGCTCAGGACGTTGGCTTTTTCGTGGACTTCATCCTTGACTCTCTACCCACACTAGCTAGCTCTTTCCAAGCCTCAGTGTCTTTTGCCTGGAACATCTCCCCAGGCCTTTCCATGCTTGCTACTTTATTTCATTCTGAGCATCCTCTGCTTCCTGGAACATGCCAGGCAGTCTTCCAACTTCAGGCCTTTATAATGGCTCTTCCTGTGTTAACAGCTCTCTTTCTCCAGGTACGTCCATGCTTCACAGCATTTCCCCTGAGGGCTATCAGGACATCCTATTTTAATATTGCCAATTTTCCCCCAGTCTCAGCCCTCCAGATCTTCTGTGCCACCTCCTACATTTTTATATAATAGTATGTGTCACTTTTTAAAATACTGCATAATTTAATTATTTACATCTCTATTTTTGCTGCTTAAAGATGGGAAGGGAGAGAGAGAGAGAGAGAGAGAGAGAGAGAGAGAGAATCTTAAGTAACATGATGCAGGATTCAGTTCTATGACCCTGGGATCATGACTTGAGCTGAAATCAAGAGTTAGATGCTCAACCAACTGAGACACCCAGGTGCCCCCATTATTTCTTTTTTTTTTTTTTTCAACGTTTTTTATTTATTTTTGGGACAGAGAGAGGCAGAGCATGAACAGGGGAGGGGCAGAGAGAGAGGGAGACACAGAACCGGAAACAGGCTCCAGGCTCCGAGCCACCAGCCCAGAGCCTGACGCGGGGCTCGAACTCCCGGACCGCGAGATCGTGACCTGGCTGAAGTCGGACGCTTAACCGACTGCGCCACCCAGGCGCCCCCATTATTTCTTTAATAATCCTCTCTCTCCCTTTAATTTTTTTTTCACAGTTTCTGGGCCTTCTGGATTCTTTTTTAATGTCTTCTACATTTTTTTCTCATATTTCTGCTTAATATTGTCCCAAACTCCTGAACTTTAATGTAGCCAGAAAATATATTGAAAAATAGCCCTTCATTTGAAATCTTAACTCTCATCATGTGAGGACTGAGGAGGGACTATAAGTGTTCTCAGTATTTTTTCAATGTGTTTTCAGATGAGTCTCCTCACTTCCACAGATTTATTGTTGCTGGTTTCTTACAAGTTAGAGTTTTTAATGTCCAGCCCCTTTAATGTACCACTTCACTAGAATAATGATGATAATAAAATTGGTAATAATAACTGGCATTTAGTGAACATTTATTCCGTGACTGACCTGATTATAAGAATTTTGCATCTGGTTAGGTAGGTTGAATATCTGACTCTTGATTTCAGCTCAGGTCATGATCTCATGTTCCTGAGTTCAGGTCCCTTTTTGGGCTCTGCACTGACAGTACAGAGCCTGCTTGGGATTCTTTGTCTCCCTTTCTCTCAAAATAAATAAATAAACTTAAAAAAAAAAAAACCTATGGCAAAGAAGGCAAAGAAGGCAAAAGAGGCAAAGAAGGTTCTTCCCCAGAACCTTCAGAAGGATTGCGACCCTGCCAATACACTGATTTCAGACTTCTAGCCTTCAGAAATAGGAGATAATACATTTCTATTGTTTTAAGCCACTGGGTTTGTGGTACTTTGTTACAACAGCTCTGGGAAACCAACACATATTCCCAGATTCAGGAAAAAAAGTGAGGTGGGTGTTTGTAATTATTTCCCTTACAGATAAGGCAACGGGGGCAAAGAGATGTTAAAGGACTTGCCCCAATTCACACAGCTAATAGCAGGTTGCGCTGGGATGTAAACCTTTGCCGTCATGTGCACTTAGTTTGAATTCCTGGTAAATAGTCTATGGTTATCTCTTGTATTTTTTCACAGAACTGTGCTTTATATTTGAGTTTACTGCTTCAGGTAAGTAGTTTTTCAAGAAAAAAAAAAAAAAACCAAAAACAAAACATTGCATGTGTTTATCTTTGGAGCCCTGTAGGAATCCTTTGAACATTTTATTGGCATATGTTTTAAATAGTTCTACTGCAAAGGAACTTCCTTTGTTTATTTCTTACTCATGACTTCTGTCCATCTCTATAAGCCTGCTTCTGACCTTTATCTTTTCTTCAAGCTGTAACAAAACAAGAGGTATTTCAAATTAGCCCTGAATTTCTAATTTGGCTGAGCTATACTAGAGATAATGGCCTGATAAACAATAAGCAAAAGCGATTGTATTTAATCTGGGGATTGTTTAATTAAGAGTTCTTTTTGGAAACGGCCCCAAAAGATGGCAAACTGATTTGAGAGGCTAGGAGGAAGAGTGAGAAAGATACAAAATTAATCTTAACGGTCTCCTTTCCTATTTTCAGAGACTATTTAGTCACTAAATTCTTGCTGAAGTGTGTCAACATTAAGTGATGATTCAGAATACACAGCCACCACAATGTATATAGAATTATGATGCCTCTGATCTGAGAAGTAGAGGTACATAAGTGGTAAAATTGTATCCAATGTGTTTGAAATTTATAAAGTTGTTTCAAGTCATTTAATATTTTAAAAAGTAATTTTCTTTAATTCTTCTGTTGAGTTAAAGATTAAAGTTCATATTTTACGATAAATATTACTCTGTTTTTGTTCACTGATATCTGTTGTAGTAGTTTTATCAAGTTTATAAATTAATACTTTCAGAAATGCTATATAATTCTTCTTTCTTTGCAAGGTATTTGTTGACCTCTGTCTAAGACCACTTTTTTTTTTTTGCCTTTCCTGAAAACACAAAACATATTACTAAGACACAGATGGAAAATTATTGCATGATTCTTAGCTAGATCCTCAAAGAATCTCCTACTTTCCATCTCCATTTATTTACATTTTGCAGAGGAAACATGAAACAAGTATAATATTCATCTGATCATTTCATACTGATGCATGAGGCAAACTTTCAGAAAGGCCAGCTGGGAAAAAAAGGAATTAAACAACAGTTTAACGAAAATGTGCTGAAGAAGTAGGGAAATATTAGAATGTCAGTGAAAGGGATATGATCATGAAGTGTCACAAACTATTAATTTTGAAACATAATATTTAGGCACTTTCTGTTTTGTTATTGGTGTGAGAAAATCCATTCCATTGGAGATATAAAATTTAAAAGCCTTTTGGACACTTTGAAAATCAGATCCAAGTGTTTGTGTGAATACGTGTCTGTGTGTTTTGGGAGAAGTTGTGAAGAATAGTTTCAATCACATGATCTCCATTTTAATTTTATCCACATGACCTGGGATCCTACAGGGACCCCTTAAGAAGAGAGAAGTAGGTTGGCGCAGGGGTCAGAGTGAGATCAAAGGACAACAGGCCATCTTTAAAAGAAAATAAAACAGGAAAATAACAATCTGGAACCAAGTGTTCAAGTGCTTTGATAGTGACACCTACTTCAATGAAAGCCTTCTGTGAATCTGTGATCCACGTTTTATAAAAACCTACAAATATACTTGCATATTAAAAACAATCAGTTACCCATCAGGATGTGCAACAATACAAAAAATTGCTCTAGTACTTAAAAAAAAGAGTCATGATGAGATCTGTTTTCCAGAGACATAGCTTATTTGGAAGAAATATTACCTCGAGTGCAACTTATACTTTTGGAGACAAAGATGAACTATAACATTGTTCCTGGAGCTTACATTTTATTTTATTTTTTTTTATTAAAAATTTATTTAATGTTTATTTATTTTTTAGAGACTGAGAGAGACAGAGCATGAGCGGGGAAGGGCAGAGAGAGAGGGAGACACAGAATCTGAAGCAGGTTCCAGGCTCTGAGCTGTCAGCATAGAGCCCTATATGGGTCTCAAACCTATGAACTGCTAGGTCATGACCTGAGCCAGAGTCAGATGCTTAACCAACTGAGCCACCTAGGCGCCCCTGGAGCTTACACTTTAGAGGGGAAGCTGATATTATGCCACCAATCAAATCAATGAATGTATAATTTAAAACATTATAAGTTCCAAGAAAATAAAAGGAGTCAATTCTGGAAAAGTATGTAACAGACAAGCGTGACCTAACACAGAAAAGTAAAGGAAATGACCCTTCCATGAGATCAGAGGATGGAGTGAGGGTTAACCAGGTAAAGACGAGGAGCAAAAAAATAATTCTATATTGAGGGATCAGTACATGTAAGATCCTGTGGAGGAAGAAAACCTTGAAAGAAGAGTATGACTGGTGAAGAGAGAATAGGGTTGAAGAGGAGGGAAAAAGCTGGAGAGGTTGGCAAGAACGAGATCACAACATACAATAGTGCCCTATTTGCTGTATTCAGGATTTCAGTCATCATTTTAAGACAATGGGGTGGGGGGGGAGATTATAATGGGGCTGTGTAGGGGAAGAAGGATTGCAGGGGGTTAATATCAGATTTACATTTTGAAAAAGTTATCTTACCGTGGAGAACAGGTTGGGCAGGGACTAGAATACATTTTGGAAAGCCAGTTATTGCAGCAATCCAAGATGAAGATAACTTTGATTAGATGAGAGGCAGTATAGATGGAGAGAAATTAATGGAATTTAGAAATGATGTGTGAGTTGCCTGAGCTTGGCTAATTCCTTTGATGTGGGAGGTGATGGAATGGGAGGTGTCAAATATCCTTGATTGGAGGTTAGGTTATTTTTTATTTTTTATTTTTAAATCAACAAAATTAAAAAAAATTAACATTTATTTGAGAGAGAGAGAGACAGAGCATGAGTGGGGGAGGGGCAGAGAGAGAGGGAGACACAGAATCCGAAGCAGGCTCCAGGCTCTGAGCTGTCAGTACAGAGCCCAATGCGGGGCCTGAACCCACAAACCATGAGATCATGAGCTGAGCCGAAGTTAGGTGCTTAAGGTGCTCCAAATTAACAAAAATTTTTAAAAAGATTTATTTTTGAGAGAGGGAGAGACAGAGTGCAAGCATGGAAGGAACAGAGAGAGAAGACGACAAAATCTGAAGGAGGCTCCAGGCTCTGAGCTGTCATCACAGAGCCAGATGCGGGGCTCGAACCCACAAACCACAAGAAGATGACCTGTGCTGTAACATCATGACCTTAGCCGAAGTCGGAAGCTCAACCAACTGAGTCACCAGGCACTTGTAGGTTAGGTTTTAAGGGATTAGATTGGTGATGTTGCCATTTACTGATAGTGAATACTGTAAGAATGTCAGGTCTGTGTGGGTAGGACCATGCATATCCTATGGTGTACTAACTTTGCAGAACCTGTTTTTAAAAATGTTTATTTACTTTGAGAGAAAGAGAGAGAGACAGACAGAGCAAGGATGCATGTGTGCATGCACGAGGCAGGAAGGGACAGAAAAAAGAGAGAGAGAATCCCAAGAAGGCTCCTCACTGTCAGCACACAGCCCGATGTGGGATTCTATCCCACGGACCCATGAGATCATGACCTGAGCTGAAATCAAGGTTTAGACTCTTAATCCACCCAGCCACCCAAGCACCCTAACGTTGTGGAACCTTGGAGAAATTCACATGGCATGTTCCATAGGTAGCTGCAGATAAAAGCCTGGAGCTTAGAGATAGTTAATTGTCAGGTATTAATTTAGAAACTATGGAAATGGGTGCAATTAGGCTAGAGAGACACTATAGTGTGAGAAGAGAAGGCAACTAAAAAGAAACCAAAATAGCAGCATTTAATGGCTGGATTAACGAGGATGAGATCTCAAAGGTGAAATAGAGGGAAGTGTTAAATATGTAGGAAGAAAACAATATGGTTCAGGGAGGACAAGGAAAAGAGACTGAAAGAAGTGAGCAATCAGGACTATTAATGACTGAGGAATCAAAAAGATCAGGACCAAATTGGGCATTGCAGGACAGCCCAGCTGGCTCAGTCGGTGGAGCATGGGACCCTAGCTCTCAGAGTCATGAGTTCAAGCCCCATGTTGAATGTAGACATTACATACATACATACATACATACTTAAAAAAAAAAAACAAAACAGGGGCACCTAGGTGGCTCAGTTGGGTGAGCGTCTGGCTCTTAACTTTGGCTCAGGTCATGGTCTCACTGTTTGTGGCATTGAGCCCTGTGTCCCGCTGAGGGCAGATAGCACAGAGCCTGCTCGGGATTCTCTCTCTCCTTCTCTCTCTGCCCCTCCTCCACTTGCTCTCTCTCTCTCTCTCTCAAAAAGAAATGAATAACCTAAAACAAATAAATAAAAAAAACATTTACAAGAAATAAAATTAGTCATTACATTTTGTGACAGAATCATTGGCAATCTTAGGAACAATTTTTTGTTGGCATATTTTTTTTTATCTCTATTAAGTAAATATATAGGAGTGGTATTGCTGGTCATATGTTTGACTTCCTAGGAAATTGCAAGACTATTTTCTAATGCATCTGTGTGAAGCATTTCACCAGAAACATATGTGAGAGTTCCAGGTGCCCCACATCCTCACCAGCACTTAGTACTGTCAGACATTTTTACATTTCAACAGCTCTTTTGAGGCAAAGTTGACAAACCATAAATACACATATTTTAAAGTCAGCTTTAAAAATATGTACCTCTGTGAATATTTAAATCATACAATTTAACATGTTGACATAGGTATACCTTGGTAGAATCGTTACCGCAATCAAGATAGTATACATGAACATCACCCCAAAGTTCCCTCTGTGCCGTGCCTCACTGCTACTATGTCCCCACTCTACCACCCAGGAAACCATTGCTTTCTGTCACTATATGTTAGTTTGCCTTGTCTAGAATGCTGTATAAATCAACCGTACTTAAGTGGTAGGTCTTGTTCTCCTTTTTTATAGTACTATTAATAAGAATCCATCCTGAGGTTGTAATAGTTTACAAAGCCTGTCTAAATATTGTATATGAATTAAACTTTGAAGCGTTTTCATTCTTCCTTAATTTACTAATTTTAACATAAAGTATTTTTATGTAGCATGGATATGACATGTGTATATTTTAGAAAGACGCCTCTTGTTATACATATTGGTGTATTATTTTTGTAAATTATTTTTACAATTTTTACAATTAATTAATTGTAAATTATTTTTACAATTAATTTACAATTATATTTACAAATATAATTTGTAAATTATAAAGTACATTGTAAGTATGTACTTTATACTTTACAAGTATCTTTACAATGAAAATTCATACACATCCAAAATGGGAGGTGTAGAGACTTTCACATTTTACCATCATTAAGTTGTATTTAAGACTCTTGAAATAAACTGCTAAATTCACTCCAGAGAGGTTGACCTCATTTACAGTTTTAGCTATGGGAGTGCCAAATTATGTATATGTATGTATATACCCTCATCAACCCTGGGTAGCTATCATTAAAAAAAAAAAAAAAAATTGTCCACTGGTCAGCAAGGATGCTATTGGTGGTGAGACATTTTTATATTACAGTTTGAAGTGAAAAAAACACATTTCAAAGTAGCATATATGTTAGGATTTTATAACATGTTTTTATGAGTATATATGTAAATATATACATATATATTATGAAAATATGTGTATTCAAATATATGTGTCTGTGTGTGATGAACTTTTAAATTTGTAGATTTTTTGTATGCTTAACTTTTTATGTTCCAATTTTGTCATACCATGGATTGTTATAGTAATAATTGGAAATCAGTTCTTAACTTTGTTTTAATTAAAAATCTAACGTTTGCCGAACTGTATTATTTAAACTCAGAATGTAAAATGTTTTGTATTTGTCTTCTGTCTATACAGGTCAGTGTAGACATTTTGCTTCTTTAATAGATGGGGAGAGTAGGTATGGGAAAGGAATAACTGTGACGACAAGAAAACTATAATAAAAAGAAGGGACAGGAAGATTGACTTCAGGAAGACTATTTCACAAATTAGCTGTAGGAATGAGTCACCAGAGACTCGGCTTTTATAACAGTCATCATCTTCCTATTTCCATGCAGACAAAATATTTCATGTGGACCCAAAATAATTTTTTAATTCCTGTTTTCTTTTTAAGTTTCATAGTTGTTTTTGGTTTTTTTAAAACGTGTTATGTCAGATTTAATAGGAATAATTTCCTTTGTTAATGACTTCAAAAATATTACTTTACACTTAGAAAGTTTGATCTTATTTTCTTTTCTTCAATTCAAAGTAATGATGAGAAATCTAGGTGTCTAGGTGCAAAATCTTTATTATTTTTTTCAAATGTTTTTAATGTTAATTTTTTTTTCTTGAGAGAGAGACATACAGAGCAAGAGCAGGGAAAGGCAGAGAGAAGAGGGAGACACAGAATCCGAAGCAGGCTCCAGGCTCTGAGCTGTCAGCACAGAGCCCAACCCGGGGCTCAAACCCATGAACTGTGAGATCATGACCTGAGCTGACGTCGGATATCTGACTGAGCCACCCAGCTGCCCCGGTGCAAAATCTTCATACATGAAAATGTCTCATTCTTTAGAAAATTTGAGATCTTCTTTGTTGTAATCTACATAATTAATTTAAGGAGAAAACTCATCTCTGTTATTAAATGTTAAAACTGTTTTTGGATGATTTGCTGTTAGTCAAAAAGGAATCTTTAAACTTTTTATTCTACTTGATATATAATGTTAATAAATCAGATAAGACAAATATAATTCCTTTTCCATTATTTATTGTTATGTCAATCACTTGATCAAATTATTTGCATGGAAGAAGATAAAAATGGAATTATATTGTCTAAAACTCATATTATTCTGTCATGGGTATAGTCAACATGAAAGGAACTAGAGATTTTATTTTTCAAGTTTCAAGTTTCTTAAATAGTAATTAATAACATCCTCAAAATAAAGACAAATGACTCTTTTTCAAAAAATTTCAGTTAGCATGCCTTTTTTCTTTACAAACTTTTACATGTGCTTCTGTATCTCAAACAGTGATTACATTTTCTAGGATTAAGTTTTGAACATGTAAGAATCTACAGGCAAATTTTCTTTATACATCACCATGCTTAAAATGCCTAGCCCATAACAGGACATAATAGGCACTAAATACATATTTATTTAGTAAGTGAATCATTGTTTTGTAGAGGAATAATTAAAATACAAAGGATTTAACATTATCTGACTGTTTTTCAACTAGGATTGCAAATTTTGTGATGCAAAGATTACAGATACAAATAGTAATAAAAATTGTGTTTCTTAAATTCTCTAATTTGGCCTCTTTCTGAAGATTAAATTTTTTGGTTCTTCATTTATGAACTACCCACTGCTCAAATAAGTTGAAGGAAGACACACTGTCGGTGAGTAGGGATTCTACATAGTCTTGGCTGTTCTCATTTTTGTTAAGCATTCCTTAATTTCTAACTTTGACTCTATAAAGTTTAGAGAGATAGAAAGATATAGTATGAATATAACATATGATATATAATATGCACATGCAAACACCCCTCCCCCCAAACACACACACATACACACACACACACACACACACACGCACGCACACACACACACAATTTCTTAGAAGAATGATAGGGAACTGTTATTCTATCCAAAAAAGACAAGAAGTATTGACTGACAACATGGAATTATTACACTAGCTATGAAAGAATGTAATATATTTATTCTCTTACTTGTAGTGGTCACCAAGTCTAATTATTATAAGTGCAAGTTGGTATGCCTTAAATCTTTAGTTTTTCATAGAACAAATTCAGCTCCTCACCATAAATGAATGTGGGATCTCCCTTAAGCCACAACAAAAGCCATGGAGTGAAAGCTGTTTTTCCTCTCTATTTTGCTTCTATACTTCATACTTCTATATATTTCTTGTTTTGGAGGTATTCTCAGAGCCTCCAGGGTAGTGAGCATTCTGTCACATTTATTAAGGACAGCAGATTTTTCATAGTCCTTCCAAAGTCATTTATGGCCATCATGCTGTATGATTCCAACATCCGTATAAAATGATGATCACTTACTATGTGATTTCCTTTGTCTCTTTAACTTCAATAAACACATTTTCTCTCTTCTGCTAGCACTTTCATGTTGGTTCAACTTGGATTTATTACCCATGTGATCACCGCATGTCTGCAATCTTTAACTGTAGCTTTAATCTGTTAACTTTAACTGTAATCTCTGCCCATTTTTCTGAACAAAATCTGCTATTCTTTCAATTTCTCTGCCCTTTATTCTAACTCAGTCTACTCTACAACCTTAAGAAGACTTATCGCTTCTTGACACTCCATTTTCTTTATCAATCCTTTCCTGGTTTCCCTTTTCTCTTTTCTGAGCCTAACTCCATTACAAGTCATTTATACTATGGTCTCATTGAGACATTTAATGTTCATGCACCTCTGCCATCCTTCTATAACAAATGGCCAAAACATAGGCAAAATAGGGGCACCTGGGTGGCTCAGTCAGTTAAGCATCCGACTTTCAGCTCAGGTCATGGTCTCATGGTTTGTGGGTTCAAGCCCCGTGTCAAGCTGTGAGCTGACAGCTTGAAGCCTAGACCCTGCTTTAGATTCTGTGTGTGTGTGTCTCTCTCTGCCTCTCCCCTGCTCGTGCTGTGTTTCTCTTTTTCTCAAAAATAATAAGTGTTAAAAAAAACTTTTAAAAATAGGCAAAATATTTAGACCTATACTGGTTCACAAAATTTTTGATAGAAGTTCCTCTAATATTAATTATAAGTTCTTTGACATCAATGTCAGTTGGTGCTTTGTAAAATTTTATTTGTTTTACTTGTAAAATTTTACTTATTTCAAACTTTCCCTCTTTCCTCAAGGCCTACAGTTTCAAACCCTGCTTATTCTTGGTAGATAATCTTGTTTCCCACCAACTCAGTAAGTTTTGGGAATTTTGTTCATCTCTCCCTCCCTGCTTCGTTCCACTGCCCACAAAACTCCCTCACACTTATTTATACGTGACATCATTTTTTATGTTCTTTCATTCAGTGTTAGAGGGATTAGTGTCCCTTCTTCAATTTTGCTCTTAATCTGAATCCCTCTTAAATTATCAGGGACTTTGCTTCATCTGCTTTTACTCCTGTATTTCTTTTTCACCAAAATCTGTTTTGTATATCTTCCTTCAAATTATCCATTTTGAACTCATCTCCTTATTCCTTCTTCCTTGGTTGCCTCTTTGATTTCTTCTTCAGCTGAACTTCTGGTCCATTTTTATTCATCTAGGTTGTTACAGATTTCTACTCTTGGTTCATATGACTTCGGTGAACACCTGGTCTTGACATCAATGTGACTGTGTTTTGGCTTATTCTCCCATTCTCCACTCCCTAATGCAAGAGTGTTTCTTATTCATTCATCATCCACTTTGTAAATAACTCTTTATTAATCATTTGTTATGCCAAACACCATGCTAGGCACTACAAAAACAGTGATGAACTATACAGACACAGTTCTTGCCTTCAAGGACACTAGCAATGTATACGCATTCCTTGTCTATTGCTTTTCTGGGCTTCAGAAATATTTCAAACTTGCTTTATCTGGGCAGTTCTTAGTACTTCCCCATAGACCTTAGATGGCTTGTGCGGTAGTCAGGATTCAAAGCTGACCTCCATAACACATGCCCTGTATATCTCAAGCCCCTTAAGTGTGGAGGTATCTGTGAATACAGTGGTTAGTTTGTGCTATACGAGGCGGTTGATTTCAGAGAGGGAGATTATCCTCAGGTTTCATCTAATCAGGGAGCCCTTAAAAGAGATGACATTCTCTTTTAATCTATCTAGTGTAAAAGATTTGATGCTCCAGATAGATTCAGTGCTCCACTGCTAACTTCAGTGGTGGAGGGGGCCATGAAGCAAGAAACTGTGAGGGCCTCAAGGAGTGGATAGCATACTGTGGCTGAAAACTAGAAAGGAAATAGGGACCTCAATCCTGCAACTCTAAGGAACTGGACTCTGCCACAACTAAGTGGCAGAAAGAGGAAAGAGGAGCCCAAGCTCCAGATGAGAATGTAGCCCAATTGACACTTAATCTTAGCCTACAGGACTTGAGCAGGGAACCCAGTCTTGCTATGACCAGACTTCCGATGTACATGATTGTGACATAGTAAATGGGTGTTGCTTTAAGCTGTCAAGTTTATGATGTTTTGTCATGCAAGATTAGGAAACTAATACATCTAGGCCATGCTAACCCTCAGCAAATTGTAGTAAAATTAATTCTAGGTATTTTGGCAGTTCCTTGATTGAACTCAATAGTCTGAAAACGAGAACTATACTGACAAAAGTACTGGGAATATTCCAATACATAATGTAGGCTCTTGGAAAATACTCTTTAAGAAAGCCAGCAAGAAGACAGTTATGATTTCAAGGATGTGATCATCTATGGGGATTCACTTCACAAGAGATGGAAAATTCTATTCATATCAACCCCGACAATTCCAACTATTAAAATAAGAAGAATATCTAAAATAAGCATGTTAACTTTCTAAGAAGTTCATATTTTTTAAAGAATGTTTACAATGAATGGACAAATGAAAAAATAATAGAATACTATGAAATGAAATATTCATTTGTATAAGAAAGAACAGGAAAGCTCAGTAAGCTAAGCACCAGCATAATTTTAGGTTTATAAAAATTTTAAAACTAAGAAATAAACTTTTGGTCCACTGTTAGTCTTGTTGATATTTATGTTTGCACTCAAAAGTACTTCTCTAGCTCTTCCATGCTCAGTGCAGATGTAAACCATAAGAATTTACCCTTCATTTCATTATCATACGCAGATCTGTAAGTCATCCAACTCTCTACATGATATGTTCTTTCTACTTTGAGTTTAGAATAAAAAGCCAATCTAGATCTCTCCTATGGTAGGCCAGAATGTTTTCAGTCATCACAAAACATTGTGCTTTGGCTTTCTTTGAATGGATCCAAGTTTTAGGCTTTACTGATTTCTCACAACACCCAGGGCTTTGGCCTGCAATGGCACTGATACCACTTTACGCTGTGGTTCCTTTGGCACCTGTGAAAAACTTGTTTATTTTAACATAAATGAATTTGGGGGGTCATTTTTTTTACCCTGGAAATGCATATTTATTACATAATATTTTATATCTGGAAAAAAATACTTTCACAAAGTCTCATGGCTTTTTGGTGACAGAGCCAGAATTCTGTTTGGGGATGCATGGCTGCCTTTTCTTTTCTTTCTTTCTTTTTTTTAAATAGTTTATAAATATCTTTTTAAAATTTTTATTATTTATTATTTATTTGTTTTTTAAATTTATATCCAAGTTAGTGAGCATATAGTGTAATAATGATTTTCAGGAGTAGAATCCAGTGATTCATCTCCTATGTATAACACCCAGTGCTCATCCCAACAAGTGTCCTCCTTAATGCCTCTTACCCATTTAGCTCATCCCCCCCCCACCACTCACAACTTCTCCAGAAACCCTCAGTTTGTTCTCTGTATTTAAAGATCTCCTATGTTTTTTCCCCCCTCCATGTTTTTATATTATTTTTGTTTCCCTTCCCTTCTGTTCATCTGTTTTATATCTTAAATTCCACATATGAGTGAAGTCATATGATATTTGTCTTTCTCTAACTGACTAATTTCACTTAGCATAATACCGTCTAGTTTCATCCAAGTAGTTGCAAATGGCAAGATTTCATTCTTTTGACTGCCAAGTAATACTCCATTGCATATACATATATATATATATATATATATATATATATATATATATATATATACCACATTTTCTTTATCCATTCATCCATTGATGGACATTTGGGCTCTTTCCATACTTTGGCTATTGTTGATAGGGCTGCTATAAACATTGGGGTGCATGTGCCCCTTCTAAACAGCATAGTTGTGTCCTTTGGATAAATACCTAGTAGTGCAATTGCTAGGTCATAGGGTAGTTCTATTTTTAGTTTTTTGAGGAACCTCCATGATGTTTTCCAGAGTGGCTGCACCACTTTGCATTCTAACCAACAGTGCAAAATTGTTCCTCTTTCTCCACATCCTCGCCAACATCTGTTGTTGCCTGAGTTGTTAATTTTAGCCATTCTGACAGGTGGGAGGTGGTATCTCATTGTGGTTTTAATTTGTATTTCCCTGATGATGAGTGATGTTGAGAATTTTTCATGTGTCTGCTAGCCATCTGGATGTCTTCTTTGGAGAAGTGTCTATTCATGTCTTTTGTCCATTTCTTCACTAGATAATTTGCTTTTTGGGTGTTGAGCTTGATAAGTTCTTTATAGGTTTTGGGTACTAACCCTTTATATGATAGGTAATTTGCAATTTTTTTGGTAATTCTTGGTCCTTTTTTTAAATATCAGCTTTTCTGAATGTCCATTCATTCCTATACCGCCAGCCCTAAATAGGGATTTTGGAGTTTCTTTCTCTTTCCACCTTTCCTTTTTTCGTCAACAAAAATAAAAATTTTATTGAAACTGATAATCTAGTAATGTAAAGAGTTCTATATCTCTGGAAAAAAACTGGAATTTGGAGACTAAAGATCATTCCTGCCTTGGTGAAAGAAATGTTCCTTAGGATCAGAAGAAACTTCATGAATGGCCTATGTATCAGCCAAACCTCAAATGATGTTCAGTGTTAGAGTAGGAAAGTAGGAGGAGATCATATGACCAGATAAGAGCACAAATAAAAACATGGGAATGGAAATATGCATAGTATTCCCAGAAAATATGAAATAAATATGGGGTGAGTGTAGGTTTTGAACGTTATAGGTATTTGGAATTACCTTGGGAAAGAAGTCTGTAGCAATGGATGGATAACCTCAAATACAAGCCATAGATTTGGGATTTTTTTTTTAAGTTAGCTATAAACATGGCAGAATTGGATGTTGAGTATAATTGGGATGACCTTATTTTCTAATCATTTTTGTCTTTTACAATAAAGGGAAATAATAATAAACTAATTGATGTTTCCTTGTGTTAGACTTGGGAAAATTAAAAGAATATGGCATAAATTAAGAAATATCAGATAAAATCAGAAAAAAAATGATGGCAATTCTGTATAGTGGATGATGTCCTATTTCAATGATTTCATGTTGTCCTTGTCATACATTCATCATTGGACCACAGAGACGTTTATTTGTGTGTTTGTGTGAGCCAGAATGATATTTCTTTGCATTTCTTTTAATTTTGACTTGTTCTGTCTTTACTATCTTCTATTTTTAAGGCACGAGTACAACATCCACCTCAGGCACTTCTTTTTTTTTTTTTTTTTTTTTTTTTTTTTTAATTTTTTTTTTCAACGTTTATTTATTTTTGGGACAGAGAGAGACAGAGCATGAACAGGGGAGGGGCAGAGAGAGAGGGAGACACAGAATAGGAAACAGGCTCCAGGCTCTGAGCCATCAGCCCAGAGCCCGACGCGGGGCTCGAACTCACGGACCGCGAGATCGTGACCTGGCTGAAGTCGGACGCTTAACCGACTGCGCCACCCAGGCGCCCCATCAGGCACTTCTTAAGACAAATTAGAGCTGATGCAGAGTTTGTGATTTCGACTCCAGAAGGGGAATATTTAAAAACTCTCTCAGTTGTCCTCATGTCAGTTACTGATTTGTTATAAGGGGTACAACTCAGGAACAGACAAATGGAAAAGATGCACAGAGCAAGACATGGGCAGGGTGGGGCATCCAGAGCTTTTATGCCCTCTTCACCACCTTCCCAGCATCTCAGGATGCTCACCAGCGCTTTTAAATGTGTGTCCCCTTCAAAGGTAAACAAAGTTTGAAATAAACTCACACACATTCATGAAAAGCCAGGCTTCACATAGACCACTCTTGGCTATTATACCAGCAGTAGAATTTCTTTGCCAGTATGAGTAGGAAAGGTTGGAGGGCAGGAAGGCTGCTATGGACCAGCCTGGAGACTATAAACAGCTGTGTGGTGGCGGTGGGAAGTGGGTAAGCTCAGGAACTGCTTTGAACTTGCCCTCTTTTTTCAACTTTATTATGGCAGGAATACAAATCAAGCAAGAGACAAAACCATAGCTTGGTTGGAAGAAGTAGAGAGATGAATCAGTAAACTGGATCCAGCAAGGTTAAAGGAAATAAAGACAGATAAAATCTTCAGTAATGGTAATAAAGAGGTACCTTGTCACTGAGTTGGATCCAGCTCTGATATGCTCCCAGAAAATTAAGACTTGCCAATACATGCCCCTCAAAGTACTCATTATGAGATTCTGGATGTCTCAAGATATGAATGGAGAAGAACCCCTATTTCAATTTTTATTTCAAAATTAGATATCTATTTAGTGCCTAGGAGCTTGCCGTGCATGGCACAAGTAATTTCAGGTGGTATAAAATATATTGATAGATTAGATTAGTATATAGGAGACTCAGAACAAGACATAACTGTTCCAAATGCCAACTTGATTTTTACTGAATTGCCTCAGTTTCTCTAATATTATCCAACTTTGGAAGCTTAAGAAATAGTAGTTACTAAGCCCAATAGATTGAACTCATCACAAAATGTATTCCTGAGCTCTGCCGTGAAGAGCCCTTTCGGGTATTGCCCCAGAAATGTGAACAACAAGGGAGGCAGTGTGGATTCATGGTTCACCATAAAACTCTAGAGTCTAATTTCCTTGGTTTGGATCCTGCCTATGATAGTTAATAGCTGTGTGAATTTCAGCAAGTCCCATAACCTGTCATTCTCCGTTTTCTCATTTGTATAGATCAGTTAATAATAGTAGGTATCTCATGGGGTTCATGTGTACATCAAGTGAGATATTGCAAGTAAAGTGCAGAGGACCATGGAAAATGATCAGTTAAGGTTGTTCATGTCATTATTAAGCACCTGTGGGACGCACTTTTCTATTTATCACATGTGACACCTCCACACATCTTGAAAGCTGTGGTGCCATCCCTGGGCATTATTATGTCATCTAATTGAATAGAGCCTCTTGATTTCATTAATATCCCCAGTACCTTTTATGTGCTAAAATTTCTACCTAAAATGGATATTATCCTGCTTTATAAACCCCCCTGTGGGAAATAATTCATATCCATTAAGGAGAGGCAAAATTATGTTTCGCTCTTGGACCAATGAGAAAAATACCCCCACCTCCAACTACATTTGTCTACAGACTGCCTGTAGTGCTAGTGCCAGAGGATTAGAAATAGCAAACATTGCTTGGACAACAATGATATTAATTTAATTTACTAGCTAAGCAACTGACTTCAAATTTTTTTGAATGTTTATTTGTTTTTTGAGCGTTAGAGAGTGCAAACAGGGGGCAGGGCAGAGAGAAAGGGAGACAGAGAATCTGAAGCAGGCTTCAGGTTGTCAGTGCAGAGCCCATTGTGGGGCTTGAACTCACAAACTGCAAGACAATGACCTGAGCTGAAAGCAAGAGTTGGACGCCTAACTGACTAAGCCACCCAGGCACCCCAGGAACTGATTTTTAATCACACCCTGGTACAAATGCTTTATGCCCCTTAATCCTGCCTGAAATTTTATTTTGGATATTCAGTATTCATATGTCTTGAGTTCAAAGGCATTCTCTTCCTGATGAGTAATAATAACTGACTGGACATAGTTCTCTATACATATCAAGTGATGGATGCAAAAAAACTAAGATTTAATGAGTTTATGTATTAACTTGGAAATTAACATTACAAACTTATGTACATTCATTGTACTAGGTGCTTTACATGCTGTATCTCATTTAATCTGCAAAGAAACTATTTGATGTTTAATAATGAACCAATTTTCCAGAATAGAGGATACTGTCTTAATCCCATGGGTTACAGACCTAATTTAAACTGAGATATCTGGTGGCTATTATAAAGTTGGGTTGGTTCTAAACTCCTTTGATTTCAAATGCATTCTAAAATCTTTTAAATGTTAGATATTTAAATGTAGCATAGACATAGCTTATGTCTAGGCTAGATTCACTCAAGGCCTTTCGGCCAGGCTAATTTTATTTTCTAATACTTCCAAGACATTTTGGCCTAACTGGTTATAGAATTCTTACTACAAAAATTAAATTACCGATCTGTTTATGAGTGCACATCCAAGGAGCTAAGGGGTATTTATCGAATCCTGCATATTATGGACAAAAGTGAGTTAGCCTAAAAGTAATTGTGCTCTAAGAAGGTGAGAATATTTATGAAGTTTATAACCTTATTGCCAAAAGTTAAGTATTATTAGGTTCCATTTACATGTTTATGCAGATTTGAGCTAAATTCATCAGTTCCTCCCAGATATCCTGGTATTTTGTGCAGCATATGGCCTAAGACTGAAATACCGAATTAGAACATGCACCTTATACTTTTTCACCCTACCATGTTTCATTGTCTCCAAAGTCAACACGCTAATAAAAAAAGTTATTCATGAACATTTAGATGTCTAGCAAAATATGTGTGGTAAGTGAAAATAATTTCTCAGTTTTATATGATGACAAGAATGATATATGTTTGTTGTAAGGAAATCAAATAATGTAGACAAGTATCATGAAGAAAGTAAAAATCACCACAAAGTGCTCTGTTTGGAGACAAATGCTATTAATATAATGGTGAAATTTCCAGTTTCATTTTTCTCTCTTTCTCCATCTCTCTGTGTTTCTGCAGTTCTGTAGATCTGTCTGATTCTGCATATGTATGTGAATTGTTCTGTAAGTAGCTTTTTCTTTTGCATCAAAATATGGAATATTTCCCTCAATAAAGATAATCATCATAATGTTCAATGGCCACACAGTATTGCGTTACGTGAAAATACCACAGTCCCCTATATGGATGGGCATTTATATTGTTCTTAACTTGTTTCTTTTAAAATAACGCTGTGATTTTAAAAAAAATCTCATAGTGTCTGTGGCAGACCCAATGATGGGCTTCCAAATATCTCTCCTTTCTAGTACCTAGAACCTGTGCATATGCTACCTTACATAGTCAAAGGGACTTTGTAGATGTGATTAAGTTAAGGATTTTATGATAATATATTACCCTGGGTTATCCAGCTGGGCCCAATGTAATCATGGTGCTTATAAGGAGATAAAAGAGTCAATGTCAGAGAAGGAGACTGAGGATGGGAGAGAGAGATTTGAAGATGACATGTTGTTGACTTTGAAGATGGAGGGAAGGAGCCATGAGCAAAAGCAATCCAGGCAACCTTTAAAAGCTGAAAAAAGCAAAGAAATACAGAAAGAATATAGCACTGCTGACACCTTGATTTTAGTCCCACAAACCCATTTTAGGATTTTTGACCTTTAGAACTGTAAGGTAATAATTTGTGTTGCTTTAAGCCACTAAGTTTGTAGTAATTTGTCATAGCAGCAGTAGGAAACTAATACAGTGCATCGCTCTGGACTCCGTCGAATTAGGATAAATGCTCAGAAGTAAGATTACAAGTTCAAACCCATTTTAAATTTGTGATATATCGACAATATTCCTCTAAAGCTTTCCAACTCCACACTCTGTGGCTTTTCTCTTCCCATTCTTCACTTTTCCCAACCTGATCTATGATATTTTTTATCTGTACCATTGAAAATTACTTTTTAAAGTGTTTTTTAAATGTTTATTTATTTATTTTGAGATAGATACAGAGAGAGAGAGAGAGAGAGTGCAAAAGAGAGATGGGGGAGGGGCAGAGATAGAGGAGAGAGAAAATCCCAAGCAGACGCCTGGCTGTTAGAGTGGAGCCCAAACTGGGGCTCCAGTTCACTAACCTTAAGATCATGACCTAAGCTGAAATCAACATTCAGATACTTAGGACTGAGACACCCAGGTGCCTCTAAAGTATTTTTTGATTAATCCTTGTTAATCAAAGTTAATGATTACCAAAGTTTGATAAGCATCAGTGCTTATTTAAAAAAAAATTAATGTTTATTTATTTTTGACAGAGAGAGACAGAGCATGAATGGGGGAGGGGCAGAGAGAGGGAGACACAGAATATGAAACAAGCTTCAGGCTCCGAGCTGTCAGCACAGAGCCTGATGGGGGGCTCCATCCCACAGACCCCGAGATCATGACCTGAGCTGAAGTCGGATGCTCAACCGACTGAGCCACCCAGGCACCCCAAGCATCAGTGCTTATTAAAGTGCATGAGGAGCAATAAGAGTCTTTTTTTAAAGTATTTATTTATTTTGAGAGAGAGAGAGAACACATGAGGTGGGGGAAGGGAAGAGAGAGAGAGAGAGAGAGAGAGAGAGAGAGAAAGAGAGAGAATCCCAAGCAGGCTCCAGGTGCTGTCAGCGCAGAGCCTGATGCAGGGCTTAACCTCATAAACCATGCGCCAAAATCAAGAGTCGGACGCTTAACCAACTAAGCGACCAAAGCACCCAGGAATCTTTTTAAAAGGCAGATTCTGGTTCAGTGGACCTGGGGTGTGAGCTTAGATTCTGCATTTCTAATAAATTCTCATTTGATGCCCATGCTGCTGGTTCTTGGAGTTCACATAGAGAAGCGGGGTGTAGACTTTAATATTTCTTTATTTATGGGATGTATTATTGAACAATAATTAAGATCACAGATTTAGGAGTCAGACAAATCAAGTCCCTTCTCTGTTACTCTTTAGTTGTGTAAGTTTGGATACGGGACTTTCTGAGCTTCAATTTTCTTATCTACAAAACTGGGATAAAAGTGTGTGCAAATTTTACACATTTTTGTGATAATCCAATAACATGTTGCATCTCATTTCTTTAGCTCAAAGCTTGAAAATCATCAATTACTATCATTGTTATTATTATTAGCTATATCAATTGAATTGATTATATACTTCCTTTAATTTTCACTTGGAATATTTACTTTCTCTTATTGCTAAACTCTTGTATATTTCAGACATCAACCCTTCCTTTTTTGCCATTTGTTTTGTAATATTTATCCTAAATTTTTAAATATGTATTTTAACTTCATGACATATTTCACAATTATGTGATCAAATTGGTCAGTGTTGTTCTTTATTATTCCTAGTTTTTAGTCTTATTTAAAAAGCATTCTCCACACCAAGATTATTTTATAAATACACGTTTACTCTCTGTATTGAAAGGAATCTTTTTCCTATTTTTTTCTTTAGACTTCAAGTTCTTTACACACCTGGAATTATTTTTGTAAGAGATCAATGTAGCGATTCAATTTATTTTTCCCCTCAAATATTAGCCAGTTATCTCAACATCATTGATCCATCTATTTTTTCTACTTCTTAAAATTTTACCATTTTTATAAACCAAATTTTATACATAGCTGGTTCCCTTTTTCGACTATTTATTTTATTTCACTGTTTGGTCCATTTATCTCTGAATCAATACTTGACATTACTCTAGCTTAAATTATATTTTAATTCTCAGTAGTCCTAAATTTACTCTTAAAACCTTTATTTTAGAATTCTCCTAATTCTAAATGTGCAGTACTTAATATACATTTCAGGGAAAAATTTGTTGAGATAGTTATAGCCTCTTTTTGTATAAATCAAGTAATATTAAAATGTCTTTATTCTACTCTTACCATATTTACTTTTCTTTTTTATAGAGCCAATGTTAATTTACCTGTATGTTATCTTAAAATAAGCCTGTGGATAGACCTTCTGAGGCTGGTCACAAATTGAAAAATTGATACATAAATAATGTTATATTAATATATAGATTTGGGGTAAATTATATAGTTAAATTGGAAGTAATTAGGAGCCCCTATAGAAAATCATGTACTTTGATCTTGAACTATATGCAGTTGAAAATTTATGTAGCTTGGTGGCTGCTATCAAAGTATGAGATTCTTTCAGCAATTTTGCATATTCCATATAGTCCCTGCTCCCTTTACATCAGAGGGATTATAGCACCAGAAAGTGTCCCCCTTTTTGGTGGTAACCTCTGCTGTCTTTGATTGGTACTGGGCTTTGTGTATTTTCTGTGATTAACATCAGAGTTATTAACTCAGAAATCAAGTTCTCTGCATCTTTGACGCCAGTGAATGAAGGAGCTTCGTTCATAGCTCATAGATTATTGGGAGAAAAAGAGTAGTCAGTATTAACCATAAACTACTTAAGATGCTACAGAGATATTTGCTTCCCCAAATGAAATGTAACCTGAGCATACTAATTAATTGGGTATGACCTATGACCTCTTGTGGTGGGATTTTTAGCATTGTTTTATTACAGTTATGCTCGGTACTCTGGCTAAAGATTAGTTTAAAGGGACTTGTCACTATCTAAAGACCAATGTGGCAGGAAACTGGTCTGTTGGCAATTTCGATGCATTGTGAAAATCCAGGTAATGGAACTGTTTCATTGCTAATCTGCAGGGTTTTGGCTTTTGGCTTTTACAAAAAAGCCTCCTTCTGTTTGTTTAAGGTACAATATTATTTGTACAGTTCAAATAGAACCTTTTTCTTGATGTCTTTGTAATTATTATTTTTTTTACTTCATTTGCAAGATAAAAAAAGCTCCTTTCATGTGCCCTAGCAAACCAGAGATTGTGAAGGGAAACAGCATTCTTGAATTTCTTTTTCTCTGACTTTTTTTAAAAATAGAATGGTCTGTTTTGTGGAACAGCAGGTTTTTGTGCCGTTTCAGATGGTGTTGCATGTGGCAGAATAGGCCCCATTCACGTTTTCTGTGGGACAATTTGCAAAGGCACCGTGCTGTGGGAACCTTTTTTAAGAGCAGGGTCTGTAAGGGCGGGCAAAGGGCGACACAACACCTGTAGCAGGACACAATCTGTGCAGGGCTCAGAGCTGATTTCACACTTTGTTTTATTCCCCCTAAGTATTCAGCATATGTTCCTTTCTGGGAAAAATAAAGGGCTCCCTCAGATGGTACATATCAAGTGAGCTCAAGGAGGTTAATAGATTAACTCCAATCAATCTAAGCATTCCCTCGTGAGACCCTAATGCTGGTTATTCACTACCCTTGTTACGATGATGTTCATTTTATTAGAGCTTATAGCTCAATAGTCAGAGCGTGCAATCTTTTTACTGTGAAAATCTTTCTGCACGCCTTCTTTTCTCAGGAAGAAAGCACCAGTAAAGTGGTAAGCATTCCCTTTACAAGACTTGCAGTGAATCTGGAATAACAGAAATAGGTTTCCCATTTTAAATAGCCGGAGTGAATGTCTAATCTTTTCCTGGGCCTGGTGGTACATTCTGTGGGCTGAAATTTTCAATGCGATGGTTTCTAAGCCCCAAGTCCCTGCCATGTTCCTTTCAGTTTCCTTTTCCTCCCTTCTATTTCTAAATGAGAGCAGTTGGGCCTGCCCAGACACACGTACAGTAGTGATGCTCTGTGATTCAAGTCAAAGAATGTTTAGTCTGGATCCCACAAAGGCCCACGATTCCCAGCACAGAAACACATACAGCAAAGCAGGGAGAGAGCAAACATGGCATCAAAGAAAACTCGTGAATATAGACACCACTATAAAAACTAACTCTGTGTTAGCCCAATAAAGAAAGAAATGACAAGGGTTTTGAATGCTAAAATATAGAGGGTTGTATGAAAGGGAGGGAAACATCCACAAAAAGTAGACGGACTGAATAAAAGTATTTATCTTTAAACCACACAAGTCATGGTAATTAAATTAGGTCAGGCTGGTTACAACACTACAAAAAGCAGGCTGTAACTAATTTCAAAAGGAACAGAAAAGACCTGGAAAAAAAAAAGTAGATTGACAGCTTCTTATTTTTTTGTTTTCATCCAATCAAGGCAACCCAACATCAAAAAGTGGGAAGAGAAATCCTGATTTGCAGGAAATTTGTCTCATCACAGAATATAAACTTAGCAGATATATTCAGGGTAGGCTTAGAACTTTGGGAAATTATTCGTTCTAAGAGAAAAGCAAGCAGTATCCATGTATGAAGTTCACCATTTGAAAAAAAACTTGATAAAAATCCTGGTCCCTAAGTAGTTCAAAGCCTATTGCAAATGATACATCTTCCCTATTCTTTGTAATTACATAGAGAATTTTTCAGCCCCAGTATCTTCTGCATTCAATTGTTTAAGACAACTTTCAAAGTATTATATCGAGAGGAAACTTGTGAAAGTTTTCTTTCAAATTGTCTCTTTAAAAGACTACTTAGTGATGCCTACTAAAATGACTTTTAAAAGTAGCTTCAAATATTTACTTTGAATGTAAATGTGCCAAGTGGTGAAGGACATTTGGCACATAAATTGGAGGATGGGAGAAAATAACCCAGGGAGACTGTTATTGGAAGACCATTCTGTATTTTTATTTATTTTTTATTTTTAAAAATCTTTATTTATTTTTGAGACAGAGAGAGAGAGAGAGACAGAGAGTTGAGGAAGGGCAGAGGGAGAGAAAGAGAGGAAGACACAGAATCCAAAGCAGGCTCCAGGCTCTGAGCTGTCAACACAGAGCCCAACACGGAGCTCTAAGTCATGGACCGTAAGATCATTGAGCTGAAGTTGGATGCTTAACCGACTGAGTCATCCAGGCACCCCAACCATTCTGAATTTTTAAAGAAAAGTTTAAAATGTGTCATTTTTGTCCTTCCTTTCTTGAAAAAAAAAAGCACAGGATCTGAGAAGTTTCTGTTAGCTTAATTTAAGTAGGAAAATCACTGAATACCAAGCAATTAATAATGCAGAGAAACCATAATAGCGTTGCCTGTGAAAATCTCAAATACATCTTTCATTCTTGTCATCTGATAATTAATGTCATTTTGCCTTATGTATCACTGGGAAGATTTGAGTTAGGAACATTCAATTCTATTCAAGTGTAGATTTGGGCTGAGCATTAGGAGTAATTGTGCTTTTTCATATATTTAAGGTAGTCATTTCCCTTTTTTGAATCTTGGACAAAGCCTGTCCAGCTGCTTTGCTACATAGACCTATTTTCTTATTCCTATAATGTTCTGCTCCCCAGAAACTTAGATTTAGGCAGTGGATGCTGGTATAGATAAACACACATGATATTGTATCTATATTTAAACAATCATAGTTTTACCTTTCAGATGGTTTGGGAGCACATTTAGCTCTTTTGCATCCTCTAGAGGTCTTTCCTGAAGTGTGGTTTGGTGATTTCACTGGGCTAAACTGGTGACAATCGCTATCGTGACCTTGAATTGCAGGGTGAGAAGCAGGAACACTGATATCCATGAAGCAGAAATGCCATTGTTACTATCAGAAAGGACTGTGGTAGAATAGTGAGGTAGGAAGGCCTGCATAGGAAACAAGTCACCACATTTTTTTTAATGTTTTATTTATTTTTGAGAGAGAGGAAGAGAGAGACAGAGCGTGAGAGGGGGAGGGTCAGAGAGAGAGGAGGACACAGAATCTGAAGCAGGCTCTAGACTGCTGTTAGCATAGAGCCAGATACGGGGTTCGAACTCATGGACTGCAAGATTATGACCTGAGCTGAAGTCGAATACTTAACTGACTGAGCCACCCAGGCATCCCAGGAAACAAGTCATTTAGATTTTATGATGGCTACTGATAGCACCATCATCAGATTAGCTTAACTCTTGTTTAATCTCATTCCTGCATCAAGGGGAAGCAGTGGGAAGAATGCAGAGGAGACTTACAATGTATTAATTATCTCATATCGTGCCAGTGATGTGTACCCCAGTTCTCCATGACAGTAGGCTTCTCCTGAGATAGTGAAAATTCTTACTGGTGTCCCTCTGGAGTAGTCTTTCCAGTATCCAGAGGTTTTAGCAAGGTCTATTGTGTCTGTTAGGATGCTGGCAGAGATGTCTGTAGTCCTCTTAGCAGGAGGCAGTTGCTGATTTCCCATCTGCTTTGCACAGCATCACATTTATCTCAAACAACCATTAGGATTTTTACTATGTGCCTACATGGTAAGTTTTGTTTTGTAGGAAAAGCAACATAATAGGGGAAACACATCAAGGCAGAAAGGGGTGGATTTGTAGAAGGAAGAGGGAGGGCAAGTCAGGGAGAAAGATGGGGAATTTGAAAGAGATGGAATGTTTTGGAAAATGCACAGAACAAAGGAGTTAATGTGACCCATGACCTCTTGTGAAGGTCTGCATCTGCCGTAATGAGGTTCTGTTTTTGGGTATTCAGCCTTGTAAATGGGAGCACCCGAGAGCCCAGAATGGGGGTGGGTGGACCAAAGTTGAAGGCGAACAATCTCCCTTCTCCGACTCCCTGACCTCGGGCTGCCAGGAAACCACTGAGCACACCCACAGTTCTGAACGCTGAAACGGGACAGTTTCATTGTACAAACCAGGGCACAATGAAAAGCTTCTTCTTTTTAAAGGTAACAGATTGAATTAAGTTCGTCATTTAACCTTAGACTTGATGTATAAATCTCGACAGTATGAATACAGGTAGAATAGTCTTCTAGGAACTGAAAGAGCATATGGAAGATTAAGAACCAAGTCACAAAAAGAACAGTTCCTTATAGTGAAAACTACAGTGTGGCCCCTTTGGCACCATCCGCAGCAGTTTCTTTGAAGTTATTTTTTTAGCCACCATATTCCATATTTCAGTGGATCTCAGGGTTAATTTAGCGTAATAGCCTAGGATAAGGACTCTGGGCACACACAGACTGGGTTGGAATTACTAGCTTGGTGTCACTGGGCACCTGGCTCAGTCTACTGGAACCTCAGTTTCCATGTTCGACACATAGTAGGTACTCAATAAATCTTTGCTGCTATAATAATATGATTTTGAAGAAATTATAATTTAAAACATAGTATTCAGCACTTTTTGGTTTTCAGCTATAACTCTCCACATTGTGTCATAGTATTAATCTTAGATTGGGAGGTATTCATGACAAGGACCATGTCATTTATCCCTTTGTGTCTAACTCTTAACGTAGTACCTGATGCTTAGACAAGGGTCAATGGATGGCACGAATGTCTGAATGGATGAATGAGGGAAATAAAAGTCATTTTATACTTAGAGATTTATTTTTCAGTTGAGTGATGGCTCTGCTTTTAAAAGATTCAGCAGTTTTAAAGGGAATGGAAGTTTTTAGACACATTTTCAAAAAATAAAATTGGCTCAAAACCTTTCAAAAACCTCAGATGAACTTTTCAACACATCAGCAACTGTGATCTCCTTTAATCTAAAACACTCTTTGCATTTTTAACTACATTAACTTCCAAAGTTTCCTGGAATGCTGATCTGCTGTGTGATCATGTAGCTTTTACCAGGTGTTTTGAATTGAATCCCTAGTTTTCCATCATGAGATGGCATAAGATATTTTTGTTATGTAGATAATTCTCAAAGAATAGGGAACTTGTGCAAATGTCATAATAGGCTCCTCCAAATTTTTGTGGCCAAAAATATGTATTTTGCTTCCTCATAGTAGGTGCTATCATGTTGCCCTACACAGTAATTCTATATTTAAGTATATTTAAATATTGAAGCCAGTGGTTCCCAACTTATGATCAGATTTTATCCTAATAAATTCTGTTTTATGTTGATTTCTTGGGACATGGAACTGATATTTCCAAAGAAACTTTGTTTTGTAATGGGTATTGAGTCTCTCTACCTCGTGGAAAAAAAAAAAAAAACAAACCTTTGGTTACTAATAAGATGGGATTGACAGGGATATTAGGGTTGGGAAATATGGACAGAGGGACCAAACTACTTCTGTTGTCGTGGCTCTGTGAGCACTAGACGTCTGACCTTAGACAAAATAATGATCTATATAATGACGCTTAATAAATGGTCTCAATTTCAACATGAATTTTAAGTATTGCATACATACATAAAAATACATAAAATCTAAGTATATACCTTGATGAATTTTTATAAGTTAGTACATAGGTGCAACTGGTAAGCAGATAAAGAAACAATATTAATAGCTCTCCAGAAGTCTCTCCTATTCTCTTTCAGTAATTAGTCCCCTTAGTTCTCCCTTAGTTTGTAAACTTTAAACAAATGGAATCATAAAATATGTACTCTGTTTTAGCTGGAGTCTTTAGCTCAATGTAATATTTGTGTGTCCATTTTGTTATGTGTAGTTGTAGTTGATTTAGTTTCAGTATTACATCTAAATTTTAGCATCAACCTGTCAATTTCCATAAAATAGATGAAATTTGGTTGGGATTACATCAAATCTATATTTCAGTTGGCATATAATTGACACATTTACGTTATTAAGACTTTCAACCCACATTCATCATATACCCTTCCTTTTATTTTGGTCATCTTTTATATCTTTGATTTTTTTTAATATTTGTTATAAAATTCTGGTGCATATTTCATTAGATGTATGTTTTCTGATGTTATTCTAAATTATATCCTTTAATATAATTCATTTTATACTTTTTTATTTTAGGTATATAAATATAATTCATTTTAGTTTGTTGATATCATATCCAGAAATATTACTGGGGCGCCTGAGTGGCTTAGTTGGTTGAGTGCCCGACTTTGGCTCAGGTTATCATGTCGCAGTTCCAGAGTTCGAGCTCCGCATCGGGCTGCTTCAGATCTGCTTCAGATCTGCTGTCCCCTCTCTCTCTGCCCCTCCCTTGCTCACTCTCTCTGTCTGTCTCAAAATAAATACACTTAAAAAAAAAGAGAGAGAGAGAAATATCAAACTTAACATGTAAAAATGTATAATAATTACAGGTTTATGTCTCCCTTTTCATCCATATAACGATTATCTTCTTTTCTTGCCTTCTTTTTTAAATATTTATTTATTTTTATTTTTAAGAGAGAAGGCATGAGTGGGGGGTGCAGAAAGAGGGAGACAGGATTTGAAGCTGGCTCCGGCTCCTCACTGACAGCAGAGAGCCTGATGTAGGGCTAGAACGTAAGAGCATAAGATCATGACCTGAGCCAAAGTCAGTCATTTAACCACCTGAGCCACCCAGGAGCCCCACTTTTCTTGCCTTCTTGAACTAGTTAAGACCTCACTTGAATGTTGAACATAAATTGTTATAACTGGGATGCCTGGGTGGCTCAATTGTTTGAGTGTCCAACTTTTGATTTTGGCTTAGGTCATGATCCCAGGGTCATGGGGTTGAGCCCTGCGTTGGGCTCCATGCTGAGCATGAAGCCTGCTTAAGATTCTCTCCCTCTTTCTCTCTCTCTCTCTCTGTCCCTCTCACACACTTTTTCTCTAAAATAAATAAATAAATAAATAAATAAATAAATAAATAAACAAACAAACAAATACATAAAACTGATTTCACATGATTGGTCCTAATCTTTCTCTTGGGAGAAAACTTTCAGTAATTCACCATTAAGTTTTACATATGGTCTATCAGATGAAGGAACCTCCCTTGTATTCCTCTGTTGAGAAGAGTTATAGAGTAATGATTACTGAAAATTATAACTGTTTTTAACTGTACTTTATAAAATTTCTATGTGAAAAATTTAGTCAGTAGTTGCTAATGAGGATGCTCAGAGAGGCTTTCCCCTCCCATTGTAATGTCCAGCAAATTCCTATATTTTCAGAATGTCACTTCTTCCTCTACCACACTGGTTTATTTCCTTAACATAAACCTATAATGGCAGCAGTTTTTGTTCCCATGCACATCAATTTATTACTAAGAATTGGGGTGGATGAAGGGATTTTATTAAAAGGATTTTATTAAAAGAGACAGGCAAAGGTGCAGATACTATAGGTATGAAAATTCTTGTAGCCACTGTTTTCATTGGAGCCAGTGGAGCAGGGGCCCTTAGAGGTAAGGTTAGTTTCAAAGAAGGAACTGGTTTATTTGAGAGTATCAATAAAGTATGGTGTTTAAAAGCTTGGGCTCCAGAGTCTACTTCTTTAGTTTAAATCCCAGCTCTGCCATTTACAGACTATATTATCTTGATAATTTAATTTTCAGTTCATTTTAGACTTCTCCTTGGTAAGTGGGCTAACATACAATTCCTAGTTTATGAGGTTGTAGTAAAGGAGTTTGTATGTAAAGTCCTAATGACAGTGTTTGGCACATAAGCACAACTCAAGCAAGTGTGTACTATCATCATGGTCTCATCATCAAATCAACAGTATTATCACCACATGCTTTCCAGACAACAGCTGGCCAATTCTCCACTGATGTGAACTGGAGAGGGTGGTATAAATTGAATATTATGTGAGATACAAACTTCGGTGAAAAGCAGCATTCAATGTTGTACAGCTGTAACTGGGACTTTTATTTAACATTTATTCATATTTGTACTCTCTAATTACAAGATAACTTTATCCATGATACTCTCATTTCAAATAATGTTCCTTTTTGTGGCTATTTGCTATCTCATAGCCATATACTGTATGAATTTAATCATCATGAACAAAATAAATCTATTTAATCACCACCATTTCGATCTCTTTGCATTTGCTTGTTATGTAGAAGAGGTCGCTAACTTTAAACCAAAGTTTCATGCCTTTCTCCTATTGTATAGATTTGTTTCTGAGAAGTGTCTGTCCAGTTTGGAGCCACCATTCCCAGCTCTTCTCACTTTGAGTCTAGGTGGGAGCACGTAACTACTTTTCCTCTGTGGAATGCAATGGAGGTGATGTGTGGATAAGAAGCATATGTGTGTCTTCTCTACATTTCTTTCCCCATAAATATAAAAATCTGTCAGTTTCAGTTGCTCATGATATGGTTCAGTTTCCCGAGGAATTGAAGCTGAGAGGAATATATATCTCATGCATATATAGTATATGATATGTATCTATATATTCTTAATTTTTTTTAACATTTATTAATTTCTTGAGAGAGAAACAGAGTGCAAGTGGGGGAGGGGCAGAGAGCGAGGGAGACACAGAATCTGAAGCAGGCTCCAGGCTCTGGGCTGTCAGCCCAGAACCTGACACAGGGCTGAAACCCATGGACTGCAAGATCCTGATCTGAGCTGAAGTTGGATGCTTAACCGACTGAGCCAGACAGGCGCCCCATATGCTATGTATGTATTTAAGATGATATGTAAGAGGTATAGGGAAGACGCATTTGAGTACCCTTTGATTTCTCCATTTGTCTGAGCTTTTGTTAATCAAATAACCCTTTAAATAATGAGTCTCTAGTCATAATCTTTACAGTTACATTTTACAACTAATTTTTTAAGTTTATTTATTTATTTTGAGAAAGAGAGAGTGTGTGAGTGAGGGAGAGACAGAGAAGAGGGAGAGAGAAAATCTCAAGCAGGCACCACCCTCTTAGTCAGTGCAGAGCCCAACAAACTGTGAGATCATGACCTAAGCCGAAATCAAGAGTCATTGGCTTAACCGACCGAGCCACCCAGTAGCCCCTATTTTACAACTGATTTTAAAGATGAAAGCTGACTTCAAACTTTTGGGGAACAATGGAAAAGACCATCCACCATTTCTTTTGTTGACAGCATTTTATTTGTTTAATCAATTTTATTTTGAAGATGCCTAAAGAGCAATGAGACTGTAAGGGGCATGTGCACATAACCAAAGATTATTTAAATGCCTTCTCAGGATTTGGGTCCTTATCTAGCAGATACCTGGTTTCATTGAGTCCAGTTATCGCTTTGAGAGGGTAAGTAGGTGGTGCAAAGGACCTAGACAGTAAGGGATTTGAGGTTTCTGGGAGAAATACGGAAGAGGGAGGAAGAGCTGCTATATGGACATTGTGTGGAGGACAGTAAAAAAGGAAAAACTGTGGAGGCTGGCCGTGATGGAAATTTGAAACAGATGTACCATATATAGAAGTTTAAAGTTGTTTGTAGTGAGGGAAGCAACGTAGACCTCTTTAGCTTGCTTGAAAAAATACTGTTTGTTCTACACTGCTGGCTAATGCTTTCATTCATTTAAAAGAAAAGACTCCTATTTTTGATTTTCTATGCTTCTAAAACAGAAATAACATGTAAGGACCCAAAAGCATTTGGATTATGGGGATCTATTTTATTTCCTTTCTTTTTCCCCTAACATTTAAATTCAGGAAATATGCCTAATCATGTAACATTGAAAATTGCATTTCTAGGGTAAGTAAAAAATGAAAAGTTCTGGGATAAAGTTCCTCCTTCAGATTGCCATACATCTGTCTGTCTTTTCCCTTCTCTTTTTATTTCTAGAATTATTGTAATTTTAAAATATAGATTATGATTATGTTAAATACTTTCACTTGCATGACTTTATTGGTTAATGTTTTAGCTACCTGAAGAATGTAGGCATTGATATTTTTTCCTAGGGTCAAAGCCATTATTTACTTCTTCATTAACATAACTGAAGACAAAACAGGGATCGAAATCAACCTCTAGCAGTCAAAGGACAATTGGACAACTGGCAATGAATCCTTTCCTTTCTAACCCAACAAGTAAGACGCTTCTTTGTATCAGCTCCCCAAGCTGTATGGGAGATGCTTCTGATCACATTGGTTAGCATGGATTTATGTAAAATTTGAATATTGCTTACAATGGAAATTGAACTGATCCACTATGAGAAAAGTAGATTTTTAATGGGTAGAATTTCATTCTATTCTATTCTACTCAATTCTACTCAAAATAATATAAATTGACAAATTACACATTTGGAAACCTTGCCTAGAAATTGAAAATTCTTAGGAAACAATTTTTATAGGAGCTAAAACTAAACATAATTTTAGGTTCTTAATTTGCAGATAACAACTATGAAATGCTTCAAATTACCTTTCTCTGACACCAGATATATATTTTTCTTTATTGCTAGAATAAAGCTCTGGCTGTCCTTTGTGGCTGTCTCAATCATTTTCATCCTATTGTGTTGTGGGGTATTTGTGTCATACATTTACATTTTAAAAGTTGTAGTCTATGCAGTGTGACTTTCAAACAATCGACAAACCTATTCCCATGTCAACCCCTCTGCTTAATCAGCAGTCACTTTATTCCCACTCTTTTCAAAGGCACTTGAACTGCCTGAAAAGCTAAAGGACAATTCAAGTGAGTGTGCTGGGCTGGTCCCCTCCAGTGTTCATCCATTCAAATTCGTGCATGTAATCTTCTGGTGAAGAAGGGTGGTTCAGTGACACCATGGCAGCTCTGTGGAGCAGATGTCCTACAAATAAAGGGAAGAAAGTTTCCTTCTAGAAGGAGTAGTTAATTTTTCTTATTCTGGGTATGTGAGTGTGTGGTGCTTATGAGGTGAAGGATAAAGACTAAAATTAGGAGGAGAAGATACTCTACAGAGGCAGTGTATGATCCTACAATCTCTACTTTTTTGGCAAATGTATTCTGAACAGTTTCACCAAGTAGCATGCTTCCCCTATCTATTTCTTGTTAGATTCTAAAGATCATCTCCACCTTGCTGATTTCAATATATACACTCAATATCATCCAGAATCCTTGGTGCTCAGGGGCTTAGGCATAAAACAATTAAAGCCTTATTGATGAAAGGATGAGTTTTTATTTGCTTGTGGGTTTTACTGTAGACCTTTGGATGCCAGTAAGCTTAAGTTCCTTGAACTTTTGAAAGAGTTTTAATTTTTACTTTGGGAAGCCAGATTTGGCCAAGAGTAAATATAATGAGGAACCATTTTCAATATGAATAAAACATTTAATTTGAGAAATTTCCTTGACCATGTGTCAGGATTTTACTTTTTTAATTTGACTTGCTGGGAGGTATAACATGGAGCTGAAACTTGAGAAATGTATGTGCTTTTGCAACAGATGATTTTGGGACAACTTCAATTCCCAACTTCAGATTGTTTTATAGTAAACTTAAGTACACGTTGGCTGTGTTCAAAATGTGAATGTTGACATATTAGAGAAGAAAATGTTGATGACAAAGGTACTAAAAGGATGACCGTACTTATCTTGATGTATTCCCAACCATTGACCATGAGACCAAGATCCAGCTGTCCATTGTCATTGTCCACAATTTTAGAATCAGACACATTTGAGCTTGGTTTGGATCATTAGCCGTGTGACCAGGAGAAATTATTTTACACCCTTGGAGCTTCAACTTCCATTATTAAATAAAAGTACCATTTTTCTCCCCAGAGGGCTGTTTTGATTTATGCATGGTAGCTATGAATATTTTTCATCCAAGGTCTTTATCTAAATTCATTATAGTAAATATTTGTGAATAAGAATAAATCATGTATATTTCAAATATATTTTATTTTGATTAATTAGATATATTTTTTCATATTTAGCATATGTATCCCTTCCAGAAAATGACAATAAGAATTTCATCATTTTGCCTCCAATAACAGATTTAGGATTTCTACACTGTGATTATTAATTTTAGCAAATAATTTTGTCTGCTGAATTTAGGCAGAATTTCAAACCTACTATTTTTTGGCTTTTGTGGTTTAGGATGCATTTGTCCTTTATATCAGACGCGGAATATTCAGGCGTAATTTGGCTTTATTTCTGGTATCTTCTTATTATTTCCTCTGGGGCTTAAGAAATGGCTGCAATTAAATAAGGTTTAGGATTAAGCATCAGAGGAGCCCAGAAAAGACTGAGGGAAAAGAGGTGCTGGATAGGGCCTCTGGATGAGATTTATACAGGAAACAGATTTCAGTGAAATACATGAAATCATTGCAAGTTTTTTAAGTTTAAGAACGGATTGCTTCCTATGTATTAGGCACTGTTTTAGGTTCTCTATGGCAACTATAGTGTGGGGAAGTGAACATTACAAAAAGGGATGTTGTTAATAAGATAAGGAACATATATTAATATGCTTGTAAACGTTCCTTTTAATAATTTTTAGGTTCACGTCATTCTGACTCACTCCTTTTGGCATGACTCTTTTGACCCCAGAGACTCTTTGCTCCCAAATTCAACCATGATATTTTCAGGCTTTTATGTTATTACTACCCTGTATGCTCACGGTTGACAGCTTCAGTAGGTCCTCAATATCACCATGTTGTGGGCCCCCAGGCAGTCTCTGAGTTTTGGAGCTGATGGTCTTACCTCTTCCCTGTTGTTTTCTGCTGCTCTAGTGTTAGGTTCCTCTCATCCCACCTTTGAACTTTAGTGAGGCCACGGTGGTCCAGAGAGCTTGAGGGATGGATTGCCATCTACACTGAGTTGAGGATCAGAGTTAGTCTTTGCATATTTTACTGATAGTGCAAAGCACTATTTTCATGATGCCGACATTTTTCACTCAAATTAAATCTAAACAGTTTTGTCACCATGTCCATATGACCAAAAGAGCTACATGTAGTTCACCAAAATGGCCTACATCATTCTCTCCCAACGCAAAGGTTATTTACTGGTGGATGTTAGGATTTCTGTATAGTTTTTTTTTTTTAAGATATTTTTTCCCCTTCTTCATGCTGATGGTATGCTAGAGATATTTTACCAAAAATTCAAATGCTCAAATACTGAAAGTGATATTTAGGGTCTCCGTTTTCCAAGTGATATAGTTTGCATTTGTTAGTATTACTTTCCAGTTTTTCCTAATGTGATACAGGTTGTAAAAATGACTTCCATTTGATTTCTTAGTTAACAGCAGAATCTGTTTTCCTAAACAGTAGCATGGGGATTCTTGATAAACCACCTTCTAGAGGTATTGAAAGGAATTGAATAATGTGCTGAAATCTGGATTTATTCACAAACACGTTACAGGCTGAGTCATGGTGATACATGCCAGTTCAAGTCATTGTTTCTTTTCCCTGAATCAGTGTTGAGCCACATCCATCTGTATATGTAATGCTAATTTGGTAACAGCTTCTTTATACTAAGCCAGAACTCATTTTACCTGGTGGTTTTATTTTAAATGTATGAGCTTTATTAAATAACATTCAAATAAGTAATAGAAATTTAACTCAAAGAATATGGAAAGAAAAGCCATACAGGCACTTTCAAAACCAACTGGAATCTGGCACCTGACAATGATTAACAAGTTGAACAGATTAGACTAAATCTAAATCTCTGTAAATAGCATTGAAAGACAGAAAATATTTTTATTAAAAACAACTTTAACAATTTAACAGTTCTATGAGATTTGAAAAAAAAGTTGATTTGTTTATATATCATCAATCAATATTAGGATAGGCTGAAAGAGTTTGAACACATCATACAAAACAGGAAATGAAATTAGTCAACTATCCTAAAACTTCATCTGATTGAAGCCAGACTTCTTTTGGTATTTGAAACACCAAATTATGGTTGAAAAATACCCATTTTGAATCGGTATTTGACCTCATCTTGATATACTACTAATAAATAAACCAATAATATTTTATTTTGACTGCTCTTGGGTTGATCTATGAAATAGTTGTAAAATTATATCTATCTCTAAAAAATCAAGCAGCCATTTAAATGTTTAAATACTTAAAAAATTTTTGTTAAATCTTTATTGTTTATTTTTGAGAGAGAGAGAGAGAGAGACAGAGAGAGTATGAGCAGGGGAGGGGCAGAGAAAGGGAGACACAGAATCCGAAGCAGGCTCCAGGCTCCGAGCTGGTAGCACAGAGCCCGACGTGGGGCTCGAACTCATGAACCGCGAGATCATGACCTGAGACAAAGTCGGATGCTCAACCAACTGAGCCACCCAGGTGCCCCTACTGTTTAAATACTTTTGATTAAAATATTGGATATAGTGTGATCTACTCAGATTGAGTGCTCACACCCACAGAGTATGGTGAACTCCTTATTTGCTTACTTCATTTTACCTCATGAAGACAAGCCTGAATCTGTAATTGCCTTTTTAAAGAAAACAATCTTTTCCAAGAAACCATTTGAGTATTTACAAAAAGGTGGAGATATTACTATAACTTGTTATATACATAAAGAGGAATTTATGTATTTTACCTTAGGGTAATTTATAATTTTTTAATGTATGCCAATTTTATATTATCTAAAACATAATAGAGTTTTAATTGTTATGTAAATCATAAAAGGCCGCAAATATAATCCTGATGGATAGTCACTCTGGCTGCCATTAAAAGAGAAACAAACATTTTAGCATAGTACACTGTTCTGTGTACATGTAGAAGGAAAACTACACTTTGAGGAGATCCCTTTTTGTAGATAATCGCTTCTCAGACAAGCCTGTCTTCTGAAAGATAAAACAATTCTTTAATCTTTTGTCCCCTTGTCCCCTAAATACATCCAGAAGATCGATTCAAAATTAGTGGTGAGGTAGAATGCAAGGGGAGGTTGTTAATATGTGTTTGCTGCCCATTCCCAGAATAAAACATGTTTTATTTCTTTTCATGGAATTTGATCTAAAAAGTTTTGTTTAGACCTAGTTCTAGAGAGAGGACAAATAAGTAAAAAATAAATAAAGTGAAATAAAATACAATACAATAAAATAAAATAAAATAAAATAAAATAAAATAAAATAAAATAATAAACTTGGCCTTCAAAACATGAAGTTCTTCCTCTAAGCAAATCTCCCTTATTAGAGATCTGGCTCAAATTATATGTACATAGAAATATCCTGGGTAAGTAACACAGTATCTGGTTGAGATAAAAGTCCTCTTTGAATATTGTTTGTAACTTGACGACTTTGCTCATTCATTGGATAGATTCCATTAAACACAGCCGGGAGCAATATATAGTGTGGATTGTATGAATCTGCTGTAATAGACATGCAAATACATATTTTTCACATATAGTATACAAACATCTCAGCAGGACAATTGAGTAAATGGAGCCAAAACATCAGAAAACTGACAAATGTGCAATGGATTACTAAGGCTTGATTCCACACTCCAAATATAATGAACATTTAATTCATTTGATGTATTTTTCTAATTGGAGACACATTGGTAGAAGGGCATTTGAGTTCACAAACACTCAATTATTTGCATGTTAACCACATTTCACAAACTTCTACCTTGTGAACTATGGCTTATGTACTGGAACTTGCTGACTCTTACTAATGCAAGTTTTCATTCCTTTTTTTTCTTTGTTGTGGTTTTTCCTTTCAAATTATGCTCCACTGAAGCCAGATTTTATGTTTCATCCTCATGTGGCAATTTATATGTAATTGTAGTTATCACAATTTTAAAACTAAAATTTTAATTAATTTTGTCAAAGAGTGCCAGGTTAACATTAAACTTCCAATGGTGTTTCCTGAATATCACATTTTATTACCTTCTATAGAATTCTACTAGCTAAAATATAGTAAAATAAGGGGGGGGGGAAGGACTTGATTTGTGTAGATTTATGGTTTACAAAGACCATGTATTCATTCATTTAACCAGTAGGTATTAGTTGACCACACAAAGTGCCATATATTTTGCTAGACTCAAGAAATAAAATGGAGAGGAGAAAGTACTGGTTCCTGCCCTCATGAAACTTTCAGTCCAGCTTCATAAAATCCTTAAACACTCCAGTGAAATGGATACCCTTGAAGTCTATCACCTTCCCCAAAGGAACTGCTACCCTGAACTCTGTGTTACAATTTACCTGATGCAATTATATCCTTAAACAATATATTTTCAGTTGTGCCTATTTTTTCTTTATGTAAATGGAATCATCCTACCAGTATTCTTCTGTGGCTTGCTTTTTTCAATCATAGTTGTTTTTTAAATTTTACACGTTGGTTTGCATGGCTATAGCTGTCTATTTCCACTGCTGCATACTGTGAACATGCAACACGTTATCGATCAAGTCTATTGCTGGTAGATATTTGTGAGATCCAATTACTCCACATCTTCACTAACTCTTGGAATTGTTTGACTTACAATTTTTGCCAAAATGGTGGATTAAAGAGATACATCATTGTATTTTTTTAAGTTTATTTATTTATTTTAAGAGAGAAGGGAGCATAAACAGGGGAGGGTCAGAGAGAGAGGGACAGAAAGAATTCCAAGCAGGCTCCACACTGTCAGTGCAGAGCCTGATGCGGGGCTTGAACTTATGAACTGTGAGATCTCAGATGTTTAACCGACTGAGTCACCCAGGTGCGAATTTTTCACAAGTTTATCTGTCATTTGTGTTTTAAAGCTTGACTTCTGTCCTATTTTAATGTATTTTTAAAAATTATCTCATTGATTCATACGTATTCTGTAATATGTATTATATTTTCTGGATACTAACCTTTTGTAAGTAATACGTGTTTTCTAAATATTTTCTTCCAATTGTGGTTTGCCTTTCCACTATCTTTATTGAAACATAAGTTTCTATAAGCTCTTATTAATCAAAATTTCTTAAAATTAGTGGTCTAATTTATCAGTTTTTTATACATGATTCTTATATTGTGCCATGTTTCAGAAATTTTCTTTACCTAAAGTTATAATAATATTCTCCTATGTTTTTTTTTTTTTTTTCTAAAAGTTATAGATCCTCCATCTGTCTACAAAGAGTTTTTGTGTGAGTTGCTTTGTAGGGATCAGATTTACCTGTATGGAACTGATTGTTCCAATTTACTGAATAGTTTTTTTTCCCTAGTGATTTGTAATACCAGTACCCTCAGCGCCATCATATACCAATTTTCCTTTTTTAAAAATTCTTAATGTTTATTTATTTTTGAGACAGAAAGGTGGGGGAGGGGCAGAGAGAGAAGGAGACACAGAATCCAAAGCAATCTCCAGGCTCTGGGCTGTCAGCTCAGAGAGCGACGTGGGGCTGGAACTCATGAACTGTGAGATCATGACCTGGGCCAAAGTCGGGCGTTCAACTGACTGAGCCACCCAGGCACCCCACCCGATCTCTCCTTTCACTCTTTTGGATAGAACCACTCATGCGATGTTGAATCAACCATTGATAGTGGCATCTTTGTCATGTTCGTGATATCAAAAGGAAAGCTTTCAATAGTTCACCATGCACTTTTACTGCAGTTCATTTTTATACAACTAACATATTTGGAAGTTCTCTTTTATTTCTAGTTTGCTAATTTTTTTCCTTTTTACCAAGCTCCGTTTCAATGCCTATTGTATACACTCTCATAGATTTTACAATGTTTACCCTATCTTGCAATTCTGAGATAAGTTTAATCATGGCTTTATTCATTTTATATACCACAGGATTCATCTTGCCAGTGATTGGTTTGGAATTTTTGTTATCTGTTGGTGGATGAGATTGTCCTGCAGTGGTTCTTTTATCTTGACCCTGTCAAACTATGCTTCCTTCCCTGAGGCTTAGGAAAGGAGTTATGCATGTTTTCGCTTCAATCTCTTGGAAGACGTTATATGAGATCGAAGTGCTTTTCATTTTTTAATTTAGGGTGACATGTAGGCTTACCAGTGAAGTCATTTTAGACTGCCATTTGTTGCATTTACGGTATTTTTTTTCTGATCTATCTTCAGGTTCACCACTTCTGTCTTGTGCATATGTGTCCAAATGTAGCTGATGAGTTTTTAATTATAGTTATTGTTATTAATTTTATAATTATTTTATTTTAAAATAATTTTTACAGTTTCTTATTCTCTGTAAATATTTTCATTTGTCATTTCTTTCATTAAATATGATAAGCATATTTATTTTAATATTTACTAATTTATTTGATAACTATAATATCTGATGTACTTGCAGATATGTTTCTATTGTTTGCTTATTTTTTCTGGTGTCTCTCATATTGTCTTATTTCTTTGTGAGCTTTGTTTTCTTTGGCTGCTTGCTTGTCACTGCCTGTAGAAAATTATTTGGGAGGCCCATCAAGGTCAAAGATAGAGGTGACCTTCTCCAGAGAGGGTTTGTCTTTGCTTCTTCCAGTTTCTTGGGGATGCAAAGAGTTGGGGCAAAGAGTAGGGGTACCAGGGTGGCTCAGTTAGCTAAGCATCTAACTTTGACTTGGGTCATGATTTCCTCGTTCATGAGTTCAAGCCCTGCATCAGGCTCTGTGCTGACAGCTCAGAGCCTGGAGCCTGCTTCACATTCTGTGTCTCCCTTTCTCTCTGCCCCTCCCCTGCTTTCACTCTCTCTCTCCCTCTCTCTCAAAATAAATTAATAAACATTAAAAAAATTAAAAAAAAAAGAGTTGGGGCAAATTTAAATCATCTGTACAGCTTCAGGTTATGTAATCCAACCAGAATTAATACCCTTACTGGAGAAATTCACGTAAAAGCAATGTGTGGTCACAACTGTGCAGGAGCTTTGCCTTTTTTCTTTTTCTTTTTTTGTAGAAAAAATAAAAGTCACCCTGTATTCAACTCCAAGACAGCCCTGTATGCATTTCATAGTGTTAGGGACACAAGGAGAGTTTAAATGATATGTGTAGCCCCTTGGAGTCCCAAATTAATTTGGGGAAAGTTTATGTAACATTCCTGTAGCATGATGTTAGGTATCCAAAAGTACTTAATTGATGCTAGAAAACATCATTATGCAGATAATACTCAATAAACACTTATTAAGCCTTCAATTTTTCATAGTGCTTTCAGGGTCTACAAAAAGAATGCTTTGTTTTTTTAACATTTCCTAATCGATTATTTATTATGAACCCTAAATAAGTTTGTATGATGCACAAGACAAGATGTTAAATGTTTGGATTTAAAGATGTGTAAAACCAAACCCTTAAGAAATTTTCTATTTGGGGAGGAAGAACATGTTGAAATAAGTGCAGCAGTGAGTCTAAGCTGACAAAGCACATGGGTTGTGATTTCCTTTCTTCCACCCTCATTCATCTGACTGCCTGGCTGCCAGACACCAATATTTTTAAATCATTGCAGAAGAAACATTCAAAAAGGCAACCAAATGGGTCTTTACATACACAAATGTAATGAAAAATCCTTCTTTAATATTAGAGATGTGGTTCTGCAGAGCGAACATTGCTTCAGGGCAAGAAGGAACGTGTTTCTTATGTGGGAAGATCTGGCTCTGCAGGGTAGTTCTTTGATGAGATTATGTGAAGGGCAAGGGAGGACAGGAAGGGCTGATTTGATGTTTGTATCTTACATCATTCCTTCTTATTACTTTTTTCATTTTAGAGGGAGAGAGAGAGTGCATGTACATGTAAGCTTGGGAGGGGGCAGAGGGGGAGAGAGGGAGAGAGAGAGAGAGAGAGAGAGAGAGAGAGAGAGAGAATCTCAAGCAGGCTCTCTGCTCAGCGTGGAGCCAACAACCCACAACCCACAACCCTGGGATCATGACTGGAGCCAAAGTCAGGAGTTGGACACTCAACTGAGCCATCCAGGAGTCCCTTGTTTCTTATTTTTAAGTTAATTAAATTCCATGATTAACATAAAAATCTGTGAATGTATTTTAAACGTTACAGAAAATGTTAATTTCTATGTGACTTTCGACATGACCGATCAATCCTAACACCCTTTATGCAAGTACACCCTATATTAAGTTCATGGTTTAGCTTTACACAATTGTTGTCACAGACTATGAGTTTGGAGTTCTCTACAGTCCAGCAAGAGAGAGGATGCAGAATTGAATACAAGAGACGCTAATGTCTGGGAGAAAACAAGAGCCCCGAACAGGGGTTTCGTCTCCATATTAATTGAGTGCTCAAGATCTTACACATGTGGGGAATGTGAAGAAAACAAGCTCTTACACACGTGGTGAATGTGAAGAAAACAATCAGATACTAATCATTAACTTGTGTGATTAAGAAACAAAGGGTCTGGGAGGTAAGTAGTGTTTGTGATCAAGGTACATTGGCACCAGATGGAAAGTAATTTCCTGCAGGTGATATAACAAATTTCTCATAATCCTATTACACTATTTCACTAACTAACCTTGTGCACTTTTGCCCCATGGTGACTGCTTTCCTCCCTAAGCTTTTTTCTAACCCATTTATGTAAGTGTAAGGAATTCTTGAAACTATTTCCCCACAAATTGTGTGTGTGTGTGTGTGTGTGTGTGTGTGTGTGTGATATTTTATTTAGAAATGTGTGTGTGTTTACTGGGTGAGTCATTATGTTCTACAATTAAGAGATCAGGCTCAGACTACCGGTGTAACTTCAGGTAATTCACATAACCTCTCTAGGACTCATTTGTTGATTGGGGATAATAACATGTCCAATGAAAACAACGTTATGCTTTGGAAAGGTTAATGCTATTTTTAATTGCCCAACCCTGGAAGTAACCAAGATGTCCCTCAGTAGGTGAATAGATAAAAAAATTATGATATATCTAGATAATGGGATATTAGTTAAAGCTAAAAAGAAATGAACTGACCAAGTATAAAAAGATATGGAAGAAATTTAAGTGCATATTTCTAAATGAAAGAAACCAACTAGAAAAATATACATGAATGATTTCAAGTAGATGACATTCTGGAAAAGGCAAAACTATGAAGACAGTGAAAAGGTCAGTGGTTAAAAGGGATTAGGGAGGCAAGTTGGATGAAAAGGCAGAGCACAGAGGACTTTTAAGGCAGTGAATCTACTCCATGTGATATTGTTATAGTGGATACATGTCATTATACAAGTGTTCAAACCCATAGAATGTATAACATCAAGAGTGAACCCTAAGATAAACTACAGGCTTTGGGTGATTATGATGTGTCAGTGTAGGTTCAACAGTTGTGACAAATGTGCCCTTCTGGTAGAGGGATGTTGACAAAGGTGGAGGTTTTATGCATGTGTAAGAGCAGGTGGTATAAAGGAAATCTCTGTACCTTCTCAGTTTTGCCGTGAGCCCACAAGGTACTCTAAAAAAAGTCTATTTAAAATAATATTAATAAAATAGATAAATCTCTTTCAAGAGAAAGAAAAAAATGGAAAGCCCCAATATTAGGAAAGACAACAGGGAATATTTATAGATACAGTCAAGATTTAAACATAATACTATGATAATGTTGCAAGCAATTTTGTATCAAAAATTTGAAAATTTAGATAAAATAGTTATCTCCCAGAAAAATATAAATGACAAAAACTAACTCAAGAATAAATCAGAAAGGTAAATAGAAAAAGTAGAAAATCTTATTTTTAATTACCTCTCACACACATACTGGAAAATGCATAAATTATGAAAGAACAGCTCAATTAATTTTTATAAAATGAATACACCCATGAAAGCACTACTTGGTGATAGAAGAGTATAACAATCTTGAAGCTCCCCGCCCCTCCACCACCCACCCCACCTTTATGCTCCCTTTTCATCACCAAAATCCTCCAAGAGTAACTGCTATCCTGGATTTTTATAGCATAGATAGGTTTGGCCTGTTTTTGAACTTTATATACATGAACTCATGCAATGAGTTCTCATCTTTGGCTGCCTTTTATTGCTCAATGTTACATCTCTGGGATTCATCTCTGTTGTTTACCTGTAATTGTGGTTTGTTCATGCTCTTTGCTCTACAATGTTCCATTATATGAGTATAATATGATTTATTTATTTAACTGTTTATGGAGATTTTGATGACTTTCCAGATTCTTTTAAGTGCTTCTATGAACACAAACATTTTTTTTTTTGTTTTTTTTTTAGAAAAAATTTGTGCAATTTTGTACTTATCCAACCATAAGTGAAAGTTGTGTGTATCTTTAGTTTGGGTAGATATTGACAGGCTTTATTTGTACCAATGTTTGCCACCCAAAATGGATGAGAAATTTTTTACTCTTCATTTGTATTTATTTTGTTAATCCTACAATATAAGCTGAATGAAAGCTGATACCTTTTATCCCATTCATTTCATTATATTTCCAGTTGATTTTTAGTCAAATAATAAATTTTATATTGATATTTAAGCAATTTATTCCTTTAAAATCACATTATAGTGAAATTAATTCTTTTTTTTTTTTTTTTTTTGGAACACCGTTTTCTTTTCCACAGTTCTATTATTTTTTTTTAATATATGTATGATTACTTCTGCCAAAAAGTTTCCTCCCTCCCTTGATTACTCTTTGTTAGGGAAAGCTTTTTCCAAGAGATTTTATAACCAAGCAGTGGCCATGATAGCACGGTCTGGAAGAAAGTAGGCCTTGGCTGGTCATCTTTGCTGCTCTCAAGAAAATCACCCAACAGACCAGAGTGAACTTTAACTCAATTCTGCAACTACTTTGAGAGCTTGTCCATCCATCTGTGTGTTTTGTTTTTTTTTTACATTCACTTAAATACTTATTGAGCAACTACTGTGTACTAGAATTGTTCTATGTGAGAAAAATCATACCGCCTCTGTATGGGCTTCCACTTGTTGATACATACACGCATTTTATAAATGACCACAGAAATAAATGTCAAACTACAAATGGGATAAGTTTGATAGAGTAGAGGTAAATCATTTTATAAAAGGATAAAATAGAAACATTTTCCTAGTCAAGAAAGTATAAAATATTTGCAGAGAGGTTGCAAGGGAACTGAAATTTTAAAAATTAAGCATGTGGAGAGGAAAGAGGAAAGCATTGCAGTCATAGGGAAAAACAAGTACAAAACCCTCTGAAGAGGAACATGGCAAGTCCCTGCAATGTAAGAAAGCCAAGATAATTGGCCTGCAGAAAGCTAAGGGACCAAAGGAGTAAATTAATCTTAGAGAGGGAAGTAAGTATTTGTGTTTTGTTTTTTTTTTTTTTTAATTTTTTTTTTTTTCAACGTTTATTTATTTTTGGGACAGAGAGAGACAGAGCATGAACGGGGGAGGGGCAGAGAGAGAAGGAGACACAGAATCGGAAACAGGCTCCAGGCTCTGAGCCATCAGCCCAGAGCCCGACGCGGGGCTCGAACTCCCCGACCGCGAGATCGTGACCTGGCTGAAGTCGGACGCTTAACTGACTGCGCCACCCAGGCGCCCCATGTGTTTTGTTTTAAAGTATGTTTTTATGTATAATTAGAATATATAAAATACTTTGAAAATATGTGTTGTTGGGCAGAACATTTTGAGGTGGTGCATGATCAGGTCTGCATTTACAAAAAGACATTTTGACTGAAAGGTTGAGAGTCATTGGAGGCTGGCAGGGCTGTTGATGGGTTGAAGGGGATGAAGAATGAAGAGAAGGCAAATGTATCATCTGGATTTCTAACACTGACAGCTGTTTGGATGTTGATGCTATTCACTGGGATGACAAATGGGCAGAGGAAGATATCGAGGTCTAGTGTCATCAGGTGAAGATAGGAAGGAGGCGATAACATGATTTAGATAGTAACAGGAAATGAATGGTTAATTAACAAGTAATCAACCGGATCCAAGTATAGATTTATATACCTTAATGACTTTATTTAAAGAGTGGCATTTAGGCACATTCTTCATCCTATTAAGAAGTGTAATTTAGTTAAGAGGTAGAAAAGTCAGACAGAGCCAAAACTTACATTATTCCTGCAAAGGCTGGGCACCAGTGCGTGGCTTAGGAAAAATGACTAAAGGCACTTTTTTAACCATTATTGCAGGAACTGAATTTGCCTTGTTCTAACTGCAGACTTTCTGGTCTGATAAGGCAGGGCCCACTCAGTTAATGTACTATCAGCCGGAAAGGACACGAGAGTGCATGCTCCATACAGGTATGCAGATTCTAAATTCTTCAATTAGATATGTCTCTCTGCCTCCTTAGAAAGGACCAAGTGAGGATCTGGAGAGAAGAGCAGAAGCAGTCATTCTCAAAACTTCTATCTTACTTAATATGCCCCAGGAAACACAGGGTAGGATATTTTCCTTACAAATAATAATTGGCAATGATGTCACTACCTGAACAGTGTAGAGAGTGTTCAAGTTGGACCAGGTTACTCAGGGCCATAAATGTCAGGCTGCAGTATTAGTGTTTTACTTAGAGGAGTCAAAAAGCTGCAGAGTTTTGACTGGAAAAGTGTCAGGTAAAAATTGCACTCTAGAAGGCCCTGCAGTGACTGGCATAACCAAGAGGATTTGAAAATGTTGACCACAGAAGCTTCCAGCTTTGCTAATGTTATTATGAGGTGATAAGGGCCTGGATGTTGGTGAATATTGGTGTGACACATTTAGATTTATTTTGTTTTACTTTTATAAGACTTTCAAAATTTAACTGCAGGAGTGACCACAGTTTTCTAGACTTTATTTGGCCTGCTAGAGAGACTTGCACTCTAAGCAAAATGTAAAAAACAACTTTGTGGAAATGGATCATTTTTAAAGGAGTATTTATTAAAGGTCACATATAGCCATTTGCAAAGATAAGCACCCTCCTTTTCCTTTTCTGCTTTTTATTTTTCTTTTTGAGGGCTAGGCTATTGGCTAACATCTACAGATGTTAGAATTTAGTCATAAGATCTTTAAAAATCGGCATGCTTTCAAAATTATTCCATCTTGAGAATTTGAAGCCAAACTTAAGTCCCTAGAGAGTCTTATCTCTAAAAGCGAAATGGGGTTGTCAGAAAGAATGATATACTAAACTATGAATTCATGAGTTTTAAAATATGAAGTAAATAAAATCTTAGCTACTGTGAGGATAAAAGAAAATCAACCTTAAATTACACTGAAAAAGTTAAACAGGTTAATGGACTGCATATATGCAGTGGAAAAAGCCTGAGACACCAAAAGCTTCTAAGACTGTAGCATATTCTTGATCATTTCTTATAGAAGCTCAGCACCTCTCCAGTGATGAAAGATTTGTTTTTTTACTTCTGGCAATTTAGTAATTATTAACTTCTCCATAATTAATGAATAGAAGTTGAATCACATGTGGGAAACTAATTTTTATTTTAATGAGGCTTTTCATGTTTTCAAAAATAATCGTCTAATTTTTTCTCCAAGGGTTAACAATTAATCGGTAATTTCAAAATTGCTGTGTTCATATCTCCTGAGATGATTGAATGTGAATAACTTCTTATAAACAGAATTCTCTGGGGTGCCATCTCTCATCCTTTGCAGCTCCCTGGAATGACATGTCCCAGGAGAACTGTGAATTTGGAAAGGGCAAGAATTAAGCCTGGACTTGTTCAGTGGGGAAGTGTCTGGGTGTTTACCATTCGAGGTGACTTCACTACCCGCCTTGCCCTTCTGTTGAAGGGGCAGTCTGAGTCTGCTGATTTCATCCAATTAGAGCCTTACCATTTTAAGGCTATCGCTGAAACTGAGAAAAAAAGTCCATCTCGTCTTGTATTCTTCACATGCAATAAAATAAGTAGCTAACAAAACAAATCAAAATGTTGTGGCTGATATTCAGAGAACCTTCTCTATTTTTACTAGAAAACCTGAGATTTCTGGGTTTCTTTTGAATTCAATTGTACTATGATCTTAATTCCAAGCACTCGAATTCTAAAACACGAGTACTACACGAGTACTAACTAGTGACTGCAGAGTTGCACTTCACTAAAACTTTAAAAAAAATCACTGGTGGTAAAACCTTCCTCTGTGCTTACTTGTTAACAGGTAGGCTTGAGGGGCAGTGGATTGGTGCTACCCTTGCCAAAGTTAGTCAGTAGTGGAGGTCACAGCTGGTTCACTGTTGATCCCATTTTCCCTCTTCAGATGTTTTCAAAGCTTCAAACTGTTTCAATGTAATAGAAAGAGCATATAAGTTGAAGAACAACTTGTGTTTTAGCTGTTTCCAGGAGTTATACTTCATTTTTGAAACAGGGTACAACAATTTGAAGGGCATTATCGCTTTGCCAATTTAATCTGCATTTGGCTAGAACGCACTTCAAGTCCTTGGGAGAGGGTCCAATTGTTATGCAAATTTAGACGGCTGCCTTTTTATAGTTGAGGCAAAGATGTGCAAAAGGAAATAGCAGCTGTTCAGATGAAATAAGAATTTAACTGGATTTGAACCCTGTTGAAGGCCAGACAAATTTAGGCAAAAGCCTAAATGAACACTCTTTCCATAATGTTTGGACTTACAAATACATTGATGTCTTCTTGCAGGATGTAAAGCTCTAACAAAGCTCACATTGCAGTTCCAAGTTTGGATCGTTGACAATAATTCAAAATAAGTAAACAAGAATCCTTATTTAAGTTATAAAATATAGGAGAAGGAAACCGAAATGGTTTATTAAGTACAACAACAAAGGCAAAGATAATTGTTATAAAGACAATACCATGAATCTTGTTAAAAAGCTTATTTCTGTTTTTATGTTTCTTTCATTTGAGATTTTTAAAGATGTTTACATCCAAAGAAAAAGCCGAGATAGTCTCCATATTCTCTTTCCAAAGCTTCTTTGGAGAGTTAACAATACCTTGTGTGCTAGTTTTCACTTCTGTAGCAAAGATGAGAGAGAAAAATAAATGATAAAAAGTGGATATTCCAAATTGCCCTGTAACAGGGAGAAACTTAGCATGTCTGACTCTATGTTACTTCCATTTCCCCAGCTGCTGCGATCTACAGCTTAGAAACTTCTGCTTAGCTTTGCACGTGGACGTGTTACAAATAAGATTTGCAAAAACCACTCTACCCCAAACCTACCTCATTGGAGGAGATAAGGAAGTATGTGTAGAGATGACTGTGTCATCGTTAAGATTTACAGGAAGGACAGGATCAGATTCCTGTATGTAAAGGTCAACTGACCAAGGACAAAATATTTCACAACCTTCCTCCAACTCTTGTCGGCACCTGAATGCCTGCAGATATCAGTCACCTTTTGACTCCAACTCTGCAGCTTGCCTCTTTCCCTGCATAAAAGAAGCTTGAATTTCAAGCTGAGGGGAAGTAGTTCTTTAAGACAATAATCTGCAGTCTCCTAGGTTTGTGGCCTTTTTGACTGAAGTCCCTTTCCTTAACCTGACCTTTTGCCCCTCGATTTATGGGCCGGTCATGTGGTGAGCAGAACAAACTTGGACTTGGTTATAGCTCCACTGAGAAGAATGGAAAACCTTCCCAAAATTTCACCTGAGGTCACACTTTACCTGCATTCAGAAAAATGGGGAATTTTAGAATTGGAGATTTAAATCCAATTTAACATTTCTTGGAGACTATGCCAGGTACTAGCTTGAGGTAGAATATAGCTCCAACAATAGTTTGAACTATTTAGATGTGATCTTTGCGAAGTTGTGTTTTTGGCAGTTGTGATAATAGCAAGTATTATGTGAAAGTCAAAGTGGAGGCAGAAAATGACAGTGGTTAGGCCTAATCTAATTACACAGTTTGAAAAGGTGTGCAGTGTCCCTGACAGGCACACGCATCTCATTAGTAATTGTGGTTAGTTAAGAATGAAATAAAAGTGTTTTTGTCTTTTACCTTGTTTTCTCTTTTTCTTTCTCTTGTCTTCCTTTGCTTTTCTTTGGAGGCAATGAACATGACTGAGGGCCTACTTGGTGATAAGGCCCAGGAAACTGCAAGGCCAACAAAGTGACGGTGGAGCCCAAAAATGCAGAGCTTAGGAGGTGGTAGATGGTGTGGTTAAGGGATCTGTTGCATATAGGAGGAATGAGCAAGTAAGCAAATGTATTAAGGGTATCGGGAGCCAAATTTCTCACTGTTGGAGAAAGGATCTCAAATATGTAAAGGAGGAACGCTAGAAAGGTGTTGAATTGGAACTAGAGTTGTTGACGTGAACTCATAAAAAAACTCTCCAGGTGAATAGATACAGAAATAGATATCAATGCATGTGTGTACCTATGTGTGCATACATTTATTTTCTAAATATATCTACTCAGAAGGCCCAGAATCAATGATACCTCAGTAGTAATGAGAACTTGGGGTGCCAGACCTCTGTTTCTCAGGAACATATTCTACTAAGATAAACCAGAACTCTGCATAATTGACTGAGGCTGAGACAGAGACAGTACAAGTTGAGCCTATATATCATATGGGACCAGAAAGTAAAATAGTTCTTTAAAAAAACCAAAAAACGAATGGGGACACTTTAAAGAGACACAGGAACTACCTTGTAGGGGCTCCCACTTGCCAAATATGGAGCAATTTGAACACCAAAATAAATAATAATATCAACAGTTTATCAAACATTGGAAAAAATAGGAACCTATGAAACTACACTGATAAAAAAAATAAAAAAAAATACTCAGGGGGAAAAGTGAAACTCATCCTTATAGTAGACTTCCAACTAATAAAGGTATTGTTGGGAAATAAAGAGAATCTTTCTTTGTCAAATAGCTTAGTGGTGTTTGGTTCGGGTAGGAGTCATCAATGGAAATGAAAGCTGTGGAGTAAAGGTTTGGTGAGGAACAGGGTGTTGATAAAGTCTCAGAGTATCTTCCTATAAAGTATTTATCAATTACTATGGAAAACTAATGACTTTATGGTGAAAAAATCTGGCACGAACTTGATTGCATGCTTCCTGCTATGATGTCTTGAGATCAGAGCATTATTTCTGTGGGGCTCCTCTGAAAGATACATGATCTAAGTCTGGATGTGAGGAAAATCAGATGGAAACAGGTAAAGCACATCTTCCAGGTAGGAGGGTTTACACTCTTTAAAACTCTCAAAGTCATGAAAGACAGGGAAAGATAAAGGTACTCTTTCCAATTCAATAAGAGACTAAAGAGACACGACAACTAATCAATGTGACATCCTGGATTAGATCCTGGGCCACAAAGTAAAAAAAGATGTATTTGGGGAATAACTAGGAAAATTTGAATGGTTGATATACACACACACACATATATATATATATATATATATATATATATATATATATATGAACTGATATATATATATGTATATCAAACATTCAAATTGTAATATATACATATATATTTATATATGTAATATATATGTATATATATATATATATATATATAATTGAGAGTATCATATGATGAGATATTAACTGATTTTGGGTAACTGAGGTGAAAGAAATACAAAAGTTCTGTGTACTCCTCTTACAACTTTTCTGTAAATTTTAAATTCAAAATAAGTTACTAGAAATTCATCAACCTAAAATGGAACAGTAATATCAGTAATAATATTATTATTTAGCAGTCTGAGTGAAAAAGATATTTTGAGTTGTGTGAGATAAGGCTGTGGAGAGAATGAGTGAAGGCCTCAGAGACCGAAGAAAACTGAAGTGAACTCTGACAGGGTTTTGATAAAAAACAGAGCAAGGGAGGAGGAAGAAGGTCATTCTAGGTCAGAGAAATAGTAAGAACAAAGGATTTGAGATGGAAACGAATATGGTGTGCTTGACAACCAACAAATAAACAATTGTTGGCTGGGCTGGAGGACTTTTGTCAAGAAATAGTGGAAGATGGGTTGAAAATGTGAAAGGAGTCCCGAGTACGGATGGATCGCCAATATGAGGCAGAGCACATTAGGGTTTGATCTCAGTTTCAAAAGAATTTACAGACCCAAAGTACAAGCAAAGCTAAATAGAAAATGATGATTTTGTTTTTTTAATTTTTTAATGAATTTTTTAAAGTGATTTTATGTGAGAAAATAAATCAAGAATTCGAACTTTATCATTGGTTTAATGTTGCTCTAATATGACTTCATTGTTTGGGGAAACTTTATTCATTCACTCAACAAATATGCACTACCTACTTCCTTGAACACATCAGAACCCACTCTCACCTAAGATCTTTGCACTGCTCTTCTCTCTACAAGAAGGCTTCTTCCTGTAGACTATCCCTTTATTTTATTTATTTTAACTTTAAAGGAATAGGCTTGAGTTTGAATTTTAGAATCATATTAATAAAGTTTACCTTTTTTCCTAACAGCAAGTTTTTTCCCAGGGTTAGTTAAAAATGATCCTCAGAAAATGACAAAGGACTTCTCTAGGGTTTTATTGAAAGAAGTGTTTATTCCATCTCTCTCTTTAACCCACCATCACCTCTAGGAAAGCAGAAGCTTCCCATGGGTGGTGGGTGAAATCTGGTAAGACAGATCTCAGTGATTGAGCAACAGGAGGGCATTTATTCTTGGGAAGTTCATTCATAAAAATTGTAATTACCTATACAATTTTCCATTTTTATTGACTTACAATTTTATATAAAATTATCTAAAGAATGTGGAGACTGGGGTGCCTGGGTGGCTCAGTTGATTAAACGTCCGACTCTTGATTTCAGCTCAGGTCATGATCTCATCATGAAATGGAGCTCCATGTTGGGCTCTGCACTGAGTGTGGAGCCTGCTTAAGATTCTCTCTATCCCTCATTCTCTCCTTCTCTCTCTCTCTCAGAAAACAAAACAAAACAAAAAAAGAGAATGTGGACACTAAGATTGGAAGTAATGGCTCAAACTTGAGTTTTGAGTCTTGTTACAAATAGCGAAGAATTGTTTGGGTAGATTAAGCAACTTCTCCTTCTCTCATTATTTGTGAAGCTATTGTCATCCCCTACTACATTACTATATATACCTCTTTCTGACTGATGATTGTTCTTTTTATCTGGTCTGTCTCACATATCTTATATCATTACCACTATACATACTGATAAAGGTTTATAATGAATTGTCATTTATGAGCACATAAATCCCTTTCATTACTCTTCCATAGATATTCTCAACTCATTTGTTTATTCAAAAGTTTAGAATCAATTTCTCAAGTACCAGTTTAAAAGAAAAGGAGAGGGGTGCCTGAGTGTTCAGTTGGTTAAACATCTGGCTCTTGGTTTCAGCTCAGGTCATGATCTCATAGTTCACGGGTTCGAACCCTGCATCCGGCTCTATGCTGATAGCGCAGAGCCTGCTTGGTAGTGTCTGTCTCCACCCGCAACCCGCCCCCCCCCACGCCAACCCCAACCCCTGACCTGCTCGCTCTCTTTCTCAATAAATAAATAAATAAATAAATAAATAAATAAACTTTAAAAAAAATAAAAGAAAAAGGAGAGATTTTCATGGGAATTGCATTTTGTTATAAGTTAACTTAGAGCAAAACAAAATTTGCACTTTTTAGGTCATTTTTGCCTTGCAGAATTAAATACATTTCAAAGAAATGCACTTGCATGAAATCTGGAAGGTGGATAAGGTACAGGATCTTCTTTCTGTGATGGTAATGGTTGATGGACAGGCTCTGGCAGACACAAATTATTTAAAGGCCAGACTGCACATGTCACTCTCTGGTAGAAAGGGCAGCTGTGATAGCAGCACCAGTTTCCAGATGTTTCCTGAGAATTCCTTGAGAACAGCAGCAACAGTTTTCTGATATTTGGATAGTAGTTGCATGGCATGGCCTTGCAATCTGCTGGAAGTCTTATGACTTCCACTCTTCCATTAATTTCAGTAAAATTTTAAGTAGCCAGTTCCTTTTCTGTATGAAACACCTAAGCTAATTTCTCTTTCCTGCATTGAAATTTATTTCCATAAACAGATTTCCAAAGTTTGGAATCTGAGGTTTTCTCACCAGGTTGGCCTTGAAGGCAAAAATGACCTCATTGCCAATGAAAAATCAGATGCAGTGGTTAACTGAATAAATAGAAAACCTGCCTATGACATGATCGCTTGAGGTTGCCTGGAAGAAAGGGACTATTTAAAAGGCGCATTATGTAGCTGCTGTCATAAACCATTGTGATGGAACTAAAGGGCCCCTATCTCCACAGTGGGTCAGTGGCTAATTCCAGAAGTAATAAAAAGCTTAAAGGAAGAGAATAAAACATTCTGAATTTTAAGTTGTGATCTCACAGCATGCTCTGAGGACAGGAGACCTTCTATATTTCTTCTGTTGTAGACCCAGAGTTTACATGGCTAAAAAACAACATTGAGTCTGATCTTGCAGTTTGAATTCACAACTTTGCTGGACTTCTATGTGAAATTTAGGATACTGATCAGGTAAGAGTGTGACTTTAAGAATGAGATGGGGAGAGTTGGTGGATTTGTATGAATCTGGGTTCTGAGAATCACCAAGCCTCAATGAGCTATTTTGCGATCCGTAGTCCCTTCTCACAGCTGAAGCCTGTACTATCTGGCTTGAAGATCCTGTAAAGGTTTTAGCTGAGGCAGTTACCTACAAAGGAATTCTAATTCTCTTCATGTCCACTTCATCATTGCCATCAGATCCACATTACAGTCAGATTCTAGCATTTCCCGGAAGAACTACTACAGCAAGCAAAACATTTTAAGATCTTGGTAATTGACTTTGGTAGAAACTGGGGCAATATGTATGAGAATCAATTCTAAGAGTGCTGACAAGGAAGGAAGAAACTCGTTATTGTGAATTGAATTTGTCTATATGGGTAAATACTAGGGATGTGGATTCAGTGTGCACAATGTGCTTGAGCATCTGAGGTTAGCACTGAAAATCTGCTCGATTGGTAAAGAGAAATCTCAGTGGTGGCCTTCATTAAGTTAAAATGGGATGCCAGACTTCCTTGGCATAATGATGACTGTGGTAGACATTAATTTTTGTTGACAAATATTTCAAGTCCTCTACTGAGAACATCACAAAAGTGCACTTGTTAGTTAGTAGGGGGTGTGTAACTAGTTGTGTTCATTAAACTGTGAAAGAACATGACACACATCATTTGCAGGCTATTACATTTAATTGCTGAATCCACACTTCCAGAGCATTTCTTCCCTCTGCTACAGTGCTAAGCGATGTTCAAGATGGTGACTGTTTCATCGGCTTGGTTCACTGAGTCACTCCAGTAGTAGAATCCCCTTACTGACTTGCTATGGGCAAGTGGAGTGAGTAAAACAAACTTTTTATATATAAATAAAACCACTGATATTTGAGGATTGTTACTGCATTGCTGGGGAACATGAGAAAAGACGTGACCACTGATTGACCTGTGAGCTGGACCCAGACACTTGGAGGCTCCTTACCCCTCCTTTTCCTCTCTCAGAGGCTGTTCCAAGGAGAGCCTTGAGATGGTGATGTGATGTTGAAAGCACCTGCAGAGTATATGTGACTGAGCCCAGTTAGGGCCTCTTTATAAACTTTTAAGATTTGGAGGGTGAGTGTGGGGATCCATTCATCTTGCTGCCCGCCAAGATAAATGTGGTATATAAGTTCTCTTTTCTTTAATTAAAACTGCCACCTTCCTACCTTGTGTGGCTGTCTCTTTCTTCAGTGTCTCCCTGCCTCATAGGGAATGGGGATTAAAAAGTGCACATGTTGTATGGAAGTGTAGAACTGCTATATGATACACCTGAAACTAGTATTACATGGTATGTTAACTAACTAGAGTTTAAACAAAAAACTTAAAAGAAATGAAACACTAAATGTAGGGAACACAGACCTAAGTCACATTAATAAAGGGTTATAGTTCTCATCTAATTCCCCGACTTGAGTTTGTTCTCAGACTCAAAGTCCCTTAAAGAGTAGAGAGGATGGATTCCCTAAGAAAAGACACTGCAATACTGTGACAAGTTTGTATTCCAAGATTCTTTTCAAGTTCCCTCTTCCCCTAATTCCAGTCATTTCTCAAAGAAAACTGTGGCCATTTATATAGGCTTTATATACTAGGGAAAAGAGCTATACTGAGAATGCAAGGATGCTGTTAAAACTTGGCTCTGAGCTTATTCAAATCCCTGGGAAAATAAAATGCCACTGTGGTTCAGCAGAGTAGGAATTTAAGGGGTCATATAATTACTACTAAATTGACCACAATTTATTTAACAGGGAAACTATTGGAGAGAATGTATAGTTACAGTAGCAGAGTCATAGAGTGGTATCCGTTGGCTCACTGGCCCAACGGGTAAGGACTATAATATAGAAAGGACTAAATGTCTGAATCCACCCCAACCCACTAAAATTATAAATCAAAGCAACATGGCACTTCTAAGGGAATGGCCACGGTAAGTGGCCCCTGAAACAGCCATAGACGTGCGTTTCTATCAAATCTCAGTTTAACATGCTTGTTTGGCCTCTGAAGAGACACATGTGCCATGTAAAATCCCTCAGAGCTCTGTGGTCTGCAACTTGTCAATAACCTCTCCAATGTCCAGACCTAGAAACACCCACCTTTATGAAAGAGGCAAACGCTTGCCAGTGTCTTTCAATTTGAAGACAAAATACGCCCTATTTGCAAATGCTACTTCAGCTCGTTTACAGGGTAACTCATAAAACTGCTCATTTTGGGTGAAGCCCAGAGGCAGCTCTGCAGTTGGCACATGCTGGAGTATAAGCAGCTTTGCGGTGTGGGTCACTCAGTGATGCCTGAGAGTATGCAACAGATCACGGTGCTGAATGGAGTCTCGGGCAAGCCCCAGACTTGGGGCTGACCACAGTGTGCAATTCTAGGGGAGTGAAAGAACCTCACTTCCTTTTTATCAAACATGTATTGAAAATGGCTCTTTGCTTGCTGCTAGGCTCTTACAGAGACTAAAGAGCTGATCACAGGATCCCAAGTGACCATAAGACCTGAGGTATCCATTACAAACTGGGTGTTATATGACCTATCAAGAAATAGTGTGAAAGGTGCGGCTGCTGTACGTAATCAAGAAAAAGCAGATCCTACAGGTATAAAAAGGTATGTGTAAATAACTCAGATCTCCATGGCACTCACTTCTGTTGCATCACCACTTTTCCCCCTAACCACGACTAAGATCTCAGGATGAGTTTCTTATAATAATCGGTCAACCAAGGGAGAGAAAAATTGGTCCTGTTTGCAGATGGTTCTAAAGTAGGCTGCTATTTGGCCTAGGGATAAAACCTAGGAAAGGAAAGCCTCCTAAAAGGCAGGTATTTGAACAGTGTATCTGGTTTTTGTTCACTTTATAATTTTTTTAAGTTTATTTATTTATTTATTTATTTATTTATTTATTTATATTGGGAGAGGGAGAAAGAGAGAGAGAGAGAGCACACTTGTGAGTGTGCTCCACTAGGAGAGGGGCAGAGAGAGAGGAAGGGAGAAAAAGAATCCTGACCAGGCTTTCCACTGTCAGCACAGATCCCAATGTGAGGCATGAACCACAAACTGTGAGTCATGACTTGAGCAGAAACCAAGAGTTGGATGCTTTACCAACTGAGCCACCCAGGCACTCCAAGGTCTTTGGTCACTTTAGAAGTATGCATCTGCATGTATTCATTGGTGGTGACTATCAGTTTGAAACTGGAAGTAACTTGGAAGGAACAAGAGGATCAGTGATAAGGAGTCTGCATAATAAATAATGTGTAGACAAGTTGGAATGGACAGAGTGTGAGACTATGTGTGTCCCAGGTGAATGTTCTCCTTGAGTACCTACTGCAGGAATGGGTATCAATAGTAGGACTACAGGGTGACCCATTCTGTGGATGTGACTCAGTCTCTTTCCCCAGCTTCTCCAGTGTTTGCACAATGGGCTCATGGACAAGGTGGCTATGGTAGCAGGATGGAGGTTATACATAAGTTTAATAACATGGACTTCCCTTTCACCATACTGGCTACTGTCCTATATGAGTACCCAGTCTGTCAGCTATGACTAACACTGAGCCTCTGAAGATGCACAATCCTTTGCCTGGACCAGCTAGATTTCTGGTAAGATTTTAGTAATATTCTTCCCTTCTTACATGGAAGGGGTAGAGAATTGCTTCACTGGAATAGATGCTTACTTTTTAATATAGACTTCCCTTTATTATGTTTCTCCCAGCACCAAATTCTGTGCGTTTGTTGAGTTCCTATTCTTTGTCATGATATTTTACATATCACTGTGACTAATGATGGAGCTCATTTTACAGAAAAAGAAGCAATGTCCATTAGGTGTATTGGTCTCATGATACCCCTTATCACCGAGAAGAACATGACATACTCGGAGAGGCTGGGTTTCTATCATACAAAATGTGATATATCCTCTGAATCGGTAGCTGATATATTCTGTCATAACTGGAAGACATGATTTCATGGAGCAAGGACAATTTGAAACAGTCTATTGAGCTTTCTTCCTAGAAGCAGTACATGAATAACTACAATCTCCAGATATGTTGTTCTCTTGGATTTTTGTGTCCCTCTCTTTCCCAGTGCAATTTTTTTTAAGTAGGCTTCACACCCAGCACAGAGTCCAACACAGGGCTTGAACTCACAACCCGAGATCAAGACCTGAGAGTCGGATGCTCAACTGACTGAGCCACCTAGGCACCCCTCCTGCTGCAATTCTAATGTCCTAGGAAGTCCCTACATCATCACTTGGAACTGTTCACTTTCATTTCTAGCTGTGTGACTTTATAGAAAATGTTGGCTGCAGATAGGTGGATGCAGAAAGACACGTACTCGTGGGGGATGTTAGAGATGGTGTTACATTGAGTGCATGCAGAAATAAAGCACTCATGGGAAATGCTAGAGATGATATTACATGGCATGAAAACTTCAAAAAGCATATATACCCCTATAAAATGTGGAAAGATATTGTAGAGGTTACTTCCTTGAAGCTTGCTAGGTACTGAGCTCTGAGTATCTTAGCTAAAGGTATCCCTTAGGGGATGAGTGACAAAGTTCTCTCTGTTTTAAAGCCCGACCTCTGGTAAGTTGAAATCCCTTTACAATGTAGAAAATTTTAAATTTTTTTTTTCAACGTTTATTTATTTTTGGGACAGAGAGAGACAGAGCATGAACGGGGGAGGGGCAGAGAGAGAGGGAGACACAGAATCGGAAACAGGCTCCAGGCTCTGAGCCATCAGCCCAGAGCCTGACGCGGGGCTCGAACTCACGGACCGCGAGATCGTGACCTGGCTGAAGTCGGACGCTTAACCGACTGCGCCACCCAGGCGCCCCTACAATGTAGAAAATTTTAGACTATTAATTTTGTTTTTCCTACAATTGAAACTGCAGTGTCTCTATATTTCCATGAATGTTTCCATGGAAAGATAAAAAAAAAAAAAAAACTATTAACCACACATGGTTGTACACACACACAGCACATATCGGGGGGGAAAAAGCAATGGTCAATTTTTAATTCCAATTTTAGATAATCTAGACCCTAGTTCTGGGTTTTCCTTTAAAAAATTTTTTAAATGCTAAGAGATCTTCTTAACCTCTTTGAACCATCAATAAAATGGGACAAAAAGTACATGAGATGTTTCACAAGGTTGTTATGGGGCTTAAATAAGAGAATGCATTTGAATTTTGTGCTTTGTAAAAAGTAAATGCGGTAGAAATGTTTCTTTCTAATTTTTTCCCTGATTCCCACATCAAAAATTTCTCAAGGGGAGGATCGTGGCTTATTCATTTTTGAATCCCCCAAACATCAAACATCTTGCACTGTACATAATAGTTACTTAGTCATTCTTGAACTGAAGTTGAAATGAGAACTAAATATCAGTGCACAATATAGGATTTTGGTGAAGTGGGAACAGCCCTCCATTCACTGAGTCCCTCTCTGTATATTGTGTTTTACAGTAGCTACGTAATGCAATGAGGCTTAGTGATTCCAAGGAAGTAACTCTTTACACCGAAACCCCAAAGGACCCTTTTAGTCCAGTGCTGTTGAATACATGTTCTCCCTTTCCCTTTGCATTTCTATCTGGCATACCTTGCCTCTCAATATCAGCCTGGAATCCCCAATATCTCTGCTGCCTCCCCAACACTAGATGTTTACCCAATTCCCAAACTATGCCACAAATACAAGAAACCTTCAGTAGGATCAATGTTCCCACAAACCTTCTCTTCAGGATGTGTCTAGATACTACCAGACACAAAAAAAATATACTTGCAGGTTAGAATGTGAAATATTTATAACACTATTTCACTTAAAATCAGGGAGTGAGGGGGCGCCTGGCTGGCTCAGTCAGTGGAGCGTGCCACTCTTGATCTTGGGGTTGTAAATTTGGGCCCCACACTGGGTATAGAGATTACTTAAAAATAAAAAATTAACAACAACAAGGAGTGAGACTCACAGGTAAAAAGAAGAAGACATCTTGCTCTCTGATTTTGTTTTGCTCACTTCCTCCAAAAGCATCATATTTTAATCCACTTGATTACAAAGTATGCAACTCACTTCAGCAAAATGGTTTTAATAATTAAAACCATGAACCCAGATGCTATATAGGTTTTTTAAAAATCCAATTTCAGGAATTCCAGATAGCGAGGTAATTTGTTTATTTGTTTCATTAGTTAAATTTTTTGCAAGTTTCTGACTTGTTGTCCTTCTTTGCAAAATGAGTTAATTTCTGTATTTCTACAGTAGGGTTGAATTTCATAGTCATAAACTATGAATCTATAAAGATTCTTTCTCACTAGTGGCTTATCAGAAAACTGTCATTAAGATATTAGGAGAACACCTAGGAAACATTTATTCTACATTTAGATAGAAGGTGAACCAGCCATTGCTTTGGTGAATTCAGAGTATATTTCTAAGTTATCTTGTTCGGTCTATTTTATTAAAGATATCCTGACTATAGAAAAGTCATATGTATTTGGTTCTGCAAATACATCTAGCTTGAGTGCAGAAGCATGAGGATGTGTATGTGTGTGCACGTTTGTGTAGTGGGGAAATTGGAGATGAAAATCAAAGTCCTGCTGCATGATTGTTGATGTCACAGAATGTCATGAAAAAGTCATCTATTTGTCATCCTGTTGTCAGTATGCATTCTGTCTACACAAGTCTGTTCTTTGCTTTCTGAGCTTGTGTTAGCCCATTTCAACTTTTCTCATTTAGTGCTTTCTAGTGATCCTTAGATATTTTCCACCAGGGGAACCTGTGATTTGTCAGTTATTGGATTTCTTGGTGTCATCTGCATAGGATATTCTCATTTCATTTCATAAGAGGTTGTTTAGATATATCAAGAATAGTCTCCCTTCTTCTTAACCTATTCATGCCTGTATCTGTTATTTGCATAAAAGAATGGCTCAAACATTTTTCAAAAATTAAAAAGTACACTTGGTTTCTCTTAAAGTCTCCTTGCTTTAGGGATGAGGGATAAGTCAGTTTCAATAAGGACCAAACAAGACCTACTAAAGATAGATCGGAACCATCAGAAAATTTCTTAAATAAACTTACCATCAACTCTGAGATAATTCTGAATCCCAAGTTTTACTCAAAGAAAAATTATAATGTGGAGTTGGCTTTGTGTTTTGGAGGGAAAAGGAATGCAATGAGATTTCCTTTGACCTATTTATAGACCCGAAGTCCATGAAATTTATGAAAGAATTATACATAGAAAATGAATCTTTTGATAGCATTTAGTTATATGCATAATAAATTTTAGTAGCATCAATAATCTGTATCATTTGTCTCACTTAAAAGTATTAATAAAATACTTTTATAGATAGAGGTAAATTTTATAAATAAAAATAAAAATTATTTTATAAAAGTAATATAAAAAGTAATATATATAATATATTATTTTATAAAAAATAATATAAAAGTGTCCTGTTTTTATTCCTTTTCAAACAATAGTGATCATAGTTTCTGAGCTATAGTGTAGGCTGAAACAAAATATTTGAAATCTGGGGATTTTCAATTTTTTTTACTCCACTTATCAGTTTAGTCTTGTTGTACTACTATATAGGATTGTTGAAATAAGTAGGTAAAATTCACAAGAATATTCACATCCAAAGCCTTTCAACTTACTGTATTTCTCTTAAAAAGATTGTTACATTTTTCAATCTTAATAAAAAGAACTCAGTCAAAAAGCATTTTGTATCTTTATTTCAGTCAGTGATATCCAGGTGTACATTAAAGATCTAATATTAATTTAAAACAAGTTGTTATATATATATAAATGGATATAATGCATCAGGAAATGATAAATGAACACTGACTCTGAAAATTCTCAGTTACAAATTTCTTCTACTACATTCTAGATTTTCATATAAATGAAATATTTGTTCCTAGTAATAAAAGACATACATTAAATAATGACTCAAAAATTCACATTCTATAAAACTCTTGACATTAAAAATTCAAAAAAACTCAGAAGAAATATTTTTTATTCCATTTATAAGGAGCCATTCTTATTGATGATCATAACTTTTTCTAGAAAATAAAAGTTCAAAATAGTTTTACTTAATTTTTAAAAATTTTATCTGACTTTACAGAAGATTGGCTTTGGAAAATGAATCTTTGATTCATCTGCAATATATGTTAGAATTCTTTAAAAAGCTCAGCAATTATAATAAATGGATTTTCTTATTGACTTAAACACTCCCACTTTTGGATGATTAGGTTACTTGATGTGATGGTTAATTTTATGTATTAACTTTATGGCACCATGGGAGGCCCAGATAACACATTATTTCTAGGTGTGTCCCTAAGACTGGTTCTGGATATGACCAGAGTTTGAATAAGCCATCTCAGTAAAGTGGATGGCACGCTCTGTGTGGATAGGCATCATTACTTCAGTCTGTTGAGAGCTGGAATAGAACAAAATGTGGAGGAAAGAGGAATTCACCCTTTTTCTCTCTGCGTGGGGTGGGACATTGGTCTTCTCCTGCCCTTGCACCAGAACTTATACCATCCGCATCCCGTGTTCTCAAGCCTTTGGAAACAGACTGGAACTACACTACCAGCTTTTCTGGGTCTCTTGCTTGCAGACAGCAGGTCATGGGACTTCTTGGCCTTTATAATTTGTAAGCCAATTCTTTATAATAAGTCTCCATATATAAAATATATGTATATATATATCCTATCAACTGTGCTTTTCTGGAAAACCCTAACACACTTGATCCTTTAGTTCTTTTATATGACTGAAGATTGTGGGCACGTACCTGCACTCAGTGATTTAAAGCCATGAATGTACATGAAAGCATCTTTTGGGATGGGGAAGGAAGCATTCTTTTCAATCTTCTTTAGACTGAATGATGGAAGGTAAAGTAAAACAGATTAGTAAAACACTCTCTGGGTCTGGAGTAGTAGGTGTCTTCTTGCCCACTGGTAGCAGTGGGTTTATAGCAGGTGGTTAATGGACAACAACAAGAAGCAGGGGACATGCCAAAGATAGTAAGTAGGTCAACATATAAGAGCCCAAATGAAAAATATTCCTTGTACAGACTCAGGAGGCATTGCAAATTTTAACAATTAAGGTGCTCTGACACCTCAGTTAGAAATAAGCAATCTTGGTGACTATACAGATAATTTATGTTATTGTTTATTTATTTATTATGTTGTTTATGCATGTAATTTGTGTCTGTAACAAGAACATTGGATCTCCATATTCATATACAACTTTTTATTTAAAAACAGTAGAGAACACTATTAATAAAAATTTATAACACAAGTGGAAAATTCTAATCATAAGGAAGATTAAGGCAGGAGGTGAGACCACTCTGTCTATTCTGCTTCAAATGCTCATAAAGGCCTCAGAGATTCCAGGGAGCACCTGCTTTGTTACAAACAACATGAACATAAGATTTTGAGATGGCCTGGGAAAAAGGTAACCATCAGTGGGAGAGTCTCCTGCACTTGTTTTCCACACTCAGAACAACTTCCTCAAAATAAAGTAGAAAGGAAGAGAGAAGAGGCACCTTAAGGTATTCCAAACAAACCCAAACCAAACTGAACCAAACAACTAAGCGATGGATTTAACGATGGGAAATTACCATCCCATACAGGGATTTACCTGTGGATTTACCGATGAGAAGCATTTCAGGACCACTTACTGTTTTCAGATTGGATCATTGGCTTTAGCCCTGGTATTAACTCTATTTGTGTACATAGGATGCTGCCACTGTTGTCACTTTGAGGGCACGGGTGGAAGCACCAGTCATACGCCTCTTGGGGACTCTTCAAGTCTACAAAGAAAATTTAGGTCGCTGTGGGATTTTTTTCTTAGTTGCCAATAGACGTCTGATAGACTGAATCAAATTAACTTTTTGTTTTAAAGTAAACTCTACCCCCAACATGGGGCTTGAACACATGACCCTGAGATTAAGAGTCACATGCTCTACTGAGACAGCCAGGTGCCCCTCAAATTAACTTCTTAATTCAGAAGACTATCAAGACAAACCATGTCTTCTCTCTCGCAGTTAGTCACCCTTCCCCAAAGTCAAGTAAACAAATTAAAAATGATAGCAATAATAAAATTAGTTCTGCTTAGCTTTAAAGGATCAGACCTCACATGTCAGGAATAATTCTCATCAACTTTTCATTGCCCTGGGCCCCTTCATGGTCTAGATGGACAGGTCTCCATTTGACAGTACTGTGCTGTTAAGCACACTTGAGATGACTAATTCTCTTTATCCTCATTCTCTTGTGGGCTCTAGACTAGTGTTTTACTCAAAGGACCTCTGTCACTGTACCTTGAGATCACTTAGTTTATAAAGAAAGAAGAAAAAAAATGTAAAGTAGTTTTGAGCACAAGTTCAAGTACACATATAAGCCATTAAGTTTTTACAGTTCATATGCATAATGGCTTTGAGTCAGCTCCACTTACTAGGTATGCAACACAGAACAAGTTAATGTCACTAAGCCTCACTAACTTCATCTTTAAAATGGGAACACTTATGCACCGATACCTTAAATTTAAATGAAATAACACATATAAAATCTTCTCATTGATCCTGGCAGTTAATGAAAATAGAGTAGATGACAACCTCCTCTTCATCCTCCTCATAGTAGAATAGCATTCAATAAAAAGTTATAATAAATATAATTCAATAAAAAGGAACGTGTTGTGGTGAGTTGTGTTATTGTTCTCAGTTATTTGAAGCTCCTCTGAAAGAAAGGATTATATTTCCCTGACCCATTGACATCAGACTTGGCTGTGTGACTTGCTTTGGCCAATAAAAATGAAGAGAAGTAATATGTGTCACTTCTGAGCATGAACTTTGAGTCAATGTGCGGTTTGCCATTTCTTCTTTCTCCTGCGCCATTATAATCAGCAAAATGTAGGGAGAGCCTCCTTCCTTAGCCTGGTTTCTCATATGAAGATGAGGAGTGAAAAATGCAGTTTATCTGTGATAAATTCCACAAGCAAAAAATAAATCCGTTTTGTAAGCAACTGAGATTTTGAGAGAGTTTGCCACTGCAATATAACCTGTTTTTTAAAAGATTTTGGTTGTGTAAATTAATATCAATATTCCCCATCCCTGACTCCCCTTCTCAATGGAATTATTTTACTTAGGGCCAATGACTAAGCCATTCCCAAAACAAACACAGAAAAAGCTTCTCAGTTTGGTATCTGTCTTTTCCAGTGGAAGGAACAGTTCTTTCCAGAGAATGAAATTTAGGTTTGGCACTAGACTGAAAGCATTTTGTGGGCTCCTGGTGCTTTGCTTTCAAGTGAATTGCAATTGTGGGTACTGATCCTTCACAACTCCGCATAGCAGGCAATTACTACTAGTGTTTCTCAAATGGTCTCTTTCCAAAAACAACTTATGAATATAAAAATCAAAAGCTAAAGTTTCATTGTTCTTTACTTGGAATAAATCCCAGACAACTGCACTGAGTTTATTCATAATACATGAAAAGAAAAGGCTTAAGAAAATCTCAGTGGGAGTGGGAAGAGAAGGTAGGAAATTGACATAATAATGAAAATGAAACTTTACATAATCATAAGGCAAAGAAGAGGCAAGGTCAAGGCTTTTTTAATTAGAAATTTTATACCTTTGAAAATTAGATTTGTTTACTTATAGTATTACATGTGTTTGACCATTAAATGTCTATTTGAGTTACAAAATGTTAATTTCAAGGATGTCAGCTATCAACTATTTTTATGGTGAGCCTTTTTTAGTTTTTAGTTCAGGGGCTGGATATGTAGTAGAACCTTAAGTGAGATTGGCTTGATGAAAGTTATGGGTAGTTGTAGACATGATCTTGGCATTTGAGTGAAAAGTGATCACATTTTTAAACATATCAAAGAAGTTACTATTTCATTTTAGAGAGGTCGCAATGATGATTTTTAGTATCAAAAATAATCACTTCCTGTCATAGTTGGCTTAGGCTGTCATTACAAAATACCATAGACTGGGTGGCTTAAACAACAAATTTATTTTCTCTCAGCTCTGGAGGCTAGAAGTCCAAGATCAGAGTGCTGGCATGGTGGGCTCTGGTGAGGAATCTTTTCCTGACTTGTAGAACATCACCTTCTTTTGGTGTCCTCACATGTGAAGAGAGAACTCTGTTGCCTCTTCCTCTTCTAAGAACACTAGCTCTATTGGATGGGTTCTGCCTTTATGACCTTATTTAACCTTTTCACCTTCTTAAATGCACTATCTCCAATATGCTTGCATAGGGACCTAGGGCTTCAACATATAAAATTTGCAGGAAAACAATTCAGTTCATAGCACTTCCTAAATTACTATTTTTCATCAGGCTGGTTATTCACATTAAATTCAGGAGTAATCCAAAGGTACCAGCATAAAACCTTGAAAATTCGAGATCTTTAAATCTTTTAGGGACTTCTTTTATAAAGTAATATAAAACAATAAATTTCCAATTTTATTTATTAAAAATCATGGATTGGATCATTTATTGAGAAACCATTATATGTGGGTCACTGTTCCAGATAACAGAGATGCATCTGTGAACAATACAGACTCAAACTGGTATTTTCGTGGAAGATATATTTTGAAGAATATCATAAGTGAATGAGTGCACTCTATGAGTAGACCCTGGCATTCCCCCTTATAATATTTATACTTGAACTAAGGTACACAGCATGATGAAACTACTGCCTTAAGTGTAACAGATTTAAGTGTATATACTAGAAGTCATATATGTGAAAGTTCAATTATTTTTAATAACTGAATTCAATCTTCCCTTGATGATGGTAGAAGGAGGTAATCTTACCCTTTTAAGGCATTGCAGTCCCTTCTAGCTTGTAAAGTTAGTCCCTGAGTCAAATTCTGCATTCTCCCCTTCCCCCTTTACCTGTCCTTCTCTCAAGGCCTGAACTCAGTATAGGCTGGGCTTATTTATTTATTTTTTCTCTGGCTGGTAAAAGATATTTGTCCCTGACTGGCTCCCGTGTCAACCTGCTGTCATGGTGTCTCTGTTGAAGAGTCCATGTCTGGTATAACTCATGCTTTTCCTTCTGGATTAATATAAGTCACAGTGATTTTCCCTGGGGAGATTGACAATATCACCCAGCTGGTTACAATCCCCTGTGGGTCATTGCTGGTATTATTTGACCTTCTAAGCTTCAGGTATAGTCCCCACCTGACCTTGTTCTGTGTTGAGTCTTTTGAGAAAGGATCCCCTTGTATCTTGGGATTTCAGCCCAGCGGGAGAAGGGTGTGTGTGTGTGTGTGTGTGTGTGTGTGTGTGTGTGTGTGGCACATGCACATGTTCATGGACAGGCAGAAGGCTATGCATGCTTTTCAATTCCATTAGACATTTTCTGTCCAGCTCTGAGGATGTTCTCCTTTCTGTTGGATGGGAAGTATCTCAAAATATAAATTCTTTCTTACCGCGTGGCTTATGGTAAAAACCCTATGTTCCTTGGTTGGCAGTCTGTGTTTGTGACTATTTATATCACCCTTATCATCATCATCATCATCATCATCATCTTTGATTATTTTAATTTAGAAGATTATTTTCTTTTTGTACAGAACATGGATTATCAAAATTATCATTTCTGAAGACAGTATTAAGGGTAAGCTTTAAAAATCAAAATCTGAACTACACTGCCTTTGCTTTTGGTTGGCCTCTGCCCTCTTCCTGAAGTTAAAATGCTTTATACAGTGGGTGGAGAACTTCAGGGCAGCAAGAATCACAAGGAATAAACAATCACCAGATAACATTTCAAAACATTGTTTTCCCTCATGAGAACTTCAAAAGACGGGAGAAAATAAAGCCAATCCTTACCCACACTATGATTAGGGAAAATCATTCAGTTGTTTTAGAAACAACAACTGACTACATTTTTTTAAAAGTTGGTGATTCAGTTACTAGTGTCCTGGGATAAAGTTAGCATATTTTTATGTACATACTATTTTAAATAAATAACATACTTTTGGCCAGTAACCAATGAATGAGCATTCTGCTTTCAGAAAGATTGAAACAAATTGCAGTCTGGACAACATCTGTAGACTTTGAAAGATATAAACATCAACAGTTTTGAAAAGATGTAAGTCATACCCTAAGCTAGTTACCCCAAAGCACAAAGACTCAGTGGTACTACCTTTCACATTATATGCAGATGGATCAATCAACAAATTATGATGGAAATCATAAAAAAGATCACAATAATTATTTCAAATACTTGAAAAACCTCAGTATCCATCAGGGGTCAAGAAAGACACCCAAATAAAGTCTGGCAATTTAAGGATTTGATGATGGTGAATTTCCAAGAAGATTCCTTCTTCACTCTGTTTCTTTCAGGGATCCTTTCGGTATTTATGATAGCCTATGTGATATCTCTTAACTTTCTAATTTGATCTTTCCCACTAGATTGTGAGTGCTCATGAGAGCAGAGGCCATGCATATCTTGCTCATTACTTTATCCTACTTTGTAGCCAGAGCCCAGTATATGTATCTGGAATTAGTAAGTGTTCCATAAACATTTATTAAATATTTTGACACTAAAATGGTCCCATTTAGCTCCTTCTCCATAAGAAAGGTCAGTTTGGAATAGTTTTGAATGATCCAGAGACCTGAATTTAGATAAAGACAAATGAGAATGTGCATCAAGATTGGGGCTTTTTAAATAAATTCTTCCCTCTTCTGAAGGACCTCTGGAAGTTTTCCAGTTATATATACAGAACATTTGCTGGGGAAAATCTATTTAGAATGCAGATACAATAATTATTTAGCCAATCAGATCACAGTAAAATAACATTCTTACAGGGCAACATGGAGGATATTTATCCCATCTTCAAAATGCAGGCAGTCATAGACATAAGCATATATACTAAACTGATCACTCATTATTTTCCACATCCTTCATATTAAAACTTTTTTTTTGTATCTTTGCTAACTCTCTGGCAAGCAATCTTTAGTTTGAGTCTGAAGTAGATCGGCTATTTATTTATTTTTTCTTTCTTCTTGTAGCCAATGCTTTGGGTGTCAGTGCTTTCATGGTCAGGCAATATCTTAAAATATTAATGAGCAACTTAAATTATATACAAGCCTGCAAATAGATGAACAACCTTCAGAGAATTTTATTTAGCAAATATATGGAAAGACAATAAAACATTTGAGATTAAAATTTGCAAATGTGATACAATCTCATTTAGTCCTTTGCTATTATTAAGGGTGGAATGAGAAAGATAAGGGCGAGTAATTCACTTGATGTCTGTTTGTTTTCTTTGTCATTCTGATTTTCACGGTCTTCTAAATTATTTTCCTCTCTCTCCCTGTCCCTCATGCCACGCCAGCTTAGTGTCTCCCAAGTTTGTGAGGCAATGGATCATAAAGTAAAAGGGCTGAATATCAAAAATGGAAAAACTGGTGTCCTGATGTAGAATACCATTCTCACCACAAATAACAGTTTCAGAATGCTAGCCTAAGTTTGTGGAGCAAGGGAACCCAAAGTTTTAGTGGAATATCAGTCAGGCATTAGTTTGATGCCAAATGATGGATTTTATTTTGGCTCTTAAACAATATTTATTTAACTCAAAACTCACCATTGTGTAAATTAGTAGGTGCAGCAAGTAGCATGTGATTTGGGTACAGTACTTTTATCCCTTCCTATTTTGGGGTCATAAAAGAAGAAAGGAGGACGGAAAAATAATGCTTTTTGCTTGCAAATGGAGGGATTGGGATGGGGTAGAGAAAAATAAATAAATAAATAAAGCCAGTTTTCTTTTAGATTTATTTAAACACTAAGTAGAACCCATGTGGTACTGACCTACAGAATAAAGATCCATGAATGACATTAATTTACTCTTTATTAAACACTGGAAGACTGTACAAATGTATTTTTGAAACTGGTTCTTTTTCTCCTGGAGTTTCCTTACTAGGAAACTAGTTAAGAAAACAATCCTAGCAGACATGTAAAAGATATGATGCTGAGCAAGAATTAGAATAAGTCTACCTCACACTGCAGCAAAAAACTACATTTTGCCCATTAGCTGTTGTCAAAACAATGCTGAACAACAAATGATACCAGTGAGATGCAAAAATATGCACTTACTGCTCACATGTCGGCAAAGTGGGTGCGGCTAATTCTAAGCCAGGCCTGCTGGGTTTGATTTGGTGGGTATCATGTGTGCCCCACTTTCTCATTAATGTGGGATCAGTGGGTTACACAAAGCAGGTTATTCTCAAAACAACAGCAAAAGTGTAACAGGGCAAGCCTGAGCACCCAATCCCATTTTAATCCTCTTGCCAAGATAGACCTGTTTGGGGAAGCATCACCTGCCCACCGTAAGACCCTAGCAAGTACATGACAAGAAATTCTTATTACAGAGAAATGAAAAACTAAGGCTACTAATTCAATCTGCCACATAAAATGTATACACCAATGCTAATCTAGAGTGAATGAGGTTTTCAGTTTAACATACAATGAATTCTATTTAGGGCAGCAATTCATTTCAGTATTAGCAAATGCCATTATAAAACAAGAGCCATAAATATGATTATTTTGTATCAAGTATTAAAGATGTTGAGGGGAGCCTAGGTGGCTCAGTTGGTTGAGCATCCAACTCTTGATTTCAGTTCAGGCTGTGATCCTAGGGTTGTGGAATCGGGCCCCACGTTGTGCTCCAAGCTGAGCCTGGAGCTGGCTTAAGATTCTGTCTCTCTCTCTGTCTGCCTCTCCCCTTGGGCTTGCTCTCTGTCTCTCTCTCTCTCTCAGAAGTAAATAAGTAAATAAACAAACAAATACAAATTTAAAAATAAAAATAAAAATAAAAATAAAGACATTACAAACTCTTTCTGGAAAAACTGAGGAAACTGAGTCCAGAGGGTGGTTACATGACTTACCTGAAATAAAACATACACTGGGTACTCAAGATCTATCTTGAAGAATTCAGCACTTCTAATTCTTAATCTTCTAATCTTGAATCTTCTAATCTTCTAATCTTGACAAATGATCATGGGGGGAGCTTGATACGAGTGTATACATTTTGTGGTCCCATTCACTGTAATTGCAACTCTCAGTAGATCTATGGTTGTTCTGGGGAAGCTCTTTCTCTCCCTCCTTCTCTGTCTCTTTTTAAAGCTTATTATTATTATTTTTTTACTGTCCATTTTATGCTGTCATTTTTTTCTCAACACCTGTTCACTCATACTCTTCATATCGATTCATATGCATGAACACAAGGCTAAGAACGTGTTTGTCCATTTGTAATCTGCTTTACATATGTTGCTCTTTTTTCATTAGAATGTAAGATTCATGAGTACAGGGTCCTTTTTTGTCTTTTTCACTCTGTATTACCAGCATGTTAATGAGAGACTAGTCCATGTTGATGCTCAATAAAAATTTGTTGAATTAATAAATAAGTGAATTTTTCTTTTTTTTTTAAATTTTTAAATTTTTATTCATTTTTGAGAGACAGAGAGAGACAGAGCATGAGTGGGGAAGGGGCAGAGAGAGAGGGAAACACAGAATCTAAAGCAGGCTCCAGGCTCCGAGCTGTCAGCACAGAGCCCAATGCGGGGCTTGAACTCATGAACTGTGAGATCGTGACCTGAGCTAAAGTTGGACGCTCAACTGACTGAGCCACCCAGGTGCCCCAATAAGTAAATTTTTCATTGAGTTTTCTATCTGCTATTAGTTTTATGAGATCTTGGTAATTATATTCTATTGTATCCTGTTCTATTAATTAACATTATTTTGTTTTAAGCCAAAAATCTTAGGCTAATGTAATGAAAAGATACAGAATTTAGAAAAGAGACTTATATTCTAATATTACCCAGTCACTTACTGGCCAGATTGAGATCAAAGGTAAATATATTATACTCTCCAAGCCTCAATTTTCTTATCTAAAAATAAAACAATTGTATATCTACTTCACAGGATTATTTTGAGAATTAGAAAAGGTCATGTATATAAAAGTGCCTTGGAAAATATAAAATAACATATTAATATAAGTTACTATTATTATTAATATTATCCCTACATGGTCTTTCAAAAGCCATGTAAAGTTTTTGATGAGTTTTAATGTACTCTGGGACAACTAGGAATTGTTAGAGGACTTCACTGAAGGAGCATACTTATTTGGAGATTTCAGGAAGGAAGAGTTTGAATTATTTAATAATTTTTAGACAGAGAGATACTCATTCATTCATTTCCTTTTCAACAAATGTATACTCACTGCTTTATACACAACAAAATGGTAAGTGAGACAGTCACAGGCCACTATTTTACCCAACTCCAGGAGGCACCACATTGTCACAAGATTTTTTCCCCCATAGACAAAACCATTTGGTTGGGGTGGAAGATAATTATCAAATAGTACAAAACTAAGAAAGATGATGAAATCATGTCTTGTGAAAAGTAGAGAGGATAGGTCTGATATTAATTGCAGCCATGTTGTGGAAGAGGAGAATAATGTTTGTATCAGAGAGTCTAAGAAAGCCTATAAATTTACACACAAAAAGGAAAAGAATCAAGTGTACCACATTAATAGACGATAAGAAATTCAAGCACCTGCCTCTTTCTATTTAGTATTGCTTTGAACTGAAGTGGATAGGTGCACTTTCTGGTGACAGTTGCAAGGCAGAAGCTCATGTAAAAGGAATCAAGGCAAAGACATGGAACTTGCAGAAGATGAAGGCCGGAATGCACGAGTGATTCATAAGGAACAGATGTGAGCAAGAAGGGACAGAGGGCATCTGCTGCGGGCAGATGAGGTGATTTCGGAAGTAGATTATAACAGAATTGAGTTTGTTGGGTATGGAATGTGTGTCAGGTCCTGTATTAGAGGTAGACGCCAATCATAGCTTGTTCTGACTCCAAAGAACATGGTCTTTTTAAAATATAGATAAGTTTGGTGGGGTTTTTATAAAGCTTTCAGTGGCTGGAGATACAAACAATAATTTTGTCTGGGTGTCTGGGTGGCTCAGTCGGTTAAGCATCTGACTTCGGCTCAGGTCATGATCTCACGGTTTGAGAGTGAGAGCCCCACATCGGGCTTTCTACTGTCAGCTCTGAGCCTGCTTCAGATCCTCTGTCCTCTTCTTCTTCTGCCCCTCCCCCACTCACACCATCTCTCTTTCTCTCAAACATAAATAAAATAAACATTAAAAACATTAAAAAAATAATTTTGTCTTAGATATACTTCACTCGAGTCAGCTTCTGTGCTGTAAGGATAGGTAAACATTAAAAGATATTTGTGTGATTTTATGCTTCATAAACATTTCCATGTTGGAAAATGGCTGCCAGTCTATCTTGCTAGCACAGTGATGCCTTACTTATGGTGTCTCAAGCTCTGCAGAGGCCACATGAAAGAGGAGCAGTGAGCAGATGGGGTGTTTGGTTCTCCTTCTGACTTCAATATGAGTAGCTCTGCTTTTCATAAGCTGACTAATTTTTGTTCTACAGAACTTTTCTAGTAAAAGTAATGTTTCAAAGGCTGAAATTGGCATGAGCCCCAAGTTCTACCAGTCTTCCAAAGATGATAATGTCCCTAAATATGACAGCATTATTTGAAACATTTGAAAGAAAACCATTACTTCAAGGATTGAGGTTCAAATTATGTCATATATATACAGTCAACAAACGCTGGTCTACCTACAAAAATCAGAGCAAAAATTTGTCATTTCACTTCCCATTCCCCTTGAAAGCAGATGTATAAGTAAAATTTATGCAAGTTCATTTTATTCCAAAAGTTTCTTGCTTTGTCCTTTAGCTTGCCCTTCAAATTATGCACGTAAACCATCACCAACAATTTTAAATGGAAATTGTACCTCCTCCTAAGAATAGTGTCTCTTAGCACAGCATGCTATGGTTTAGCAGTTTTTACCGACAGCACCTCTTCCAGCATTTTAATCAAACATTTACTCAGATCTTCCTGACACAGGAATAATATTACTTTATATGAGAAACAAGATTTTGATGTAGGCTTTCCTTCTCTGTGGTTACAAATAAAGGTGATACTGAAAAATTCAAACATTTATGACCTTGGAATGCTCACTGTATCAAAAAGCCTCAAAAAAGATTAGTGACACTAACTGCTAAAGGGAGAAAGTCTTCAACATGAACATTCTTTCAGATAAAGATGAGTAAAATAATTTTAAAAGTTCAGAACAAAGTCAGTTCCCCTGTTACATTTAACTAATTACCCACATCCAGACCGTGGCTGTCTTGGCTAATTTGAATTTTCTGGAATGCTGCTGATGTAGGTGTGACATGCTTTATGGAGTTAAGTTATTTCTTAATTCCTCTCTACTCACACTTTCAGTATCTAATTCACTCACTCAATCACTCATTCTACAAACACAATATTGATTGAGTAACCTCTTTGTGCTAGGTCCACAGGAAACATATCAGTGGAAAAAATAAGCAAAAAACTCCTGCACTTATGGAGGTTGAGTAACTCTCCAGTGGGGAGCCAGGTCTAGAGCCAGACTTTCTGGAAGGAGCTCAGCTCAGCCTGTGTGACCTGGGCAAGTTATTGAAACTTCAGGGCTCATTTTTATCTCTTAAAAAGGGAAAACATTAGTTTCTACTTCACAGGGGCACATGAAGATTGAATAATTTAGTACATGTAAAACTTTGAAAACAGTCCCTTGTTCATATTAGGAGCTCAATAAATTAGCTATTATTATTATTATTATTATTATTATTATATTTATTATTATATTACTAAATGAGTAAATATAAGCTATTATTTTATATGGAGAAAATACTGTGAAGAAAACCCAAGCAGGATAAGGAGCTGGCAAATGACCAGAGTTGGCATGGGTTACTTTCTCTGAAGAAGTGACATTTTACCTGAGCTCTACAAACAAATTGGTGATTATGCTAAATTGAAAGCCAGAATCCTCTGTGTGATGAACAGATTTCTACACTGTTTTCCCACCTCCTCGGCCTTTTCTGGAATGCTGTGATTGGTGGATGCTATAGAGTGATGAAACAGAATGAAACAGGGAGAGGCTAAAAAAACAAAATTAAAAATTCAAATTAAAAATTTTCTCCTTTCGACAATAAAAACAATAGCTAATCAAGGTTTTTAAACAATAGTCTGGTATGTGAATACCAAAAAAGAAATTATAGGGCATTAGTCATATTCTAATCTCTATGATCAATACATAGATTGCCTTTATTAATTGGTTTCAAGTTCTATCCCTAAAAAGTCATGATCTTTAGAAGTCCAGCAAATACTCAGAACTTTCCTCTTTCAGAAGATATGTCCACTGGTTATAAGATTTTGTGGAAATCAAGAACTGACCCATTTCAGGTTGAAGTTAAATGATACTGGATAATATTACTAATTCTATGAAACTTTTTTTTTTTTTTGGTTCCATAAATCACTCATTTTCTGTAGGGTTTTCTATCCTATGCCATAGAGGAAAATGACTAAGCCCCCCATTTTGCAGAGATGGAAACAAAGAAACACAGAAGAGATCCAGGTATAGATCCAGGGCCTCCTTTAAAATGTGAGAAGCAACGAGAATATTGAGAAGAGAGACTATTACAATTTGCCAGTTAAATGAACTGATTTTATTTATCTTGGAACTTGACCTAAATTAAATTTGCCTAAACCCCAGATATGTTTTTATCTTTACTTTAATTATTAATTTTTAGTGCTTGGCTATGAAGAAAAGAGTTGTTCTGTTTATAGTTACCAAGGAGCATAATTTTTTTTTTTTTTAACGTTTATTTATTTTTGAGACAGAGAGAGACAGAGCTTGAACGGGGGAGGGGCAGAGAGAGAGGGAGACACAGAATCAGAAACAGGCTCCAGGCTCCGAGCCATCAGCCCAGAGCCCGACGCGGGGCTCGAACTCACGGACCGCGAGATCGTGACCTGAGCTGAAGTCGGACGCTTGACCGACTGCGCCACCCAGGCGCCCCACATAATTTTTGATTCAATTATAATTTCTCATATTTTTAAAGTATATGCAGTTAGATGAACTTCTCATTAAAGTAGAATTTGTTTTACTATAATCTGGCTCCAACATTGCCTTTTCAGCCTTAGCTTTTCACATACTACCTATCCTTATCCTTATCCAGCCCAGCACTTTAGGCAAACTGAGATACTGATCATTCCCAAAAATGTCTGCTGACATTTTATTTCTTCTACTCTTTCAAGCCAATCTTTTTTCTTATTTTTATTGAAATATATTTGACATCTAGCATTGTGTAAGTTTAAGGTGCACGACATGTTGATGCTTATTTTTGCAATATAACTGCCTTTGTAGCATTTTAGCTACAAACACTCCTTTCTTTATCAGTTGTTAATCGCCTCTTTGAGGCAAAACATCATGTGTTTTAATTAGATGAAGCTATAACAGAGAGCTCAAGATAGTGTAAAGAAGGAGAATGTACCCATAAAAACACTTGTAAGCAAGTGGAGGAACAAGTAAAATAAGGAGGTTAGAAAAGAAATGTAGAACAGTAGGCAGTGTGGTGTAGTTTCTAAAACGGTCTGAGAGTGCAGGAAAGTCAGGTGTGGAACAAACATGTATTTGGGGACTGAAACTAACTGCTGCATGAAGCTGTCAATGGTTAGCAGAGTTATGATTATAAAAATATTTTTAGCCTTTGTTTTTATAGACATATAAACCTGTTAACAAACAATGGCCAGTAGAAAAATAAAGTTTCAGAACCAAGTTTCCACCAGTCGTGGAAACACCCCTTAGCTCATAATTTCCATGACTACATAGGTCTCTGTATTTGGTCAATCTCAGTAATGACCGTCTGGAGCACACATACACAAGTCCAGATTCTACCTCCAAGACTAGTGACAACATGTTGGAAAAAAACTGAAACAGCTTAAGAAGATTCCTTTTGTTTGTATCAATATCTGATGAGAGAGAATATGTATATCTTATCATGTTACTGGGCAAGTTCAGTTTTCCCCTCTATTTTATGTTAGGTGGGTAAGTCAAGATCCTAGAAAAAAAATTTTTTTCAACTGATACTGGTTAACTGTGTCCACTAACTTTTACTTCTTTATGACTAGTCCAAAATAAACAGTACTTCAGTAACTCTATTCTTTTTTAATTTTTGTTCTAAAAATTTCAAAATACTATTGTTCCAAATAAATTTTAACTCAAAAGTACAGTGGAAGTTGAAACAATCAGGTCTCAGTAGTCTGTAGAAAATTTAAAGAGGTGTAAAAATGGGAATTATTTTTAAAAATGATACACGTATATTTAAAATTTATTAGTATATAAGTCTACTCACTAATTAGATGATGTAGGACCAGGTGGAACAGATTGGATTTTCCTTCTTTCCAAAAACAAACCTTGAAAGTTGAGCAAGAAAGTTGTGCAGCATTTTTATTTTTTTAATTTGAGTATGGTTGACCCACAATGTTACATTAGTTTTACGTGTACAACATAGTGATTTGACATGTGTATACAGTGTGCTGTGTTCACAAATATAGCTATCACCTGTCCCATTATATCACTATTATACTATCATTGCCTGTATTCATTATGCTCTGATTTTATTCCTGTGACTTACTCATTCCATAATTGGCAACCCGTATCTCCCTCTTGCTTTCTTCCATTTTGCCTAACCCCTCAACCCCTCTTCTCTAGCAACCATCAGTTTGTTCTCTATATTTATAGTTCTGATTCTGTTTTTTGTTTATGCATTTTTTAGATTCCATTTGAGTGGAATCATATGGTATTTGTATTATATTCTCAGTCTGACTTCTTTCACTCTGCGTAATATCCTCTAGGTCCATCGTGTTACCTTAAATGGAATGATTTCATCCTTTTTTATGGCTGTGTAAGTTGTGCAACAATTTTATTCAGAATCTTTTCACAGTTTTATTACTTTTCCCATCCTTTTATAGATGTATTACTCATATTTAATTCAATTCGATTGCATTTTTCTTTATTTTTTAGAAACTCAGGTTTAAGTTTTTCAAAAAATTTTCAACTTAATTTTCATAAACTCCATATTCATTCAGTTACTACCTTACATAATATTTCGTTAAATTTAATAATTGTAATAAAAATACACAAACAAAATTGAAAACAATCCTTGGTGAGTATACAATTCAGCTGGTGGTAGCTAATGGGCACAGGTATATTGCAAAGCTCATTATTAGTTATAAGGAGTTAATGTCTTGTGGGCAACAACGAGATAATTCACTGGGACATGGAGAACCTCAGTTTCTCTGGCAACTCAGTCAAATAGAGGTTGGCTAAAGTAGTTTTCAGTGCAATGAAACTAACTCATTGTAACATACTCAAAATGAGTACAGTTTGTAGTGACAAGCATAAAAGTGGAAAGTGTATCTTCACTTTGATCATGAGTTACTTTTGAATGTTTTCAATGATTTTTGGCAAAGTAGTAATGTTAACTAATCATTAAACTTTTTAAATCAGTTTTGGGGCACCTGGGTGGCTCAGTTGGTTAAACGTCCAACTCAATTTCAGCTCAGGTCATGATCTCATGGTTCGTGAGTTCAAGTCCTGCATAGGGCTCTACCCTGACATTGTGGAGCCTGCTTGGGGTTCTCTCTCTGCCCCTACCCCACTTGCTCGCTCTCTCCCATAATAAATAAATAAACTTAAAAAAAAATTAAAAATATTTTAAATTAGTTTCATAAAACTAATGAAAGTTTTGTTTTGTTTTTTGCTTTGTTTGTCCTAGAACAGCAGAATGATTCAGAGTGGAAGCTGTGGATTCAGATGTTTTGGGGCATATTTCAGCTGTACCATTTACTGCGACCTTGGGAAAGTTAACCTCTCTATGCATGATGCGTCAGCTGCCAAATGGAGATAATAATGGCAGTGAACTATGAGGATTACATAAGATAATACACACATAGTGCTTAGCATTCTGCATAGTCCATAGTAGGAATTCAGTAAATGTTAGCAATTATTCTCATTCTCTTCTTTTTGTTATTACTTTCATTTGTGTCTAAAACACTAAATATATGACTATTTCCAAAATACCTGCAAAAAAAATCTTGAGATGGGAACTAGGAGAAGGAATCAACTAGAAGGATTTGGAAGGAGGCCAAAATGTAGGGTGAGGAAATGTGACAAGTTCTACTTCTTAGAAATTGAAGTATTTCTAAACAAAAAAATCATATTTTTGATGGTCCTGATTCAAAGACCACAAAATACATCGATCTAAATTCTAACCAGTGACTACGTTGTGTAAGAACATATACCTGTTGGGCAATGAGTTTTGAAAAAATATTTAATGAAAAATTCCAGATGGACTATCAGTGTTCAGATGAGTTTTCTACGATTTTTATAAATTGATAACATGTTGTAAGTACTATAAACTAATTGGAGGGTACCAGGGTGGCTCAGTCAGTTAAGTGTCCGACTCTTGATTTCAGCTCAGGTCATGATCTCATAGTTCATAAGATCAAGTCCTGTGTCAGGCTCTGCACTGACAATGTGGAGACTGCTTGGGATTCTCTCCATGTTCTCCCCTGTCTCTCTCTCCCTTTCTCTCTCTGTCTTAAAAATAAATAAATAGACATTAAAAAAATCAAATAAATTAATTGGGAGGTATTTAATGTGGTAAGAACTATTCTATCTGAATTTACAGGGAGGCCAGAATTAATTTTTTATTGTAGCTTTTTAACCCAAATTAATTGGGTTTTATTTTCCATAAGAAAAAGAGGTGCTTCTTTTAAAAACAATAAAAATGACAAGTCAATAATATTGGTACTGATGTCTTCCTGAATTTACATATGCAATATCTAGAAGGATGACACCATTACCAAAAAAAATTACCAAAAAGATGATTATTATTTATATACTATAAAATTGAGAGGATGATAAAAACATTTAAAAATATATGTATTATATCTATGCACATACATATATACATTTAAATATTTATTTTCTCAGATATTCTTTCCTCATACCCTCTCCTTCCATCCTGCATTGAATCAAATTTCTGTCTTATGGACATCTGGGAATCCCTTCTCTTGATATCTTCTCTTTCTCTTTTCATTCTCCATAATTTCCTTTGTCCTTCCCAACTTTCTGTATGTGGTTCCTATCTTTTTTACCTTAATGATGTCAGGTCCTTGTGACTCTGAAAGTTGTTCCTGGTTCTGTCTTTGAGGAGCTGTTCAGATCTGTCACTTAAAGCCTTAAGTCCTTCCCATTCTGGAAACATCAACTTATAAAACAAACAGACCATCTTCTGATGTTGACTACTTCTCATGGTATAACTTTAAGATATTGCTAGATTGATAGTATCTTTCCCAAAGACAGCTTTCTCCTTAACACTCCACCTCTTAAACCTGGATGAAGGGAACAAAACAAGTTTGTTGAGTGAAAAGAAAATCTCCTTCTATCACAGTAGAGTAATCAAAATTCAGTTGTGTTCCAAACTCTGCAATTGAGGTAGGTCTGTAAAATTTTGGTTGTTAAGAAACAAAGCTGAAAATATTTCATTCAAATGATAATGTCTAACTTTTCAGAACCCAAAAGAAGTCATGGTAAGTCCTTATTTTGTAAAATTCTCACCATGCCAGTTTGGCTCTTTTCGATTTTATCAGTTATTAAAATTTTTAATAGTAATAACAGTCATTTTAGTTAAAAATGGTACAAGAAGAGGGGCGCCTGGGTGGCGCAGTCGGTTAAGCGTCCGACTTCAGCCAGGTCACGATCTCGCGGTCCGTGAGTTCGAGCCCCGCGTCGGGCTCTGGGCTGATGGCTCAGAGCCTGGAGCCTGTTTCCGATTCTGTGTCTCCCTCTCTCTCTGCCCCTCCCCCGTTCATGCTCTGTCTCTCTCTGTCCCAAAAATAAAATAAACGTTAAAAAAAAAAAATTAAAAAAAAATGGTACAAGAAGAGAATGCACAAAGAAATATAGAATAACTGAAATGGCAGGCTTGGTTGCAGATGCTGAGTCGTGAGAAATCTTAAAATCTTAAAGTCATATATCTTTAACCTGAACTTGGAGAGGAAGATTTCATGTACCATTGCATATGTCTTCCTAGGATTTTATAAATAAGGAGCACAAGATTACCTGCAGACCAATCTTAATAGATTAGAGCAGAGATAGGCAAGCCAAAAAGCTTAGTGATTAGATATCCACTATCATCTGTGTAAACATAAAAGACTTGAAAAGACTTACTTGAAAAGACTCTTGAACATTTGAAAATTTTACTTTTTTTTTTTTTTTTTTTTTTTTACTTTTGGGCTCATATTTCCATCTTACTTTTCCTTATCTTTTAAAAAAAAATTTTTTTTTCAACGTTTTTATTTATTTTTGGGACAGAGAGAGACAGAGCATGAACAGGGGAGGGGCAGAGAGAGAGGGAGACACAGAATCGGAAACAGGCTCCAGGCTCCGAGCCATCAGCCCAGAGCCTGATGCGGGGCTCAAACTCACGGACCGCGAGATCGTGACCTGGCTGATGTCGGACGCTTAACCAACTGCGCCACCCAGGCGCCCCTATTTTTATCCATCTTTTTAGCAGAACACCACTGCCCTCAGTAAGTAATGCACTTTCTTTCTTAGGGTATTACTGCTGTTTTTGTGTTTTCTAATATTCTTGATACCTTGAACCACGTACATTTATAAATGCTTCCCTGTTTTTTCTTTCATATTACGCAAATCACATAGATATCAAACAGTGCTGCTTTTTCCAATGCCTTTCTTTTTTCTTTTCTTCCTTCCTTCCTTCCTTCCTTCCTTCCTTCCTTCCTTCCTTCCTCCCTTTTTTCTCTTTTCTTTTCTTTTTTTTCTTTTCTTTTCTTTTCTTTTCTTTTCTTTTCTTTTCTTTCTTCTTTCTTGTTTTAAATGAAACAGTTATTTTTATTTTAGTTTACAGCTTATCCCTATCACCAAAAAAAATTCAAACATGAATTCCTGGGGAACTTGGCTATGGACAGATTCCTTGTGACCATGTAATAGTCAGTAAAGTCCATCTGTTCTCTGTGATATCCAAATCCATGCTATTGGGCTTTATTTGTCTGCCTTTCTGCATTCTTTCTTTGGAAATGTGCTCTCCAGCAGGCTCTTGAGTCTGTCATGCATGCTGACCCCTAACGAACCTACCATAGCTCAGTACCAGTCATGGATACCACTGGAACCTCAGCTCTTCCTCTTCTACATTTATCCACATACATAAACAGTACCTTTATTTAGCCAGAAGTTGAATCCCAGGTTAACAGATCTACAAATATGTGTAACATTGCAATTCAAAAATAGAAGGAGGATAACTTAGGAATAAAGTTAACAAAGAAAGATACTTATTGATGGCCAAAGTGACTGTAACTTTAAAAATAGAAAAAGGATATGATTTGGTTGTTGGCAAACTCCAAGAACAAAGGTTTTTTGTGCCTTTTGTTAGTACAAGTAATGAGTAGGAAAAAGGAAGACAAGGGGTTAACATTTGGATGAGTCTGGGAATTTATTTTCTTCATTTTGAAACCAATAAAGCAAAGTAAAGACTTAGTTTATTTCAGTTTGCAGTTGTGGTAGTTAGGGGCTTTCTAGATGTATATATGAATGTTTTTAAAGCTTGAGCAATTATTCTGCTCTGATTGGACTGCATGAATGAACACACTAATTGTAAGAAGTGACCAATCTTTTCCTCTCAATCTTTGTGGTTTCTAATGGCATAATGATGTCTGGTGCATCCATTTAAAATTTCTTTTGCTGGATTTAAAACAGAAACATATTTTAAAATTTTATTGAGTGATTTCACATTCTTGTCTAATTGTGTTTGCATTTTAGAAAAGCAAAAATAACCAAGGGCTGTTTAAAAACAAACTAATTAAAACAACCTTTCTTTAAAGGCTTGTCAACATAACTTTTACCTTATGAAGATTAAACGTTTAAATTGGGGGAATGTCTTTTTTTTTCCCTTTTCCTCCCAAACTATCTTTATTTTTGACCCTGAGGCTCTGGGAGCTTTAAAAATGAAACTCTGCCCAATTTGAGCATTATATGTTGTAATAATTTCTTAAGTATTTTTACTATTTTTCATTTTTTTCAATATATATTAAGAGAAAAATAGTAACTTAACTTGCACAATAAGCTTACTGGTAAGGGATTCTGTGAACGCACCCCTTGTTGTTAGAGAGGGAAGAGTTCTAAAAGAAGAGCTGCTTCTAATGTCAGTATTTCTAAATTAAAAAAAAAAACAAAACTAAAATCAGTGTATCTGTCCAATTTCAGCCCAAATTCATTGCATTCCAACTTGCATTAGCCAATTGAAACCGGGTAGGAGGTCTAGTTTGGTAGGCACGGTGAAGTGTCCAATCTTTCCTTATTTCTCTTTTCATTCTATATTTTTTGGGAAAAGAAAGCAACACTCCACAAAATCCCACCTTTTCATCCCTCTGTTATTGTTAGCACACCATGTTCACCTCATTGGCTTCCCACCTCATTATTTCTGTCTTATCTTCATATAGTGATTTCCTTTTCTCTTCTCTCCTCTCTAATGTTATATTCCTATTATTCTCCATCCCTCTAAATAGATTGAAAAGTGACCCCCAAGTGACAGCCAGGAGCAGAAATAATGGCCAAATATTCTCTCAATCTTTATAATTAGCACTTTACCAAAGTTTCAGGTTTCTCATCTAGCTGTTTCTTCTTGTAGCTAAAAGAGTTTAATTGTTAAAAAGAAAACGTGCACTCAATAAAATTTTTGAAAGATGAAATTGAGTTTAATTGTAAGCAATGCCTAAATATTTTGTGTTTCAGGGTTTTCAAGGATCTCTAGAGCAGGAATTAATTTAGATATGCTTTACCCGTCAGCTGTACTTAAATGAATTTTGAGTTTGCAGCATGTAAAGGAGTTTCACTTGACAGCTATTTCACGCGTCATGCATTTGTATGATACATATTCTTGTTTTATATATATTTTATTTGTAATCTCTGAAAAACAGATGCCAAGTTGGTACTAAGCACTCAATAAATCCTTGGCAGGTAAGCCTGGCTCCTGGGCCTTGGAAGGTCTGCCAGGATTTGAGATTCAAGAGAGAGTGAGGGATAGGGAGGGTTGGGGGGTCTATGATAAGCAAGGATGGCAGGGAAGTAAGATACTTCTGCCTGAGAACACTGACTTTAAATGTGCCTTATATTTTGGCTTTAGAATCTCATTAAATTTGATGTTATTTCAGCCTGTACTTTAAGAAAATATGTGCTGCTCATTCTAGAATTATCTAAATTACTTTAATGATCTTATTATCTTCTTGGCAATACCCAGTATGTGAACATTCTGACACTTATTTGCAAATATGTTACAAATTTTAATTCCCACTAAGCCTACTCTAAATTAAGATTTCAAATAATGTAAGAGTATAGTCACCATTTCACGTTCCCTGTGTGCAATGGTTTAGGACTCTTTAATACAAATTCTTTTTAACTGAGGTTTCTTCAATTGGCCTCAGTCAAAAAATAAGTTTGTATTCAGAAGGCACAAGGAAAATAATTCCAATCCAGATTTGAATGTGTGTGTAGGTACTATCTAATTTCCTTTAGTGCAATTAAATCAATTATTTTTCTTCTTACACATCTAAAAGTGAAAAGAACATTTTGCATAAAAAAACAAAACAGAATGAAAACAACAACCCCATAAGGCATTCTTCTGAAGCAAGTTTGACCATTTGGAAACATTTATTCTTTATTTTTTAAACAAACTGGTAAGGCAGAAATGGCCTTACCAGGCAGAAAATACTGGTCTGGAACACACTTTCAAGTCTCTTCTAAAAAATACAGTTGTGGTTAAATTCATGGGTGGTTTGTTTTGCTTCTGTTGCCAAGTGTTTGGAACCAGTGGTCTAAGGCACCGGGACCAGGGGCAATTCTCCTGGGGCTCTTAAAAGCACGTGACCTTCTAAACTCAAGTGCTGAGTTTTAGAGTTACATGAAAAGCTGTCTGATCAGCCAGACGTGTTCACTACCATCCTGTGCCTAGCCAAACAAGATGGCCAGATTAGGAAATGTTTATGAAGAGATTTATGCTTAATGGATCATTTAATTTATTTTTAGTGACTTAAATGGAAACTTTGAGAATATTTTCTCAGAACAATTTAACAGTTACTTTTGGTTGGTGGGGGTGGGTTGGTCCGCTTTCACTTCTTATACTTTTTTAATCCTAAATCATCCCTGCAAGATATTATCATCTTTATTCTTGTGGATGAAAAGAAGAGACCAGGAAACAGTGAGCAACCTGTCCATTGTCATACAGCTAGTAACTATTCATGCCCCGGTTTGCATTCAGCCAAAGTGGATGTTTTTCTATTAAATCACACACAGCCCGTCTTCCAAATTTGTTACCTATGAAGAATTCCTTTACAGACATTTAGAAATAAAAAGATCACTTTTGGAGGCAGGACTTGATCAATAAACTTTAGTCTTTTTTCTGCTAACTCCATAAGGTGTGAAATTATCAAAGTGTTTCATCACTAGCTTATCAAATATTAGAATGTTTTCATTGTGTTTGATTTGCAACTTACGAAGGAGTCTTGTGAATTTAGTTCTACATGTGATTGAATATAGGAAAGGGTGTTTGAAATTATAGCATCTTTTATAATGCTATAATTAATCTAGGATCATTCTTCAAAAAGCAACTCAATAAAAATATAAATAGCTTTTAACATTTTTTTCCCTCAAATTGCTCATAATTCCACTGTTAGCCAGAGAATGCTTTTGGAGGAACTGCTTGGAGTAATAATAGAACTGAAAGTGAACGCAGTGAAGATGTCAAACATTGTTAATCCAGTATTCCATTATAAATATGCTAATGTAACCTATCTGGCAGAAGATGGAATTTTTAACATGCAGCACATTGATGCATAATGAGTTTATACTAGTTATTCCACAGAGTCCAGCATATCCTCCAGTTTTTGGCAAACTTGAGTGTGATTAGCAACTCTCTTCATCTCTTTCCATCCTTAGAGGTACCATACTTGGATATGAATTGTTTACCAATCTCAGTGGATCAGAGTCCTGGGTGTTAATTAAGAAAGAATGAAGGGTCACAGGTTAGAGACCTGTGGAAAGTGCTAATTGCCCATGTGTGTCTGGCCTGTGTAACATCTGATTAGGCCTGTCACATTCAACAAAGCTGCAGAGAGCTGGTGGAGCTTGCCATATATTGTAAATGCTGGGAACGCCTAGGGAAAATGACCTCTGCTTATTTCAGCATGGTTTATCACTTGGTCTCTTTGATCAGAAGAAAAAATTTATTGTTGGTTTCTATAATTGGTGCTCAAATCCTCCTTTTCATATTTGTAAGTGAACTAGCTGTTCCTGCTAATAATTAAATGGAAGTGCAAGAGTGGAAGTTAGTATCCCTGAAATAAATCTAGAGTCAGGATATGGTCATCTATGTAAAAAATTTGGAGATTATGCTTAGCTCTGTATAGTTTTGCCTTATTTTATCTAACACTCACTAAACAAATAAATAAAATACTTGGCTGGATTTTGAAATATTCTGACCAAGGTTTTTTCTGAACGTCACTTAAAATAGCTGGATTTGTGAAAAGACAGAGAGAGAAAGAGAGAGAGAGAGAGAGAGAGAGAGAAACGAAGGACGACCTTGGTTTCCTTCTAGATAGGGGGAAAATACCTTATGCTACTTACATTTAATCTTTGCTTCTGTGTGAGGTTAAGCAACCACCACAAGCTGCTTCTCCCTGACTCACAGAGGAAAAGAAACATCTGATGGAGTATCTGAGGACAAAACAACACAGCCTTAGGCGGATGGCAAGGATTCATGTTGCACAGCCTTGATAGCCTTTTTGGGAGCTGTCCACCATAATCCAGACCCTCTGGAAGATACCTCATTCATGTCACCTCAACCTGTAACTCTGGGGACTGAACAAAGGTTTATTTTTACTACTCATTTTGCTCAATAAAAAGTTCACATAAAATTAAATAATATAGCGCAGGACTTATTTTTATATCTGTTTCTTAAAACTGTCTTGTGGCAAAGACCCTTTCAAGGTAGGTTCCAAAGAAAGGGCCTGCAGATTGCCCTTCCTCAGTTCTGTTTTCATTCTAACCTTGGAGTATTAAGGGATTTGGGAAGTTAAGATAAGATCCCCTATCCTAACATGCTTCACTTTTATACAAACAAAATTTAAAACCCAAGTAAGGTGTCCATTATACTGAGGCAAATCAATGGCACTACTAAACTTTGTTGCTTAAAAGCCATAATGGTTTAGTGGTTAAATGCTGAACACACATATAAACAAACAAGACAAGAATTTCCTTAATAACAATTTTGGTAAGAAATTTAAGGAATAAATCCTAAAGTGGAAAATATTTCTATTTTCCCACTTGTCCTAAATTCTTATTTCCATTTTGTTTCCCCAATAGCTAATCTCTCACAGAGATTAAATTTGGGGGCATATTCATACACAGCTGGTTTTTACTTTCTTCCAATTCAGTTAACTATTCATACACAGCTTTCTTTCACTTTCTTCCAATTCAGTGAACTAAATCACTCTCGTGCCCTCTGCTTAACCACAGATTTGAATGGTATTTACTTGGAACTCATAGGGAAAAGCTATCCTACATTATCGAAATGTATCTGAAACATATAAATTATGCCACATACCAGAGGTACCTGGATGGCTCAGTCGGTTAAACTCACAACTCTTGATTTCAGCTCAGGTCATGATCTTATGGTTCATGAGTTCGAGTTCCATGTTGGGCTCCTGCTGGCGGTACAGAGCCTGCTTGGGATTCTCTGTCTCTCCCTCTCCTTCTGCCCCTTCCCCACTAGTGCTCTCTCTGTCTCTCAAATAAATAAATAAACTTTAAATAAACAAACAAACAAACAAATAAATAAATAAAACCACATACCAAAGACATAATTCTGTCTTTAATGAGTCTATTAAAAAGTGAATTGTCCTTTCCAGCCAAGTAAAGACAATGTTTGATGTTACAAAAAAAAAAAAAAAAGGGCAACTTCTCTTGGAAGTCTCAAAAAAATTTTTTTTTCTTGGCTGCTTTATGAGATAAACACTGTAAAATTCTACCAGAAATGTATCTTTTTAATCAAGTGATTTTATACACTGAGCTGGTTTAAATGTTCACTTATACTTACTTTTGTAATGTCTTCTGCATTTTGAATATGATACAACCTCTTTTCTTTAGAACTATAAACATACCAACATAATGTCTTAACGTTTACACTCACATGCAGTGAAATAGATTATAAAACTATTTATTTCTTAATAAAACAAAAGTGAGTCTAAAGAAATTTTTGCTTAGTTGATTCTGTATACAGTATTTACATTGCTTTTTGTGTCTGATAGCTGTTTGACATTGTATACAGTAACACAAAAGCAGATCCAGGGTTTTATTTTAACTTAAAACATTGGATACAATGTGGTAAGCACCACACTAACCCATAGGTTTGAGAAGCTAAAGACAATGCATTTATTCTACTCTCTTGTAAAATTATTTTTATAACATTGCACAATGGCAACTTGTTTAACATTTATCATTGTTCCTGGGAGAAGAGTTAGGACTTTTAGAATTTTTACATGCTTTACACAAAACAAACACATCTAATATATTAGTAAATTAAATTTCTTAAAAGTCATGGATAATTACTAGTGCTGAAACAATTTTGTTTAATTACATCTGATAAGAAAGTTTTCACTTATATGCATTATTTTTTTAAATGATTCCACAAAACCTTAAGATCAATAAAGAAATTCCTGTGGCTTGATAGTCTCAGACAGGCCATGTGAGATGGGAATGTACATAATTATGGTCTTTCTGAGATTCTGATCTTGTTTTTAGACTGCATTTGCTCTTTTTTTTTTTTTTTTTTTTTTTGTAAACAGCAGATAATTTGAAATGATGGGCATGTTTGGTAAGAAAAAAATCAAAGCTACTGAGGGAGAAAAGGTATATTTCATAAGGTTACTAAATTCACAAAGGTTTAAAAGTTATTGATGAATATATTGTATATTTTAGAATAAGCCAGCATTGAGTGAGGATGGAATTTATTTTACTTCAGATCATCATCATTATTATAAGCTATCACTAAGGTTTAAGCACAAAAATGATTGAAATTCTGGAACATAACAAGGAACTTACACAAGGTCCAGTAACTCAACTATTACTGGGTAAGCTGAATAAAGAAAGTTTAATATTTCTAATGACACTGAATTTTTTAAAGAAAAGAGGTTTGTTGACTTTAAGAATTGATGGTTTCAATTTAGAAAAGACTATTTGGGGATTTGTTCACCAAAAGTTTATTTATCCACTTTATTTTCTTAAAGTCCCTCCTACTGGAAAGCATTTAAGGGTTAGTCTTCTTGAAAGAGTTATATGGACTATGTGTGTCCTCTCACTGTTTCAATTAAGGGCCCTCAGCTGGTTTTCCCATTGAGAAGTGAAAAATAAAGAATTAATTTGTTCTGTTTTGAAAAGGCCAGGCATTTTGTATATCCACATGGAAAGAAGGGAAGACAAGCTGCAGTGGTTAATTTATGCAGAGTTCACTTGTTTAACAATCTGAAAAAGAAGGTTTAATCTTTTTGAAGAAGCTTTTGTGATACCGTGTTAATAGTTAGATACCATTAAATATACTTGTGTCGTACTGGAATGAACAGTATAAGAAAGTGTAAGGAATGAATAGGCTCATATTCTTCACTGATTCATATTTTCTAAAAAAAAAATCAGCACACAAAAAATAAATGTGGTTTTCATGGCTTATATGTTTCATGTTTATAAACTTTCAGTCTATGAAAATTATGCAAGGGAAATATAGTCTATTACCTTTGATAGGAGAGCTGCACCTTTTTAGTACTTTACATCCGAATAAATGTAAAAAAATAAAAATAAATTACGTGAGCAAAATGAAAGGTAAACAACTTACTGCATAATTATAAAATAGACATCATTTAGTGTGCTCTTACTCTGTGTTAGAAAAATGATAGAGTTACCTGCACTTTAACAAATTTAATAATAATCCTATGAAGAGTGGATTGTTTTCATCATTTTATTGAAGAAATTGAGGCTCTGAGAGATTAAATGACCTCTCTAAGGTCATACTACTAATGCATTGCCTTGCTGGGATCCATGGCACCACAGTTCTTTTCTTGTGTATCAGGCTGTGTCCTTTGTATAGTTAGGAACCCATAATAATCCTGTCTTAGCCAAGGTTCTTATGGGAAATAGACAATGCACTCAAAGTTTAAAAGAAATTGAAGAGACCATTATTGGAAATGCATGTAAGATATCTATAAAACCTAGGACAAGGCTGAATTTGCAGCCCCTTGGAAGAGCTCCAGAGAATGCTTTCTCTTATCTCCACTTCTCTTCTTCATAAATCCTATGCTTTCCACAGTTTTACCAGTTCCTAGTCAGTCTCCTCCAAGCCTGCTTAGTTTCTGCCAGTAAGAAGGTCTCTGCAGGACTCTGATTGACCTGGCTTATATATTGGAGCCAGTTCAAGATTTCAGGGCTAGGCTTTCAAAGGATTATCCCATTCCACGCCCAGTCAGGTCTGATGGTAGGAAGAAGAAATAAGCACTCTGTCTTCTGGGCACAGATGCACATTCTAGGATAGCCCAGAACTTATTGTATCATCTAGTATAAGTAGATAATATAATAGTATTATTATAGTAGTCTAGTATGTGCATTCTAGTATAACCCAGAACTTCTATTCCCCTGGGATTTAGGAGTTTTATTTGTACTATACTATTCCATAGTTCTAAGGAGCATGAAAAATTAAATTTTGAAAGTTCATGCAAAGCATTGCAGAGTTGATGACTCAACAGGTGTTTTACATTTAGTGACTGGCAAAATATTTTGGGTTTCTAGATTCTAAATGAATACCTTTTAAAAGGTAACAAAGCCTTTTATGGACCTTTTCTCTATGGGGAAGAAAATAGATGTTATATTCTCTATTGCTAGTCAACCAGTGTTCTATAATAATAATGTTCTAGAGGAAACATGAGAGGTTATTAGGATAATTTTCTCTTGCCTGGATAATGGTAAACATATCTATACAGATGAAAACCTCCCTATAGATTATTTTTGTTTTCATTAACTTTAGGCATTTTTTTTTTTTTTTTTTTTTTTTTTTTTTTTTTGTTCATTTGGCTGGATTAAGAGAAAAAAACTAATTCATGATATTACAAAATAAACCTAATTGAGAAGCCCTACAGATATTCTTGCATAATAAAGAAATATTTCAAAATGTTCATCTACTCTTAAATATATTCTTTTTAAAAGATTTTTTTAGTGTTTATTTTTGAGACAGAGAGAGACAGAGTGCGAGCAGGGAAGGGGCAGAGAGAGAGAGAGACACACACACACAGAATCCAAAGCAGGCTCCAGGCTTTGAGCTGTCAGCACAGAGCCTGATGTGGGGCTTGAAGTCACAAACTAGTGACATCAAGACCTGAGCTGAAGTTGGACGCTTAACCGACTGAGCCACCCAGGCGCCCCTCTTAAATATATTCTTAATGAAATTTTAAAATTACAGGTTGTTAAGCTCACCATATTGTAGCAAGATATTTATTTGTTTTCAAGGTTTGTGTTGATAGTTCTTGGTTCTAAAGGACATCAAAGCATCAGTATTACATCCATAAATCCAAAGTAGTAAAACTAGTGTCAGAAGAAACACAGGTTTATCTCATCAATAGTATGTATTCTTGTGCCAGAGTCCTTTATTTCTAGTACAAAAATATTTCCTCAGAAAAAGGTTAGCTGCAATTGGAAGATGCTTTAACTTGTGATGCTTTTATGTTATTTATTCATTAATTTATTGAATAGTTTGAATTAAAATTACATTTTAATAGCCGTAGCTATTGCTTGATCTTGTTACTAAAACAAATGAATTTCTATAGACTTCATTATAATACAGAATAATTTAATTTTCTTATTTGACCCTTTTTGGTAATACACTACTTATAAAATCAAGACATATATTGTGCTTCAAATTTGAGATTATAAATGAAGCTATCTTATTCTATCTTTGGCTTTGGAAGATTTCAAGACACTGTGGAACTATTTATCTCCAAACCACATCATCTTATGTCAAAACACTGATTAGATCATCCTAGATTTTATGGTGCATGACTTTATAGTTCACATAGATTTCTTGTCAATCATCTGTTTCTTACTCAAAAGCCAAAAGTCACTCTATGGTGGACTGAAATTGAATATTTTATTTTAAACCAATTTTATGTAGTATAAGTTAGGATATGTATGGATTCTTTGACAACACCCTGGAATGTAAAAAAGAAAAGATGAATTCACAGTAAATATTATCAGAGTAGTCATATATTCAGCTACTGCTGCTTCTTAAGAAATGCAAGGTGTGGGGCGCCTGGGTGGCGCAGTCGGTTAAGCGTCCGACTTCAGCCAGGTCACGATCTCGCGGTCCGTGAGTTCGAGCCCCGCGTCAGGCTCTGGGCTGATGGCTCGGAGCCTGGAGCCTGTTTCCGATTCTGTGTCTCCCTCTCTCTCTGCCCCTCCCCCGTTCATGCTCTGTCTCTCTCTGTCCCAAAAATAAATAAACGTTGAAAAAAAAAATTAAAAAAAAAAAAGAAATGCAAGGTGTTTATTATGTAAAAAGTACATAAATGGGCATGTGGGTGGCTCAGTCACTTCAGCACGAGACTCTTGATTTCAGCTCAGGTCATGATCTCAGGTTTTGTGAGTTCCAGCCCTGCATTGGGATCTGCTTTGAAAGAGCAGAGCCTGCTTGAGATTCGGTCTCTCCCTCTCTCTCTGCCCCTCCCCTGCTCACACACACACTCTCTCTCTCAAAATAAATAAATAAACAGTTAAAAAGTACATAAACAAATATATATGTGAAGCACACTCACATGCATATCTGTATATGCATACACACTCACTAGTTCACGCATGCATTGTCTCATCTCCCCATCAACCTAATGTCGTTATAACATACATTTTGATTGGATAAATATTTTTATGCTATTATGAATGTGTCATAGTAATCATGACTAGTGCTTACAATTATGTTTTTGTACAAAGTTTTGACTTTCCCTGGTGTTATTTGTCTTATATACTCATCACTAATTCATTCCCAGACTTTCTGCCATAGTGTAATCCTCTGCTCAATAACTTCAAACACATCAGATATCTCACCAAATTCAGCTAAATGGGGCTCTTTTGGAGCCTTCTGTCCTTTGCTTTCATTTACTAGCTGTGGTTGTGAGATCCCCCTTTCTCCTCAGAGTATTCATGCCATGCTTTTTGCCTACATTGGTTCTCTTGTTTGCAGTTTCTCATGGTTTATCCTTCCTTGGTTTACTCCCATTTTAGTGGCGTATACCTCCAGTAACATCTTAAGAAATGGATTTAGCCGTGAATCCCATTGTTTTGAGATCTTGTATATCTGGCAATGTGCTTCTACTCTCACTGACCTCTACTCTTTACTGAACATAGTAATTATTTTCATTCAGAATATTTTTTACTGCTTAATATCTATTGCTGTTATGAGAAGTCTCTGATTTCTAATCACTTCCTTATGACCTGAACTTATTCTCTCTGGAAGCTTTTAAGATACTCTTATTTTTAGTATTATATCATTTTACAATAGTGGGTTTTGATATGCTTTTTCCCTCAACTATAGTCAGTTTTTGTTTTTGTTGTTGCTGATGATGTTTTTTGTCCTCAATGGGCCCTTTAGACCTGGAAATCTATATCTTTCTTTTCTTAATAATTTCATTTCCACTATTTTCTCCATTTTCTTTTATTTTTTTAAATTTTTTTTAGTGTTTATTTATTTTTGAGACAGAGAGAGACAGAGCACGAGCGGGGAAGGGGCAGAACGAGAGGGAGACACAGAATCCGAAGCAGGCTCCAGGCTCTGAGCTGTCAGCACAGAGCTCGACGAGGGGCTCAAACTCATGAACCTGTGAGATCAAGACCTGAGCTGAAGTGGGACGCTTAACTGACTGAAACCCAGGTGCCCCTCTCCATTCTTTTTTTGAAATTCCTATCATTCATATATTCATTCTGAGATGGTTTCTCTAAATTTCTTAGCTTCTCTCTCTCTCTCTCTCTCAAAGATTTATAATTTCCTTAAATATATCTTCTAAGTATTCTATTTTTTGTTTTGTGGTATCACCTTTATAATATCCAAGAACTATTTTTTTGTTGTTTAGTTGTTCATTTTAATAAGATAGGGTTTTACTTGTTATATATATTAATTAATTTTATTTATAACGAATTAGAACTTTTTGAGTACGTAAGTGCCAAGCATTGTTTTAAACATTGGGAAAACAGCAAAGAACAAAGCAAATAAACTTCTCTGTTTTCTTGAAACTTACATTCCAGAAGGGAAGATAGGCAATAAATGAGGTTAACCATTAAAACATATAATATGTAGATAATAACAAGTCCTTATATGGGAACCCAGCTAGAAAGGGGCTTATAAATTGTAGGGAAAGGGAATGACATTGCAAATGGAGTGGCAGGAGAAGGTAATGTGGAGAAGATGACTTAGAGTTAAGAACTGAAGAAGGTGGGGGTAAAAAGTCATTTAAATATTTGGAGAGAAAGATTTTAGATTCTAAGGAAAATGAGTGCTTGCATTGAGCAAAAGCAAGACATCAGAGTAAAGGCAATATGTGAGAGAAACTTTGGCAGAAGGTGAAATTTGAGAGAGGTGGCCTGACAGACCACTCACATAGACCTGAAGGACTTTTTCATTTTATTCCATGTATGAGGAGAAGGCATTTAAGCATTTTGAACAAGGGGTTTACATAATTTGATTTGTTTTTAAGGAATCATTTATGTAGCTATGTAGAGAAGAGATGAATTTTTTGAAGGATAATAATATGGTTGAAATTTTTAGATTGCTTATTATTAGCCGTACTCTGTTCAAAGTGCTTTATGCACATTATGTTGTTAAGTCCTGATAACAATTTCATGTGGTAGGTACTATCATTTTCCTCATTTTACAGGTGAGGAAATTGAGACACAGTGACATTAAGTGATTTGCCTAGGTCATACAATAGGGAACTAGCTGATCTAGGATGTAAATCCTTGCAATGCATTTTCAAAATTTGAACTCTTAGCTCAAAACTACACTTTATGGGTGACAGAGCATGTGCAGGGCCAGTAGTTTGCAATAGTCCATGTGAGTGGGGTTGGTTGTTTGGACAAAGGTGGTAGAGATAGAGTTGTTGAGAATCTGCTGAATGTGAGAAGGGTTTTGAAGGTAGAGTTGTCAGGATTTGCAGATAGATCTGTGCAAAAAGGAAGAATGGAGGTTGAGGAAGACTCCAAATATTTTAACAATTAGGTAAATGAGGCTCCATTCGTTGGGAAATGGAGCATAGTGAGGGTAAGTTTGGAGGGAGTAAATCAGTTTTGAACCTGTTGCATTTAAAGATGTCTGCTAAGTATTCCAATGGAAATACCACATGGCAGATGGATATTGCTGAATTATGGAACTTAAAATAGATTAGGAATGGGATAAAAATTTGGAAGACATCAACAGGTTTGGTATTTAAAGGCCCTGGAGTGAATAAATTCAACTAAGGCAGACAGAGAGAGAGAGAAGAAGTTTGAGGATTGAGCTCTGTGTCATGGCAACATATAAAAGTCAGAATATTCAGAAAAGGAGACTAATGAGAGAGCCACCAGTGAAATAGGAGGAAAACCATGAGAATACAGACACCCAGGGGCCAATAAATATATGCTTCATGAAGGAAGGATGGATCGACAAAAAGAAATGCTTCTGAGGAATTGGAAGAGATAAGGACTGAAAAATTCTTAGTTGGATTTGAAAACATAGAGCCCAAATGTCCATCGACTGATGAATGAATAAAGAAGATGTGGTATATGCACACAATGGAATATTACTCAGTGATCAAAAAGAATGAAATCTTGCCATTTGCAGCAATGTAGATGGAACTAGAGCATATTATGCTAAGTGAAATAAGTCAGTCAGAGAAAGACAAATACCATATGATTTCATTCATATGTGGAATTTAAGAAATAAAACAGCTGAACGTAGGGGAAGGGAAGGAAAAATAAGACCAAAACAGAGAAGGAGGCAAACCATTCTTTTTAAAAAAAAATTTTTAATGTTTGTTTATTTTTGAGAGACAGAGAGAGAGAGAGAGAGAGCACAAGCAAGGGAGGGACAGAGAGAGAGGGAAACACAGAGGGAAACACAGAGCCTGAAACAGGCTCCAGGCTCTGAGCTGTCAGCACAGAGCCCTATGTGGGGCTCGAACTCACAGACCGCGAGATCATGACCTGAGCTGAAGTTGGACACTTAACAACCAAGCCTCACAGGCACCCCAAGAGATTCTTAATAGAGAGAACAAATTGAGTGCTGCTGGAGGGGGTGGGTGGGGGAATGGGCTAAATGGGTGGTGGGCATTAAGGAGAGCACTTGTTGGGATGAACACTGGGTGTTATATGTAAGTGATGAATCACTAAATTCTACTCTTGAAACCATTATTACAATATATGTTAACTAGCTTGGATTTAAATTTTTTTTTTTAACGTTTATTTTTTTATTTTTGGGACAGAGAGAGACAGAGCATGAACGGGGGAGGGGCAGAGAGAGAGGGAGACACAGAATCGGAAACAGGCTCCAGGCTCTGAGCCATCAGCCCAGAGCCCGACGCGGGGCTCGAACTCACAGACCGCGAGATCGTGACCTGGCTGAAGTCGGACGCTTAACCGACTGCGCCACCCAGGCGCCCCAACTAGCTTGGATTTAAATAAAATAAAAATAAAAATAAAAATAGAGGTCATGAATAACAAACAAAAGAGCATTTTTAGTAAAATGATAGAATAGATTTAAAGAGAATAGGAAGAGAATAATAGATGAAACAGACAACTCTTTTGAGAGGTTTGCTCTAAAGAAGAGAAAAATATTGGAGGAGGATGCTGGGTCAGTCGAGGCTGTTGATGGGAATGGTCCAGTAAGTGGATGAAATTGATGGTGGAAAAAGCAAAGGTCATGAGTAAGAAAGAGGATATGGGACCCAGTCCACAGAAGGAAGAATTGACCTTAAGAACAGCAATGATCTATTCATTGTCATCAGATTCGGGAATGGGAGAATCTGAATGCCCTCTTTTGTTTGCACATATTTAGTCAATAAAAAATGCAATGTAATCAGCTAAGATTGATGAGCAGGGAGGACATTTTGTCTGTTGAAGGAGAGATGAGAAGGGGTAGACTAATTTCAGAGAGTGGGAAAAAGAATGGACCATTAAAACTGATAAGTTGGGGCACCTGGGTGGCTCAGTCGGTTGGGCATCCGACTTCAGCTCAGGTCATGTTTTCACAGTCTGTGGGTTCGAGCCCCACGACAGGCTCTGTTCTGACAGCTCAGAGCCTAGAGCCTCTTTCAGATTCTGTGTCTCCCTCTCTCTCTGACCCTCCCCCGTTCATGCTCTGTCTCTCTCTGTCTCAAAAATAAATAAACGTCAAAAAATATTTAAAAAAACTGATAAGCTTTCTGGGCAACAATGAGGTATGAGACCACGAAATTGAAGGGAGGTAAGTTACCAAGGTTGTGTATTTTTCTGCAGCAGTATGCATTTGTTCTCATGTAGACAGAAAAGACTGAAATTTGGATTTGACCAGGTAACTTTGACAGAGGATGAAGGGCAAGAAAATTGAGGGTGGAGAGTGGTTATACTGAAGGAAGAGGGAATTTAAGTAAAGAAAATTTAAGGAAGCTAGGGAAGGGATGAAGAATATGACAGTAAGAAATTGATCATTTAATAGACTAGAGGTTCTAAAAGGGTCCCAAAATGGTTGTAAACAAGGTATAGAGCAATGAGCCTGAAAAATAGAGATGGTGGGCTTGCACTAAGCACATGATGCTCAGTCCATAGTTTTGAGTGAAATCAGAATGGACATTATTAAGCTAACTGTACTTATATTCCCACTGCTTTTTGAGTCATGCCTAGACCATTTACTCAGTTGAATTAGTATGAGGCAATTTTTTTTTCAGCGAATTGCAGGTATTTTATTTTTTTTTTAAACTTTTGTTTTAATGTTTATTTTTGAGAGAGAGAGAGCAGGAAAGGTCAGAGAGAGGGGAGACAGAGGATCTGAAACAGGCTCTGTGCTGACAACAGAGAGCCCAAAGTGGGGCTCCAACTCACAAACTGTGAGGTCATGACCTGAGCTGAAATCAAGAGTAGGACGCTTAACCAACTGAGCCACCTGGGCACCCCAAGAATTGCAACTATTTTAGAGGTGGCCAGAAAATAACTCATGGAAAAGAGTATTTCTTCTGACTCATAAAAAGTCGATAACAATTAATAGAACCTTTTATTAGAATTTTGGAAATAGATACATATTCTATATTCTTTATTCTACATAATTCTATTTTCCAAACGTGTTATTATAATTATTGTTATTATTAATTATTATTATTATTATTTTTTACTTTGGGCCCAACGAAAGGCTTTTTAACTCATGACTCCAAGATCAAGAGTCACATGCTCTACCACCAGGTGTTACTGACTATTGGTAATAATGTATGGAAAATAAAATTTAAATTACATGTATGGTTATATGGTATGCATATTATACCTCAAAAAAGCTGTACCAAAATGAAGTGGACATGCCCACATAAGTTGTGGAAGTTAACTCAAAATGGAATCCTTCTTTGTTAAACTATATACCAAGTGTCTCTTCTTCCATTTATATTAATGGATCATGTCAGACACAATGGCCATCTGGAAATTTTTGTAAAATATCTTTCCATTAAAAATAATTAAAATGCAACTTTTCAAAAACCAGTTTTTCCTGCCCAAATTTGGTTACTTTCAAACACTTGCATTGTCATAAGCATATTTATCAAGTTACCTTCTAGCCGCCTCCGTATTCTTAATCCACTTTTATTAGTAAATACAGAGGATCTTCCAGTAGCCAACATCCAGGAGCCAACATGCTCCAGTAACATTACCAGGGATTCCCATGACAAGTAAAATTAAGTATATGGCCTTAGCTAGTGAAGTTTATTTTACATTCACTCAGCTAAATAAATCTTTTGAAGTCATAAATCTAAGGATGTCATCTCTCCAACTTAAAGTCTTCTAGCAACCTTCTGTTATAGGTAGAAAAATATTTGACATCTTTCCCATGATTTGTAAATCCCTACATAATCTAGGCCTGACCTCCAAGACCTTATTTCCCTGATACCTATCTGCCTTCCCTTCCACATGATCTAGTCACACTAGTTTTGTTGTTCCTGGAAGACTTATTTTTACCATTGCAACCAAGCTCATTCTTAATGTGGGGCTTTGCAATTCATCTAGAATGCTCTTCTTACCTGCAGGACTTCTTGTGGTAGGCAACTTTTAATATCCCTCTACCATGGACACCTGTGTCCTGTAATCCCTTCCTTTGTGCATGGACTAAACCTATAGACTTATTTCTATAGAGATAAGAATAGAACATGGTAAAATTAATGAGAAGTCACCTTTGAGACTAGACTATAGGTGGTGGCTTCTCTTTATTTCTCACTTTCATGCCCTGGATGGCCATGGGTTGATTTACTCAACCCTTTGCTCAAGGAAAGCCAGCTGTTATGTAATGAGTAGGCCCTTGAGAAGCCCACATGGCAAGAAACTGATGTCTCCAGTAGCCAGTAAGGACCTAAGGCCTGCCAGCAGCCTGTGAGGAAGCCGTGAAAGCAGATCTCCACCAGTTGAACCTGGAGTCGTGTGCTGCCCCAGCTGGCTGACACCTTTGCTAGAGACTCTAGCCAGTGGGCTCAGCTAAGCCACACCTGGATTCCTGACCTAAGAAACCATGAGATAATAAACATCTGTTTTAAGTTAGAAAGTCTTGAGGTAATTCCTCATGTGGTCATAGACAATTAATATACTTCTTCTTTTCACTCAGGCCTCATAACTAATATCTGTTCCTCTAAGATGGGGTCAGCAAACTTTTTCTGTAAAGGAACATATAGTAAATATTTTAAGCTTTGTGGATGATGCAATCTCTGTCTTAACTACTGGAATCTGCCATTATATCAGGAAATCAGCCAAAGATAATATGTAAATGAATGGTCATGGCTATGTTCCAAACTCGTTCTATGTGGAAAAACAGGTGGTAGATAGAGGTTTGCCCACCCCTACTCTTAGAGACCATTCCAAGCCCCTTGATTTAATGTCATTTATATCGTACTAAAGTCACTATCATTTTAGCTTCTTGACTTAGGCTTTTATCATCCTTCTCATTAGAATAGAAGCTGCTTGAGGGCATACTGCACTCTGGGGCTCAGAACAACGGCCAGCATGTTTGACAGTAAATACTGAGTGGGGCCATGGATTGATTTGGATGAAGTTGGAGGGGGACTTCCCAAATGAAGAAGTGCCCAGGAAACCTAAGATAAGTGAAATAAGTCAGTCAGAGAAAGACAAATACGGTATGATTTCATTAATATGTGCAATTTAAGAAACAAAATAGATGAACATATGGGAGAGGGGGAAAAGAGAGGAAGAAACGCACCATCAGAGACTTTTAAGGATAGAGAGCAAACTGAGGGTTGAAGGAGGGAGTTGGGTGGGGGGTGGGTTAAGTGGGTGATGAGTACTAAAGAGGGCACTTGTTGTGTTGAGCACTGGGTGTTGTATTTAAGTGACATTCTGCTCCTGAAACCAATATGCACTGTATGTTAACTAGCTAGAATTTAAATAATTGGAAAGAAAAAAAAAAAGCCTAAGAGATACAGCACAATCAAATATACATGCTTATTCTGTCAAAAAGGGCATTATTCTCTACTCCTTCAAAGGGCCAAACTGTGGGGTACCTGAGTGGCTCAGTTGGTTAAGCATCTGACTTCAGCTCAGATCATGATCTTGTGGTCCATGGGTTCAAGCCCCATGTTGGACTCTGTGCTGACAGCTGGAGCCTGGATCCTGCCTCAGATTCTGTGTCTCTCTCTTTCTCTGCCCCTCTCCCACTCAAAAGTAAATAAACATTAAAAAAAAAGGCAGAACTATGAAAAGTCACACTATGACAACATCTGTATAAAACGTTCCCTGACACCCAAGAATATTATTAATTTTTATCTCCTTTTTTCTACTTGGTACATGTACAGGTAGTTATTTATTTACAAGTAATTATTTATTACATTTTTTAATCCTAGCTCCCCAAATAGAATGTAAATCACTTCAAGGCTAGGACCATATTCTTTTCATCTGTATACACCAGAACCTGTCATAGTCACTGCTCAGTAAATGCTTGTCTGATACAGTTTGTACACAATATATATCAGTGCTAGAGATGTGGATCGAGGGAGGGGAAGAAAGAAGAAATCAATTAGAGGAAGAGTTTTTGTTTACTCTTATAAGTTCCATAGAAAGCACAATCTTCTAAATATGAAAGATGTTTGACAATTAGCTGGTCTGCCTCTACAGTGTCTTCTTTCAGGAAATATAACTCTTTTCATAGGATTTGTCTAGATAATTGCCTTTACTTTGCTGGTAGAAGCGAGCATTAAGCAACTTTATTGAGTGTTTGCTTTCTATAGAGGTGCCAAGTCCAATCTTCCTTCTTCATTTTGCCACATAACTACTGTATTTTATTATAGCACAGGGTACATAAATTTCCATCTTTCTTCTGAAACAATGTTGTGAATCATTCTCTGTAACGTTTTGTAACATTTCAAAATATTAGAATAGACAGCAAGATGAAGGAACAGCTGCGTTTGGATAGAACCCTGTATTTTACAAATGGGTAATAATGCATCATATATTCTTTCCAAGGTTATGGTTGCACAAAATGCTTATTGAAATTATTCACAAGCATGAGTCAGTAAGATAAGAATGAGTTGAATTTGGCTTTTTAGCTATGTGGTAATGTATTGGATTATGCCTTATGCGGATGGTACACATACTTTTATCCAGATAATCATATGTCTGGCTCTACGATAATGTATGTTTGCTCTTTCAGCTTCGCAAATTACAACATGGCATTTGGGGGCAGAGTATGGTTTGGATGCCAATGGAACTGGCAGTCGATCTTAATCTTTACTGTTTTTGATTGTATATAATTTATTTTAATTGCAGAGAAGCACAGATTTCAAATTTAACTTTAGTATGGCTTTCAGCACAACATAATAGAGAGAAATCACACTACAATTTGGTCTTTATTGTTATATTTTAGTCTGTGATACGACATTTGATCATTAATATTCCAGGTTATAAATAAATTGAAAAAGAGTAAAAAACTGAGATGCCTTATAATGGGCTTTAAAATAAATTTTATCATTTTAAGTTTTGTGTTTTCTACATTCATTGTAGAAATAACTTTTGAAAAACAAGAAAAGCATGTAAACTATGAAATCATCCATAATTATAATGTTTGTAGATTGCCACAATTTATATTTTGATATTTAAGTTTCTAATATTTTAAATATATTTCTCTATAAAAAAGTCAACAATAAAAATCAAAGTCAGACTGACAATAATGTTTTATTTATTATTTATTTATTTATTTATTTATTTTTTTATTTATATATAAAATTTATTGTCAAATTGGTTTCCATACAACACCCAGTGCTCATCCCAAAAGGTGCCCTCCTCAATACCCATCACCCACCCTCTCCTCCCTCCCACCCCCCATCAACCCTCAGTTTGCTCTCAGTTCTCAACAGTCTCTTATGCTTTGGCTCTCTCCCACTCTAACCTCTTTTTTTTTCCTTCCCCTCCCCCATGGGTTCCTGTCAAGTTTCTCAGGATCCACATAAGAGTGAAACCATATGGTATCTGTCTTTCTCTTATGGCTTATTTCACTTAGCATCACACGCTCCAGTTCCATCCACGTTGCTACAAAAGGCCATATTTCATTTTTTCTCATTGCCACGTAGTATTCCATAGTGTATATAAACCACAATTTCTTTATCCATTCATCAGTTGATGGACATTTAGGCTCTTTCCATAATTTGGCTATTGTTGAGAGTGCTGCTATGAACATTGGGGTACAAGTGCCCCTATGCATCAGTACTCCTGTGTCCCTTGGATAAATTCCTAACAGTGCTATTGCTGGGTCATAGGGTAGGTCTATTTTTAATTTTTTGAGGAACCTCCACACTGCTTTCCAGAGCGGCTGCACCACTTTGCATTCCCACCAACAGTGCAAGAGGGTTCCCGTTTCTCCACATCCTCTCCAGCATCTATAGTCTCCTGATTTGTTCATTTTGGCCACTCTGACTGGCGTGAGGTGATACCTGAGTGTGGTTTTGATTTGTATTTCCCTGATAAGGAGCGACGCTGAACATCTTTTCATGTGCCTGTTGGCCATCCGGATGTCTTCTTTAGAGAAGTGTCTATTCATGTTTTCTGCCCATTTCTTCACTGGGTTATTTGCTTTTCGGGTGTGGAGTTTGGTGAGCTCTTTATAGATTTTGGATACTAGCCCTTTGTCCGATATGTCATTTGCAAATATCTTTTCCCATTCCGTTGGTTGCCTTTTAGTTTTGTTGGTTGTTTCCTTTGCTGTGCAGAAGCTTTTTATCTTCATAAGGTCCCAGGAATTCACTTTTGCTTTTAATTCCCTTGCCTTTGGGGATGTGTCGAGTAAGAGATTGCTACGGCTGAGGTCAGAGAGGTCTTTTCCTGCTTTCTCCTCTAAGGTTTGGACGGTTTCCTGTCTCACATTCAGGTCCTTTATCCATTTTGAGTTTATTTTTGTGAATGGTGTGAGAAAGTGGTCTACTTTCAACCTTCTGCATGTTGCTGTCCAGTTCTCCCAGCACCATTTGTTAAAGAGACTGTCTTTTTTCCATTGGATGTTCTTTCCTGCTTTGTCAAAGATGAGTTGGCCATACGTTTGTGGGTCTAGTTCTGGGGTTTCTATTCTATTCCATTGGTCTATGTGTCTGTTTTTGTGCCAGACAATAATGTTTTAGATATGAAGATATATTATTTTCTGAGAAAGATAAACATGAATATGAATAGAAACATACATTTACTCTTATTTGCCACTCTGCGTTCTCTTGCCAGAATGTAAGCTCCATGGAGGCAGGAATTTGTGTGTGTATTTTTTTTTAACCCTCCACTCTCCATTGCCTAAAAGAGTGCCCAGCACATATTTATTCAGTGAGTTAATTAATAATTAACATTTTTATGTTATAATAGTTTATAAAATTCTAATTTCAATATGTTTTAAAGATTTTTTCAAGTTTATTTATTGCAAGACAGAGAGAGAGAGAGAGAGAGAGAGAGAGCGAGCAAGCCTGAGCAAGGTCGGGGCAGAGAAAGAGGGAGAGAGAAAATCCCAAGCAGGCCCCTTGTTGTCAGTGCAGAGCCCAACTTAGGGCTTGATCTCACAAACTGAGAGATCATGACCTGAGCTGAAATTAAGACTCTGATGCTTAACTGACTGAGCCACCCAGGTGCCCCCCCAAATTCAATATATGTTCAGTACTATTTTTATGACAGTTAGATTGTATCATATTCACTTTTAACCAATCTTCATTTTATGTACATTTGTCTCTGATTTTTTTACCTTTGTGAAAGTAACATTTTTAATATTGTAACAGTTGCACATTTTATTAATTAATTAATTAATTAATTAATCTTTTTAGAGAGAAAGGAAGAATGTGAGTGGGGCAGAAGGGCAGAGGGAAAGAGAGAGATACTCTTAAGCAGGCTCCATCTTCAACACAGAGTCCTACCTGGGGCTTGAACCCAAGACCTTGGGATCATGACTGTAGATGAAATCAAGAGTTGGATGCTTAACTGACTGAGCCACCCAAGGCGCCCAAGTTCTACATTTTTTATTTTTCTAACTTCATTGAATAGACCAGAACTTCCAGAGTAATACTGAGCCATAATGATTGATTGCAGTTGGGATTCTCATGCGAATCCTGAATTAAATGGCATGTGTCTGACGTTTTATAATTAAATTGAGTTCTGGCTTTTGGCTTTAGATAGAAGTTCTTAACCATTTTGAAGAAATATACATCTATTTATACTTTGCTAAGATTTTAAAAACTAAAGATGTGGCATGAAATTTTATGAAAAAGCTTCAAATGGTGTTTTTGCTTTTTAGTATCCTTTGGAACTTTTTCTCAATAGCCAGATATGATATTCCAGATAAAGTGAAATACTGTACTTGTGCCTTTAGGATGGGATGGGGGACAGGAAGCTTTCTATTCTAGTCCTCTGATTTGATCGCTGTCTCTTCGAGAACCTGCCCTAGGTACTGTGAAGTTGATCCAAGTAGTCCTGGGGTTTTAAAAATCATATACCTAAGTTTTTGTCTCTTTTATTTCTCTACAACAATGCCTGTCATAGGGTAGGTGTTCAATAAAGATACGTTAAATGAACAAATCGGTGAATCTTTTCTGTAGAACTGGTTTACTAAAGTTGTCTAGTTTGCAGAAGTTATCTTGCTGAGAAATAATTATTTCCAGCCAATGATTCATTTTCACATATTTTCAAATATATTGTTATTCAATATCATGAGCTATTGTTCTCTTTTAATTAAAAAAAAAACTCTTCTGAATATGTGACACATCCTCTTTATCATTTCTAATTATATATATTTTTGCTGTCTTTCTTTAATAGGATCTCAAAGTTTGCTTTGTCTTGCCTTCAATCCAGATTTCATTTTCAATTTAACTAATTTTAGCCTTTATCTTTCTTGATTCTCAGTTCCTACTTTCTTTTGGTTTATATTGTTCTTTTTATAAGATCTTTAGGTACGTAGTAGAATTTTCCCCCCCTAATAATAAAGGAATTTCATTTTCATTGTATTTAGATAGGTTATACTTTTTCTTTAGATCTGAGTGCTGAGGAATGTTCTTTAATTCCCATATCCATTTAACAATTTTCCCCATTTCTGCCTCCCTCCTCCCCCCAGCTCCTGGAAGTCACCCATCTGCATTCTGCCTCTAAGGATTTACCTTCTAGGTATTTCATGAAAATGACATCATTAAATATGTGATCAATTGTTACTGGTTTCTTTCACTTGCCATAATGTGCTCTCTGCACTACCATTTGCAACAACCCATCCAGGAAGCCAAAGGACAGATCCTGCAGCAATTGGCCCCAAATGACCAGGACTTCATCAATAACTGACAGTTCCCTAATTTTTGTCCCTGTTTCCAAATATGAAAGAATATGAAGAAAGCCAAATATGTTCCCATAACCAGTTGTATAGGATGCCCCACTTCTAGTTAGCCTGCATGCACTTTCCCCATGCTTTCATCAGGGAATATCTAAAGCCTTTCCTTTTTTCACTGTAAAGTTCTACCACTCTGCTGGCTTTCCAGTCTATGCCAAACACAAGCAATGGTGGCTGCCTCCCTTGGCATGGCAAGCTCTGAATTAATAGCCTTGCTTGTTCTCCTCAAATTTTTGAAGACCCTAAGTGGCTAAGTCCCAGGGTTAAAACTCCAGGGGACTCATTCATTGGAGGATCCCCACACTTTTGTGACTTTTGCCTGCAGGATTTCAACCACATCCTCACAATAAATATCGTGGAAAAGAAACCATCTTGAAATACACCAGAGCATTCTGCTCTTCTCAACAAGGTCTGGCTAAAAACAAAAACAAACAAAAAACAAAAAACCTAGTTGGCCAGGGCCTACCCTGTTGGGGTTTTATCAGAATGTAACTGACCTGGGGAGTGGGAAATATGAAACTATAGCCAGTTTGAGCCTTCCACGTGAGAGAAAGGAAATACCCTACTCTAGCCACTGTAATCATCCTGTCCCACTTAAGGAAAAAGAGAAAGGGACTGAGAAACACTTGTGAAGTTCACAGTCAATAGACATAGACTCACTAAAAGACTGTGATGTAATCATAGGACTAGAATGCTTCCTGTCCCTCACCTCTTCCTAAAAGCACATTTACAGCATTTCCTTTTATCTGGCATATTGTATCTGGCTATTGAGAAAAAATTACAAGGGATACTAAGAAGCAAAACAAACAAACAAACAAAACAATTTGAAGTTTCTCATAGACTATATAAAGTTAGGTAGTGTTTTTTGATTTCACTCTGACAATCGCTGTCAATAGACGCATTTAGACCATGTATGTTTTTAGTTATTATTGATATAATTGGATTTAAGACATAGCAAGGATGTTAAAATTATTAGACTGGGAATTTAAAACAACAATGATTTATTAGCATATTGGGATTAATATGTAAAGAGCTGTGATGGACAGATGAAGTAGACAGCAGGTCAGAACAGAAGAGCAATGTAACCAGAGACTGGAAATTTTAAGAAAACCAAGGCTTTGCCTTTCATATCATAGCCTAGGCCTATCATTTTCAAACTACAGAGAATCAAATTTGTTTAAAACCCTGAAAAAAAGCCAGAGGATAAAAACACCTTACCATAGAGGAATAAAGATGGAATAACATATGAATTCTTAGAAATCATGGGGGCAAGAAGAGAGTGGAGTGAAATATATAATGTGTTGAGAGAAAAAACAGCAACCTAGAATTCTTGTATTTGCAAAGTTATCCTTCAAAAGTGAAGGAGAAATAAGGACTGTCTCAGATAAACAAAACTTGAGGGGATTTGTTGTCAATAGACTTATCTTGCAAGAAATGTTCAAAGAAGTTCTTTAAAGAGAAGGCAAATAATGTAAGTCAGAAACTTGGGTTTATATAAAGAAATTAAGAGAATCAGGGCAGGAAATAAGTGAAGGTCAAATAAAGGGTTTTTTTTTTTTTTTCTTATTCTTAATTGATCTAACAGGTAAATTTTTTTCAAAATAATAGCAACAACACATTCAGTTTATGTTTGCTTATGTATTTATAGATGCTTATATATAGATGAAATGAGTGGCAGCAATGATACAAGGGATGAGAGGGATAAATTAGGATTATTTTGTTATAAGGTATCTCATACTATCTGTGACATGGAGCAGTATGGTATTGAAAGAGGCCTTGGGATTAGTTGTATAAAAGTATATCACAGGGGCGCCTGGGTGGCTCAGTTGGTTAAGCGTCTGACTTCGGCTCAGGTCATGATCTCGCAGTTTGTGAGTTCGAGCCCCATGTCGGGCTCTGTGCTGACAGCTCGGAGCCTGGATCCTGCTTCAGATTCTGTGTCTCCTTCTCTCTCTGCCCCTCCCCCACTTGTACTCTGTCTCTATCAAAAATAAATAAAATATTTTTTAAAAAGTATATCACAAACCCCTAAAACAGTAGAAAATTAAGTATAATTGATATGCTAAGGAGTGAAAATGGAATCTTATAAAATGCTCAGTTAAAACCACAAAAGGCAGAAAAAGAATGGAAGCCAAAAATAAGAATAAAGAACAAGGACAACAAATTGGAAACAGTAACAAATGTGGCAGATATTATTCCAACTGTATCAGTAATAACTTTGAACATTCATGGTCCAAATGTATCCACTGAAAGAGATCATCAGAGCACAACAAGAAACCCACTTTAAATATAAAGACACATATAGATTAAAAATAAAGAGATGGAGAAAAATATTATCACGCTAACACTGACCAAAAGAAAGCAAGGGATAACTATTAATCTCAGACACAGCAGACTTCAAAGCAAGGAAAGTTATCAGGGATAAAGAAGAAGATTACATAATGATAAGTAAAGAGATAATTCTTCAAGAAAACATGCCATGTGTATGCACCTAACAACAAAGCATCAAACTACGTGAAACAAAAACTGATAGAACCATAAGGAGAAATAGATGAATTCACTATCATAGTTAAAGATTTCAACCCGCCTCTATAAGAAATGGGCAGATCCAGCAGGCAGAAAACCAGAAGGACATAGTTTAAATAAACAACACCATCAATCAACTGTATACAATGAAAATTTACATACTACTTTACCCAACAACAGCAGATTACACATTCTTCTGAAGCTCACATGGAATATTCATCAAGACAGACCACATTGTGGGCCATAAAATACGCTTTAACAAATTTGAAAGAAAAGAAATCATATAATATCTGCTCTCAGACCACAATGGAATTAAACCAGAAATCAATAACATAAAGGTAACTGGAAAATACCAAAATACATGAATATTAATCCATGTGCTTCTAAATAATACATGGGTCAAAGAAGAAATCTCAAGATAAATTTAAAAATATTTCCAACTATATGAAAAGATAATAACAAAATTTGTAGGATGCAGAAAAAAAACATTTCTTAGAGGGAAATTTATAATATTTAACGTATATCTTAGAAAAGCAGAAAGACTTATAATCAATAACCTAAGTTTTGAACTTAGGAAATTATTTAAAAAATAGAGTAAATTAAATCCAAAGTAACCAGAAGAAAAGAGATAACAATAGAGCACAAATAAAGGAAATTGAAAAGAGGAAATCCATAGATAAAATCAATGAAATCAAAAGCTGGTTCTTTGAAAAGATCAATAAAATTGATAAGCTTCTACTCAGGATATCTAAGAAGAAGATAGGAGACAAATTACTAGTATTTGAAATCACAGAGGGAATATCACTCAAAGTCCCATGGACATTAAAAGAGTAATAAAGAAATACTATGAACAACTCAAGGCCCGTGAATTTGATAAGCTAGATAAATTGGACTAATTCCTTGAAAGACATCGTCTGCCAAAACTTACCCAAGAAGAAATTGAGAATCTGAATAGACTTATACCTATTAAAGATATTGAATCAATTATTAGTCTTTCAATTAGTCTTACTAATTGAATCAATTAGTAGTCTTTCAAAAGAGAAAGCGCCAGGCCCAGATGAGTTCACTGGTAAATTCTTCCAAACATTTAAGGATGAAATTATATCAAATCTTCACAATCTTTTTTGAACCATAGAAATACAGGGATCGCATCCTAACTCTTTCTTATGAGACCAGCATTACCTTAATATCAAAATCAGACAAAGACATCACATGAAAAGAAAACTACTGGCCAATATCTCTCATGAACATAGACACAAAAATTCTCAACAAAATCAAATTCAACAATGTATAAAAAGAATTATACACCATAACCAAGTAGGATTTATCACAGGCATATAAGAGCAAGTCAATACTCAAAAATAAATTAATGTAATCTATCGCATCAGCAGACTAAAAAAGAACGTCCACATGGTCATATCAATAGGTGCAGAAAAAGTATTTGACAAAATCCAGCATTCTTTCATGGTAAACTCTCAGTAACCTAAAAATAGAGGGGAACTTCCCAAATTTGACAAAGCCTATCTACCAAAACCCTACAGATAACATCTAAAAAGAAATACAAGTAAAAAGAAACTCAAAAGAAATTGGCTATTTATCCATTAAAAAAGACATGGAGGAATTTCAAATGCATATTACTAAGTGAGAGAAACCCATCTTAAAAGTCAACATACTGTGTAATTCCAACTATATGACATTCTAGAAAACATAAAATTATGGAAACAGTAAATAGATGCAGTAGTTGCCAGAGATGGGTGGGGGAGAGATAAATAAGTGGAACACAGAAGATTTTTAGGGCAATGAACATACTCTGTATGACACTATAATGGCGGCATGTCATTACACATTTGTCCAAACCCATAGAATGTACAATCAAGAGTGAGTCCTAATATAAACTATGGATTTTGAATAATTGTATATGTCAGTGTAGGTTAATCAATTAGAATAAATGTACCACTCAGGTGGGTGAAGTTGATAATAGGGAAGGCAATGCTATCTCAGGGGTTGTATTTTTTTGCTACGAACCTAAAACTGCCCTAAAATATAAATATAAAAACTGCTCTATAAATATAAAATATAATATAAATATATAATATAGATTTACACTTGATATCTAAGTCTAATTCAGTTCTTACACGGATACTTTTTCTTCATTTTATCTACTGAATTATTTATTTAGGAAATTATTATTTTTACCCTGGGGTATCTCTAGTGCTTTACTAGAACATTGGTAAGTGTTCTATTTATTATTATTTTTGTAATCAAAATGTCATCTGTCTCCTTTAGCAGCTGTTTTACTAGCTGTGCATTATTATTTTATTGCTTTCTTAATTTTCTAGTTAGCTCCCTTGGGCTCCTTTAAGTGGTCTTTTTGACCTTTGATAGATCACTGAGGCACAGGTCCTCTTGGCCTCCGGCAGGCCAGGGTGAGATGATCCCTCATGCAGAACTGAAAGCTACCTTCTTTAAGTAGCCAGAAATCTCCTTTCAGGATTTTCCACTCTCTGTCTTGACCTGGGGTTACTGATACTAGACTTAGGTGTCTCCATTCTAAGAGATCCAAAATAAAATGCAGAGATGCTCCAAAACTATGACTCAGGATAGATTGGTTGAAAGCTCAGGAAAGGGGAATGATTTTCCATAAACCATACTGCTGGCATTATTTTGTCAAATATGCATAAATCACAGATTGCACCCTTCCCTCCCTCTTTCAGTCTATCATATATACACTTTCAATTGTCTCATCTGTAATAAACACAATACCCAGGGCACACCTAGATGGGGAGGACCCCAAGGTTGATTAGCAGGTCAGCTCTCTTCCTTTTTCTTCTGCTCATCACCTTCATCAGGTTTACTTTAAACCTTACAAAAGAGATGCTTATAAAGGCAAGAAGAAAGGAGTGGTGAGAGATAATGGTTCTTCTCAGGTAAAAAAAAAAAAAACATTCCCTAGAAGTCCCCTTTTATCTCATTGGTCAGAACAGGGTCACATGACCACCTTTGGCCACAAGGAAGCCCCAAAATAGAGTGGCTTACATTTTTAACATTTTATAATGGGAGGGAGGCAGCTTCTGCACTAAAGAAGGAGAGAAGGGAAGTTGCTGTTGTAGTAGGCAATGTACAAGTAGGCTTGCTGTAGTCCCAGAATGCTATTGGAGGTTAGGTCTTGAGTGGGGGAAAAATATGTATGTTGCTACTGCAGAAATCTACTTTCCTGAATTGGATGATAGCTGCCTCCTTTGACTTGATGCTGTGTCCATGTATGTGGGGCAGTGTTCAGGACACAGACTATCATTTTCCCAGTATCTCTTGTCCTGCTGCTCTGACTTGGGGCTTCATTTGTATTTTGTGTGTGGAAATCCCTCCTGAGATCTAGCATACCTTTTATCAATAGTCCTAGTTTCTAGCACAGTTGCAGATTTACATCTGCTTTTGAGATTGCATAAGAATTTTATGGGGAAACTAAGGAAGGTATGGGAGGTGATGACTACTAAATCAGTCCATCTTAACCTCACTTCTGTATATTACTTTGAGAATATATTTTTCAGTGTACCAAAAGAAAGCATAACTGACAGTCAAAATCCTAACTGCTCTGAAATTAATAAACAATGTAATAATAGGCTTGACTTTTTGCAATAATATTTTCCTTTCTAAAAATTTTTGCTGTTTTTTCAGACTTGTGTTAAGAAAATTTCTTTAATGTTAAGTGTTTAGTATTTGCTACACTAGATCATGTGGCATAAGGTGACTGTGTATGGTTGGATTCTTGAAGGACATTTCCAGAGGGAACAGGAAGGCAAGTCAGGATAGTAAAGCCCAGACAAAGGAACTCTGTATGCACAAAAGTAGTGAACTGTATGAAAACAATACTAGGTGTTGAGCAAATGAGCACAATTTTACATGGTTAGAAAGAAGTTAGGAGTGCTTTGATTGTTTGACCAAGCCACAAAGAACCTTCTATTACGAATGAGGCATTTATCTTATTGTGATGAAGTATTTGGGGGAAGGATGGGAGTAAATAGAAAAAAAATACATATACAATTATTTTCCTAATACTTCGGAAATAAAGTGTCCTTTATAGACAGATACAATAATTTTTTTAAAATTTTTTTTAACATTTATTTATTTTTGAGACAGATAGAGACATAGCATGAGCAGGGGAGGGTCAGAGAGAGAGGGAGACACAGAATCCGAAACAGGCTCCAGGCTCTGAGCTGTCAGCCCAGAGCCCGATGTGGGGCTCGAACTCATGGACCATGAGATCATGACCGGAGCCGAAATTGGACGCCGAACCGACTGAGCCACCCAGGCGCCCCCAGATACAATAATTTAAATAAGCCCCAGGTGTCTTATTCCCAAACATAAAACATTCTGATGTCTCCGGGCGCCTGGGTGGCTCAGTCGGTTAAATGTCCGACTTCGGCTCATGTCATGATCTCACCGTTCGTGGTTCTGAGCCCTAGGTGGGGCTCTGTGCTGACAGTGCGAGCCGGGAGCCTGCTTCGGATTCTGTGTCTCCCTCTCTCTCTGCCCCTCCCCTGCTCGCTGTCTCTCTGTCTCCCAAAAATAAATATTAACAAAATAATTAAAAAAACAAAATTAAAAAAAAACATTCTGACGTCTCATGGTATCTTACCACTCAAAATGTGGTCCATGAGCCAGAGGCGTCTGTATCACAAGGGAGCTAGTTAAAAATGCAGAGCCTTAGGTCATACCCCAGATTCACTGAATCAGAATCTCATTCTACCAAGATCTCAGGTACATTGGCATTTGAGGAGCATTCACAATGTTTGAAGTTGAGGATGGAGTGAAGTGAGAAGTTGAAAATTGATCATCTTATTTCATGACACTATGAGTTTTTACGTTCCATATTACTTTCAGGCTCAGCCTTATTTACTAATAGAATTGCACACATCAAAAGACTTCCATGTTCTTATTTCCACCAATGACTTTCACCTGGGGCCTGAATTTTAAATGTTAGAAGCATGTCTTTGGATTAAGTGTGAGAAGAGGTTAAAATATTAACGTGTCCCTTGAAATAAGTAATGCCTTCTCCTATATATACATAAGGTAAGGTTTGCGCTAGTTGTGTGTGTGTGTGTGTGTGTGTGTGTGTGTGTGTGTGTGTGTGTATTTAAACAATCGTGAAGCAGGGCCCAAGGATATTGGAATCACAAGTTTGCATCTGGGGAAGGGGGAAATCTGAACCATGAGGCATAACTGTGGGGACCATGCCCATGGGAGCACGGAACAGCCCTGGAAAATTGAGAGATGGGGATTCCAAACAAGAAAGTTAGGAAAGACAGCTTGGAAGCAAATTATTTAGGGTCAGTCCCAACAATGCTACTTACCTGCATAATGTATATAACTTACTCAAATAACACATTTGATTCCCTTGACAACTCTTTCCTGAGACAAATAGCACTCCCAGTCATTCAGCCTGAATTCCTAAAGGGTTAAGCAAAGCATGAGCCTCCAGGAAAAAAAATGTCATCAAAATGGAATATCTGAAATGTTTTTTATTTAACTTTGGTTCTGTACCAGAATGAAGCTTTAAGATTACTCTTATAAACACACAAACTGAAAACAATATGTCTCAATTACACCTTGGACTATACTTATTCCTTTTCTATTTTGTAATGAACTATTTTAAGATGTTAGAAAGAAAAGCTTTATTCTTACATTTCAACTGGGAGGGATTCTGCAGCATCTACATTACAGTTTTGCTCCATGTAAATGATTTTTAACGTCTATACCTTTTTATCACTAAAAGAAATGACAATTTTATTTAAATACTTCACTTATCTGGGATAGGAAATGAACCCTTCTGAGTGCTTGCTATCTGACAACGTTGGCGCGAAGATGCTTAAGATAAATACTTTAGGGGCGCCTGGGTGGCGCAGTCGGTTAAGCGTCCGACTTCAGCCAGGTCACGATCTCGCGGTCCGTGAGTTCGAGCCCCGCGTCGGGCTCTGGGCTGATGGCTCAGAGCCTGGAGCCTGTTTCCAATTCTGTGTCTCCCTCTCTCTCTGCCCCTCCCCTGTTCATGCTCTGTCTCTCTCTATCCCAAAAATAAATAAACGTTGAAAAAAAAAATTAAAAAAAAAAGATAAATACTTTAGGTGGAATAGGAACTATTTCAGAGCAATTTTTACATGAAAATCATTCTAAAGAAAATATTCTCTGAAACTTTGGAACAAACCTCCAACCCATTTCCCCTTCTGCACTCACACACACAGGCAGAATCAGAAAAGGTGAGCTCAAACTTGAATTCATTCCTGCCTCTCTCTGAAGACTTAAGGAGGTTACTTAATTGACTTTTTGTTCCCCTGTCAACTGAGCGTTGGAACCTGAAAATAATTGCCTGGTATAAAAATCTATTATGTGACTTGAAAAGCAGAGAACTCCATCATTAAAAGTAAATATTTGGCTAGTCATGCAAATGTTAATTTTTTTTTTTTTGGTACCAAAAAATGATGTTTTGCTAAGCTCATTCAAAATTATGTTTACATGTTTTGTCACATCAAGAGATGAATACTCAGAACAAGAGGACATGAGAATAATTCATCTAATTTCTATTGTTCTTAATATGTATAGAAACTCATCTGAAGGTGGGTATGCTTGCATTTTTTTGACCTTGTTCAGTTGATAGGAGTATATATTCTGTATATATAAAATTATTTATTTATATTTATATACTATAGAGAGAGGTATAGGAATATAGATATATATAAAAAGATATATAATGTATATGCATATGTACATACATTATATGCATGTGTATGTACATATGCATATACATTTAAGATTCTTTTCTATTTCTAATGAAGTTGAAATCTTTTCTATTTCTAATGAAGTTGAAATAAATAAATATATTTATTTACCATCCATAGTATTATTTTTTAAATATCTACTAATTTCCATTTTCCATACACCTATTAGTAAAATAATGGCACATTGTACTCATTAGCATATTCTCTTTATATATTATGAGTGTTACTTTTTTTTTCATACTCTCTTCAACTTCAGAAAGTAAGGTTACAGTTTTTGTTTTGTTTTATTTTTCTTTGTTTTAGTTTTAAATTATAAAAGTTTTAAATTCTTATATACCCCAAATCTTTAATTGCCCTAAATTAAAAATTATTTCTTAAGCAGTTTACTTTGAAGTGGTTGTTCAAAGTCAAATGAGTTGAAATAGGATAGCAGATAGAGATCAGGAGACTCTTTGGAGGTCCTAAACTCTCCTGCTGTGTGCTCAGGAGACAGAGACATTTAAAATAAATAAATAAACAAACAACATGCTTTGTTTCCAGAGCACAGTCACTGTTCATTTTGAAATCTGAAAATAAACATCTTATCATTCCCATGCATTATTCAAACAGAAAGATAAGTGTCTGCATACATAATCAAATGGTCTGCACTGGATAAAATCTGGACTCATTTGATCAACTAGTGTAGAGCCATCTTTATAGCTTTTCACACATTTTATCTAATTGTAGATAAATTTACATATAATCACAGTTGCTGCATGAAATAGGAGAAATCTATTTTAATCATTTAATATTTCATTTTAAAAGCCATGTTTTACAGCTTTAAAATAACTATAGCCCTTTAATTAGAAATTGCCATTATTGTGCATGAATATTCAAGTGGTGTGCTATTCAAAATGTCTATTCCATTATGTCACACATATTCCATACTATTGTCTTATCTCTATATCTCCTCGACAAACAAAAACTCTTTCTTAAAATATCTTGTGATTTATTGTTAAATTTTGAAGTTAATGTTAAGACTTTTAAGATGATTTGTTTAATAGAGAAAAATTTTGAAGATCAAATAATATACATTTCAAGTAAGTTTTTTTTTTAATTTGAAAGTTGAGCTTGGTTGAGTCAGAGGTGACAGTCAAAAATATTATTGGTATATTGTGATTACTATAAAAAACTTATCTGAAACTAGGTTTCAGACTTTCTAATTTATCAAAAAAGTATTTGTTTCCTGAATTTTTATTTAATTGTAGGATTCCTCAGTGACATAGAGGCACACATGATATCAGAATTCTGTGTCCGATTGTGCTTATTTTGTACGCGGCTGCCTCCTGATACGAGCTCATAAAGTTTTCAAGCTTGGGCCAGAATGTCTTTTTTTCCAGTTCTTAGAGGGGCTGCGCATGGATATGATGAATGCTCAACCAATGTTTGATGATTGCATGAATAGCTATATAAATTGTTGTGGAGGGGCTCCTGGGTGGCTCAGTCGGTTACGTGTCCCACTTCGGCTCAAGTCATTATCTCACGCTGATAGGTTCGAGCCCCGCGTGGGACTTTGTGCTGACAGCTCAGACCTCAGAGCCTAGAGCCTGCTTCGGATTCTGTTTCCCTCTCCCTCTGCCCCTCCCCCCTCCAAAGTAAATAAATGTTTAAAAATTTAAAAAATAAATTGAAGTGGATATTTTTGAAATGCCTAAGCATAAATGTTGATTGGATGTTTCTATTTTTGTCAAATTTGATGACAGTATTAAAATTTGTGTAAGAGTTTATTCTAGGGTACCTCAGAAAGCAGTGTACGTGGTTGCACAGCTACTCTTCCCCATGATGTGGACCGTAGCGATTGCAGGAGAAAGCGTTGTATTTCAGTCAAGGACATTTATCCATATAATGTTCTTAATCAATTGAAGCTTTAGATGGGGGAAACCCCCAAATTATAGTTAAAACTCGCATTTGTGAGTGCAATCTAGAAGCTTAGAATGAGAACTCAAGAGGCATGCAGGATGGATTTCAGCATTATTTCTTATATACAAGGATTCTCAAAATCCCTACACTGATGTTTATAACTCCAAGCTGACATGAAACTTCTGGCGCTTTAAGAGACCATTATTACTTTACTCCAAAATGTTATAATTATTTCAGACTTAGTACAAATGTTAGATCTTAAACTTGTTTAAAATTGTTTAACCTTTTTCTGTTAAAGTTTTGCAGAAGTTTTATAATAATAAGGGGAAGTGCAAATTTAAATATATGCACGTGTAAGGAAAATAATGAATATTCCTACTTATAAATGGTAACTCAGTTTCTACAAATGACGTCTATAAGGATATCAATTTTCAGCAAACCAGAAGTGAAAAAGTAGAGGGTATGTTAAGTAACTTTTTGGCAGGAATGTTATGCCTATTTTTTCAACCTTTTAATTATTTTAGATCTTCGGAGGAAATTTTGAAGTGATTTGTAATGTATATATTATACCACATCTTTTTTTCCCAACAGATTTACTGTTTCCTCTTCATTTTCCCCCTAGTTTCATGGTTCTTCAGGAGCCACATGTACTCCTTCAAAGAAAGAAAAACAATTTTGCCCTCTTGGTGGAAATCTGCCTGAGGCTTTGGTATTCACAGCACAGCTTGGCTTACCTTTTACTGAGCTGGGAAAAAGTCGGGAATGTTTCATCATTTTACCACTAAAACACTCCTGGTTCAAAAGTCCCGGGATCAAGGAGAGCTCCATTTTTTCTTGCTCTTCAAACAAGCAAATAAAATAGGCAGACATTATATCACAATTTACTTCGGTTTGTAAAGAGAGTCACACTGTTTTGTGGTCCCTCACTGATGACTAATTGGGTTAAACTAGGTTGTCAATGACTTTGGGTTTTATAAATGGCAAACTGTAAAAAGCATTGCAAAAAATTACCTTCTGTTTTCAGGTCAATTTTTCTTCAATCCATGATCTGTGACTTTGGTGTAGATATAGAAGCAGCAGGTTTAGTATAGAGATGCTCTTAATATAGAAGGAGACACATGAGTGCCTCATTAGAATACTAATGTTTGAGAATCCTCACAGCGCTAGCAAAGTTAATGCCTGCCCTCAGGACTGAGCCTGCTGGGATGATGGCTCACTGACAAAAGACTCCATGTTGACAAAAGTGATAAAGTCAACAATATCAGATATTCACAAAAAGACTACACAAATCCAGCAAGCAACATGATTTCATTTCACTGCTCAGGAATTGTGCATATGTAGAGAGGTTAAGCTCTAAAGAAATTTGCCTTAGTTTGCTCACAGAACATATTTTGCTTTCTTCAGCATACCTTCAAATTAAGCACAGCATACAAATTAATACACACCTTGTACTCGGGGTGTAAAGGATATCATTTCCAAAAATATCACCTAACCATTTACATTTTATTGTGATCCTAAATTTTATAAAACTTAGCAGAAAATGCCACTAACTTGATTTCTTACAGATTCTCAGCCTGAGTTGTGGAGCCCATCCAAAGCCTTACATCCATGTGTCAGTCACGGCAACAGTCCGTCCCACCCCCCCCAAAGTGGTGTTTCATGAGACTTTCAAAGTTCAGGGCATTTTGTCTCTGGTATTGGCTGGTATCCACTTAAACTGTATATAAATCTGAGAACAAAAGCAATTGTTTAGAAAGTTGAATGTGTAAATTGAGGTAACACAGTCTAATTCCAATAATTTGAACATTTTTTTCTAGTCAGAATACATACAATATCTACAAATTTACCTATCTTAAAGTGGTCATAGGAGTACAAGTGATCATATTTGCTAGTGGACAAGGCCAATATTAAGACAGTGGGCAATAACCAGTTTCCTTTCACACCACATTCCTCAAGTTAGCAGAGGAACTGTTAATGAGAGTGCGTTTAGGGAAAACAGTCTACAGAAAGAAGCTTGCTGTCTTATCTTCTTTTTACCTCATACAAAACTTTAGGTATGGGTAAGTTTTGGGAGAAGATAGGGGAGGCAGACATAAAGGAGGACACAAAAACATTATATGTGATTGGGGAAGGTTATAATATCATTTATTCAAATCTACATAGTCCACTGTTTTTAATACATGGCCATTTCTGCGTGTGTGGGATGGTGGGAATTATTATGTAGGATATGGAGATTCAAGCCACGTTTCCTTCCATCAAGAAACTCAGGCTCATGTTGCTCAAGCAAACCCATCATCATGCACAGAATAAGTGCACCTGTAAAGGCAAACACTGAAAGCTTCATGTGTAGAGAGAAGGTCTAGAGAAGGCTACCTATAAGTAAAGGCATCTAAGCCAAGTTATACAGCTAGTTAGGAATTAGTTAGATTAAAAAAAAATGAAGGTGGGGGTGGCATTGTAGGCAGTAGAAGCCACTTGGGAAAAGTACAAAAAACTGTATGAGGGAATCATGGAATATTTGATAAACTTCAAGTAATTCTCAGCACAGTGTATGGGGTGGGAAGAAGCAAGAGCCCGAAATACGAGAGGACGTACATGATGAGAGATTTTGTATTCCATGCTAAAGACTTCAGATTTTATCCCGAAGGTGACGGGGATCCTTTCATGATTGAAAGGGCGGGCCTACGCCAGCCGACTCCATCTTGTTCTGTGTCCTTCACCTTGACCACACCTCCTCCCCTTGAGTAACCCCCCCTCACCTGCCTAACAGGACTCGACCCTTCCCCAGGACCCTTCCCCAGCCAATCGGCTGAGGCCATAGCCATTACCTCACCAACTGCCCCCAGGCCCCAATAAAACCTTTGTCCTTTTGAAACTCACCCTCTTTCCCTGGTATCTCACCGCTGCGTCGGTGCAGGTAGGGGATTGAGCTCGAGCTAGCTCGAATAAAGGCTCTTTGCTTTTGCATCGGACTCGGCTCCCTAGTGGTCTTTGGGGATCATGAATTCTGGGCATAACAATGATCACTTTTCAAATTTCAAGATTCCTTTGGAACAACGATGGAGGCGAGAATGGAGGCAGAGAGATATGTTAGGAGGCTATAGCCACCTTATGCACAGAGGATGATCGGGACCTCGGTTGAAGTGGCATAGTGCTGGAGACCAAGACTAGAGATGTGACTGATTAAGATTAAAGAGGTAGACTTGACAGGACATGGGGTGTGATAGCCTGTGGGGAGGGGTTGTAGCTCAGTGGCTGTTAATGAGTCCAAGAGGAAAAATAGATTTTCAGAATAACATTTTGAAATCTGCTGAGTTTAGGGTTGCAGTGGGACATCCAAAAAGAAATATGCAATGAGTAGATTTTTACAGAGTATAAACCTGATGAGAGAGGTCTGCACTGGTGATAAAGTTCTTTGCACAATTGCATTGGTAGTTGAAGACATAAGAATGTATAATGCCACTTAACGAAAGTCTGTAGAGTGGAAAGCAAATAAAATGTATAACAGAATGACATCTCTGATACTATGACATCTTTAAAAAAAGACTGTGTTTGTGCTCCTTCCTTTCCCCCCTCTTTTTGATCATTTAAATAAGTAAACATACACACAAAACTAAATGACCATGTAACTCTAGTTATTGGTAGAAATATAAATGTATAATTATTGATAATATTAATTGTTAAAATACTTACTGAATTAATATTTACTGACTAGCCACCGGTGCTGCCCTAAACGTTTTATGTGCATGATCTAATATAACACTTCATATAGACTCGTGATAAGAAGTATTATAATCTCATTTTTCAGATAACAAAACCAGTTTAGAGCAGTTTAAAAAAACTCCATAACGGGAGGTCACAGGAATAAAAGGCACAGCATAGGGAATATAGTCAATGGTACTGTAACAGCATCATGGTGACTGATGGCAGCTACACTTGGGGGAGCATAGTATAATACACAGACTTGTCGGACCATTATGCTGTATGCCTGGAACTAATGTAACATTCTGTGTCAACTATACTCAAATAAAAAGAATTAAGAAATTTAAAAATTTGTTCACGTTCATACAGGTAGCAGATGATGAAGCTGAGATACAGAATCTTAGTATGCCCTATTTAAACATTATTGGGGCGCCTGGATGGTTCAGTTAGTTAAGCGTCCAACTTCAGCTCAGGTCATGATCTCACGGTTCATGAGTTTGAGCCCCGCGTTGGGCTCTATGCTGACAGCTCAGAGCCTGGAGCCTGCTTTGGATTCTGTGTCTCCCTCTCTCTCTTTTCTTCCCCCGGTCACACTCTGAATCTTTCTCTCTTTCTCAAAAATAAATACAGATTAAAAAAAAATTTAAACATTATTGCTCACCCTTTGGACAAAATTGTGAAATATGTGAAGTAGTATTTATCATCTTGCACTATTAGCTGCAGCATCGGCAACCAACCCACTTTTCTGAAATCTGCACCACGTGCCTTGATAAATATTTTAGTTTTAAAGATAGTTTCACTTGCTGAACTCTCTCTGTTCCCATTTTGTTTCAGTAAATACTCTCTGTTATCATCTTAAGTGGTTTACAGAGATGAAGTTAGTGTGTGTACTAATACATAAAAGGACAAAGTCTTCTTAGATCATACCTAAGCATAGAGGCAAATTAAAAAAGAGGTGTTAGACCATTTATGAGTCCTTTAAAGAAAAACAAAATACTGTTGAGCCTTGAACAACATGGGTTTGAGCTTCAGGGGTTCATTTACATGTGGATATTTTTCGATAGACACAGTACAGTATGGTAAATGTATTTTCTCTTCCTTATGCTTTTCTTTATAACATTTCCTTTTCTCTAGATTATTTTAAGAATATAGTATATAAGGGGCGCCTGGGTGGCTCAGTCGGTTAAGCCTCCGACTTCAGTTCAGGTCATGATCTCACGGTCCGTGAGTTCAAGCCCCCACGTCGGGCTCTGGGCTGATGGCTCAGAGCCTGGAGCCTGCTTCTGATTCTGTGTCTCCCTCTCTCTCTGCCCCTCCCCCGTTCATGCTCTGTCTCTCTCTGTCTCAAAAATAAAAATAAAACGTTAAAAAAAAAGAATATAGTATATAAATCATATAACATACAAAATACGTGTCAATTGACAGTTTATCTTATTGGTAAGGATTCTGATCAACCATAAGCTATTAGCAATTGAGTTTTGAGGGAGTCAAAAGTTCTGTTTGAATTTTCAACTGTACAGGGGGTGGAAGAAAGCTTGTCAGTGCTGCTCACCTCCATGTTGTTTAAGAGCCAACTGTAAAATGGAATTGAGAATAGTATGTTACTATGGGGAGTGAGATTTGGGCATATAAAGTTCACATTCTTAAGCAATATTTCTGTGGCTCATCTAAACCAGAAGTGTAATTTTTTTTTAAAAAAATTAATGTTTATTTATTATTGAGAGACAGAGACAGAGCACAAGCATGGGAGGGGCAGAGAGAGAAGGAGACACAGAATCCGAATCAGGCTCCAGGCTCTGAGCTGTCAGCACAGAGCCCCACGTGGGGCCCGAACCTATAGATGGAGAGATCATGACCTGAGTGGAAGTCAGACACTCAATGACTGAGCCACCCAGGCGCCTCCAGGATCGTTTTTTTTTTTTTCAACGTTTATTTATTTTTGGGACAGAGAGAGACAGAGCATGAACGGGGGAGGGACAGAGAGAGAGGGAGACACAGAATCGGAAACAGGCTCCAGGCTCTGAGCCATCAGCCCAGAGCCCGACGCGGTGCTCGAACTCATGGACCGCGAGATCGTGACCTGGCTGAAGTCGGCCGCTTAACCGACTGCGCCACCCAGGCGCCCCCAGGATCGTAATTTTTTAAAGTACTCCCCACTGTGTGCAAGCTCTCTCTTTCAAAATAAATAAACTTAAAAAATTTTATTTTAAATATTATAGGGAAATCACTTAGGCTTGCAAAAATGAGAAAAAGAATTCCCTCATCTTCTACTTAGATGTTTTTTCTCAATAACGGGACAACCTATCAATGAAATTATTTTTTCCAATATAGCATGAGATCATTTTTTTACCATTATTGTCAACATTATAATAAAACAGAAATTATGCATCCCTCCTTTTATATGTTCTTCCCACAATGAAGTACAGATTGTGAGCTCAATAATAGCAGAGACTCTGTTCATTATTTTCCATTTAAATTCCTAGTGTCTATCAAATTCCTGACCCATTTTTGACTTTCGACAACTATTTGTCAAATGAATGAATTATATAGATTGCCACATTTTTAGAAAATAGTTGAAATTTCTGGTGTCTCATATTCATTCTGCTTCTGCTGCAAATTATATGTGCTCTTTGATTTATATACTAGTGTACTTCACCAAAGTAAATATAATTGCCAAAAGATATTGTGGACAGCAAGCCTCTATTGCGGTAGAACAGTATTTCTTGAGATGAATACAGTGTTTTGTAAGGAATGCTGTGGTCACTGCACTTACCTAGTTTATTCTATCAAACTGAAACATATCTGCAGAGTATCTTGACAGTTTTGGTTTCATTTATCAGTGTGCACTATAGATTTTGCTATAGTATCCTGTTGACTATTTTGCAATAATGCAACTCTTCAGCAATTGTATTCTAGTACCATTTTATATTGAAAAGGTCAGGGGTTTTCTAGGCCTCAGAAATTCATGTTTTCAGCAATTTCATCTATGTACAACATGGTATAAGCACATTCTACATTGAAAATTTAGAAAAATTGTGATTATGGCTGTTGGAAGACATAACTGGAAATCCATCTTTAAATGACTTTTGTCATTTTGTCATTCCTTTGTGAGGAATTGAAACCAGTTCAAAGGTGTGAAGAACATAGTAATTTTTTTTTTTTAATTTAAAAGTCCACTTTTGAAGTAAAGAAATCAAACATTTTTTTTTTTAGGACTAGTATATAGTTTTTCATAGATATTGGACCCCCATTTTAAAAGGCTATAAGCATTTTTTTTTTTACTTACCAGTCATGTAACTTGGTTTTTTCAAGGAACAATAATAGAATTTTGTCACCATAATATTTCCAGAAAAATTAATCTAATGTTGTTCAGAAGTCATTTCATTCATTTAAAGCCATGCTGGGTTATATCTCAGTTCCTGACTAAACTACTGATTATCAAACTGCTGAATGAATTGCTGTAGAAATGAAAAAGATTTTAGAAAGGGATAAATTACTATCTAAAAATTGTACTTGTAATATGTTTTATAAGATGATGATATTGCTTGTGATTTAAATATGCAAATGATATAGAAATATAACATTTAAAATATCATCTGAAACTCTACAACTGAAAATACCATTGTTAACAATATATGAATACTAATTCTGATGTCTCTCTTAACAGAGTAATAGACTGAGATTAAAACTTAGATCTGTTTTACACCAATCGCCATTTTTCTTCCATTATTTCACAATGCCTTCACAAGGTTGAAGAAGTATATGGACTCTTACATAGCAATGTTTTGGTAGTGCAAAAATCATCATGACCAGGGTGATAGTGACTAAGAACCTGGATAATACTCCTTGTAACTGTTGAGAGACCATTCTTGCGTTTCTGCACATGTTGAGAGAGGCACTGACAACATTTTGCTCTAGACTATCTGTTAAATCATGTTTGTATAGCGAACAGCCTGGGAAGACAGTGTTTTCTTCAGCAGCAAACAAAGATTTGTTGGTTGAACAGTGTAATAAGCATAATATATCCCTCTAGGGATATATTTCCCTCTAAGGCAAAGTTTGGGCAGATTTTCTTGCAGCAATTATAAAAAATGGGACCTCCTAAGCTTGGGGTACCTCAGTTGTGACACAAAGCCAGTGCATGCACAGAGTGTAACTGGGCCACCCAACTCTGCCACGGAACTCACAGGGCAGGAGATATGACCAGACAACTAAGATGTTAGCTTTAAGTTCAATTTTTTCTTGGTGTGTGCACATCTTGATCACTGTTCTTTCTGACTCAGAAGATAAACTTTCTCTGCTAGTTTGCTAAAACCTTAGTACTTCTATGTATTTGTACGTGTGTCTGCGTGTGTGCATTTACAAGAGGTGCCCTTTCCTTAAAAAGTTGTTATAATATTGACGTGAGGGCCATATGGCCTTCCAGTTTTTGGATGACATTGAGAAGTGCAATGCAATTTGCAAACAAAATGGCATACATCCTGGAGCAATTAAACTAATTCTTTTTTAATGACTAAGAATGCTATGTCCAAATTCCAAACCATTGCTTCAAAATTGATCATTAACCAGTACACCCAGTTAAATAATGTATAACAAAGGAAGAAGGTAAGAAGTGAATTTTTATATTGTAGGCTAGGAAAACAAATTTTATCAGGTCCTCATTTATATTAATACAATGTTTTCTCCCCTGGTAAAGGCAATGAATGGGAATGCTTTTTAAAAATATTGGGGCGCCTTGGTGGCGCAGTCGGTTAAGCGTCGGACTTCAGCCAGGTCACGATCTCGCGGTCCGTGAGTTCGAGCCCCGCGTCAGGCTCTGGGCTGATGGCTCAGAGCCTGGAGCCTATTTCCGATTCTGTGTCTCCCTCTCTCTCTGCCCCTCCCCCGTTCATGCTCTGTCTCTCTCTATCCCAAAAATAGATAAACGTTGAAAAAAAAATTGTTAAAAATATTGAACTCTATTATGTGTGTTTTTAAAAATGAGATAGCTCAGCATGTAGTGACATGGAAAGACTTCCAGGATACAGCAGGTTAAAAAAGCAGATCAGAGAATAATTACATAAATTGCCTACTGTGAAAGAAAGATTAAAATGTATGTATATTAAATATTCTGGTTTTGGTGCTTTTTTAACTTTAGAGATTTTTGTTTGTATATGCAATTCCAAAATCTAGCCAGAATATGTCTAATTTGTCTCTGATTTTTGCCTAGAAAATGATAAGTCCCTTTATTCTGCATATGGAGGTCTTGTTTTCAGGTTAGGAATGTTTCCTTCTGTCTTTGATTTTTCACTTAATCAACAGAGTGTAGTGGGCAATGGGAAAGCAGGAAATGAATAACACAAATCTGTTTTAGAGTTTTACTGTAATCATTGCTAACATTTATTGAGGGTTCTCTATGTGCCAGGTTGTTAGAATTAAACCTCGTTATATCCTCACACCAAGTATTCTAAGTATCCACATTTTACAGATCAGTAAGTTGAGGCACAGAGATGTTCAGTAACTTGTTCCAGATGTCTTAACTTGGCAAACACACAGCCATGGTTTGAACCTAGGAGCTTTGACTTCAGTGCACATTACAATTAAGTATTTACCTGAATGAGAACTTCCTTGTAGTTGCCCTATGTGATCTTGTGCCTTTCTCAGGAACACTGCATGTGGGGCCTCTATTTCCTATTTCCCAAATTTTTCATTCTTTCTCTCCATTGCTTTTTTAGGGGAGGATGGACAGTATCTTTTTCTCTTTAAGTTTAGAGGGTATAAATTAATTTATCATTCACATTGTCGATTCACTTCTTTCTCAGGAAAAAAAAAAGAAATTTCTGAGAAAAAGTGTCAATTCTGCTGTTATTGCCTCTAGAGTGGATTTACAATATACTGTTGTTCTTGTTCTTAGTGAAGATTTTTCTTATCTCATCTCTCTCTCTCTTTTTATTGCTTTTAATCTCATAATTGGGCTCCATTATTATACAGCAAGCTATGGTTAGTTATACATAGTATATCTAGGGGTGAACTGATTATACTCCTGCTAGAACAACTAGGAATCTTTCTCTGAATGTCAGAAAGCAACAGGGTCTGAACAAAAAGTCTTTTGGGTGGGGGAGGGCGTATTGTAAGATCAACAAAGCACATACACACGTTTACGTAAGAACTCTTACCACTTGTAACCATGTTCAAATGCTATAACCTCTCTTTATATTAGATATTTCCTTGTGTTTCAGTTTTCCAGAAGCAGATACATGAGATCAATATAACCGGAAATATATTTTAAGTTATTCCTTAAATTTCTGTCAGCATTATTGAATGTAGTCAAATTAACGTATGATGGACAAACTGGCTCTATTGCATTCTATAATTATTGCTGTCAGGATACTTCCAGCTAGAGATGGAATTGTTTTTGCATTTATCATTCTCTGTTCTTGCTTATGTATTTGTCAGTGCAGCTGTGATTCATTTATTTTATAATACTGCAGCTAATCGTGTATGGGCTATTTGATCAAAAACAACATTTTAACAAGACCAAAATAGCCAAGGCAAGGAAAAAGTGTAGTTATATAACAATGTTAGAACTTTTTTTGGAAGCAGCATTGAAAAAGATTATTCATTTGTATAGTTCTGAAAGCCAAATAATAATTATGTGGCATTGTTCTCTTGTCCATATTGTCCAAATCTGGGTTGGTAAGCCAGGAAGAGAAAAGTGAATTATCCCTCATTATCTTGTTTGATTTGGCCCTTTAAATGGTCAATATTGCTAAATTACCCTTTGGGTGGAAAGAAATTAGATTGTATCATATGCCACTAAAGGTCTATTTTCATGGTTGGATGTTTTTGAATTCATGAGGCTCGGAATGCCATGCTAAAGTAAAGATAATTATGAATGCAATTATTAGTCATTTATGCCATTAACATAACATACAAATGGATCATTTGCTCAGAATTTGTAAGGGACTTACAAACACTGGGATAAAAAAACACCCAAAACTCCAGGATCTAAAGTAAACTTGATTTGAGACAGTAAGAATTAAGGTATATACTCCTGACAATTTTTGTTCCAAATATATTTTAATTAAGATAATTGCTATTTCTTATGCTTTTGTGAAGGACCATCAAATCTGGGTCTAAGAAACTTTGAATAATGATCCTATAGTTTAAGCCCAGTTCTGTATGAGTGAAAAGTGCAGTGAAGTCAGCATTGATGGGCACTTGGATAAATTTGGGGGGATTAAAGAAATCTTCCTTGTAGCTACTTCTATTTTGTTCTAACAAAAGTGGTTTGATTTGATAAAATGAACACTCTGCTGGGATAGTCGTTGTTTTGATCCTACCAAGCAGGTTTTCCCAGTCTCATCCTCTGTAACAACACACTCCAACATTTACTTTGGAGAAGTATTCCTCCCTTGTTCCTGTGGTCCTAATGGGGCTCCCAAGGACAGTACCCTTCCTGCTGGGCCTGAGATTGCGGTTCAGTTTAGCCAAAAGACAGAGAAGTGATCGGTCATGAAATTGATCATCTATCCCCAGCTGGGCCAATCATATTGCTGAGTCATTTTGCACATAATAATTGAAGCCAGATGAAGCATGTGACCCAAACCGAGAGGAAGGACAGTTGAAGTCCTCCGGAATACATTTCTGAGTTAGAGATGGTGAAATAGTGTTACCTATAACTGAATCAATAAGGAGCAAAAATGGCTTAAAGTCAGTGGAGTTATATGTCTTATAACAGAGAAACGAGTAATGGTCATGGAGGCGGGGCTGGGCATGGTAAGCACTGAGAGGAGAATAAGATCATTTTTTTCTGACTCTATCATTCCCTGGAGTTCCTGAGGCTAACTGCATCCTTAGACATCTTAACTTCAAAAACCAGTACATTCCTTTCATTTAAATGCTTTTGAATTGTATTAATGTTATAATTAATTGAATAACATCACAAATTACTGAAAGCAAACTAATACAAAAATTGATTTGCTATAGAACAGGAAATAGAATATTTATTTTGACATCTGATATTTCCTATATTGCTGAAGTAATTTGTAGTGATTTAGTGTTCAATTTCCTAGGCAATATGGAGATACCATATAGTGAAATACATAACTAGCAGGGGGAAAAAAGGAAGTAATGGTAGCAAGGCATTCTAAGTAGTAAAGTTATATATAAACATATGAACAATTGTATTAGTATGTTAGTATATTAGTACATTTAACAATGTCAAAATGCTTCAGAGAGTGGGCTGCATTATGTTGAAGATAAAGATAAAGCAAATAATAAGTTCACCAATGAAAGGTAAACAATATTGATGTTCAACAGTAGCATATCTATCAAAATGAAAGTCACTAACATTTATTGAATGTTTCTCAGGTGTTTTCACATATGTAATATTGTTTTAACCTCACATCAACACTGTAAGAAATTTAGTATCCTCACTTTATAGGAAATAGGTTTCTGTGAGAACAAGTAATTTTGCCCACCATTATATAGCTAGTGGTTCTTAAACCATACCACCAGCCTCTGATAAAAAATAATCATCCAATTGTTGAGTTTGCGGGTGCTTAATTTAGAGAAATTTTGGACATCGTGCAACATATGCAATTTATTGAAAAAATAAAGTGAATTTCATTTGAAAACACAGTACACAGCATATATAAAGATTGATCTGAATTTTGGGTAAGAAAAGAACCTGAGTATTTGTTTTAGGAAAAATATTGATTTTTGAATACACAAACATAAAAATTTCAGGTGATCAAAAATATCAAGTACAAAAAATTGATACTTTTTTAAAGCTAGGACAAATGCTTAGTATAATTATAATACAAAGAGTTCACATAAATCAGAAAAAATAATTCAATAGCAAAAGGAGCAAAGACATGAAAAGGTAATTCAAAAAAGTATGTTAAACATATATAAAACCAGGTTACCTAATTGGTTACTATAAATGCATATTAAAATAATGAGATGCCAGTTTTTAATATACCAAAATGAAAAATATTTTTAAAATGAAATATTCCACCAAATTACTCATAAACAGTACCTATGGAGCAACAGCTTTCCAACACTGTTAATGGGAGTATAAACTAGAACCACACTTGTATAGGATAGTTTATACAGTATGTATCAACAACCTTAAAAATGTGCCACATCCTTTCACATGGTAAATTTGGGGGGACAAGTTTATTAATAAATTAATCAATGAGTAAAAGTATCCCAAGACTTATATCAAACAAATACTTTTCACAATGGTAGCTGTCATGAAAAAAAATTGACATAAATTCACCATCTATCTATAAGTGAATAATGGAATGGTATTTAACCATTAACTACTTTACAATAATTAAGTGGTACATTTACTAATAAGGTGTAAAAAATATCAATGTTCAACAAATGTACATCTGTAAAAGTGAAAATTGCTGTTCTATGACAATAGAATAGTTAATGTCATGGGAAATAGTAATCATTTATCTGCATGTATGAAAATGAAAGGTAACAAACTCTAACTTGTGGTCTTATAAATCCTGTTCTTTGGGGCCATACTGTGACAGGCCGAACTAACCAACAAAACAAAGAGAAATCAATTATTGTCAGAATCAGTTTGTAAAATCAGTCTAGGAGACCAGGTGATTCATATACCAATAAAACTTCATAATATTTGGAAATGTTTATATTCATTAACAAATGTAAAGAAAAAAATATTGATTAAAGGTGAAATAGACAACTATTAACTAAGCATATTTCTGAGTTGAAGGTAACCAGATATAATATTGTGATTTATAACAAGAAATACATTATTCATCTTCATCTCACTTCTGACACAGAAGTCCTAAATCCCTTAGAATTTCCTATATGACAAGAGTTATAGAAGTGTCTTTTGCTATTCATAATGAGTCCCTTTTCATAACAAACCTTTTTATTAATACAAACCTGAGTTTATGTTAATGAGGAGACTTTCAGAAAGCCCCAACCAAGGATTGGAGGGTTAGAACTTTCAGCCCCACCTCCAACCCACCCCAACTCCAGGGAGAGGTGCGGGGCCTGGGGATTTTTAGTTCAATCCACAATGGCCAATGATTTAATCAATCATGCCAGTATAAGAACACAAAGGGCAGGTTTGGAGAGGTTCCAGGTTGGTGAACACATCCAACCCCTAGGATGTTGGTAAGCTCCAGTGCCATGAGGACAGAAGTTCCAGCATTCAAGCTCCTTCTTAGCCTCACCCTATACACCTCTTCATCTGGCTGTTCATCTATATCCTTTATAATAAATTGGTAAACATAAGTAAATGTTTCTCTGAGTTGTGTGAGCCACTCTAGCAAATTAATCAAACCCAAATAACACAAATAACACAACTTGACTTGCAACTGACATCTGAAGTGGTTGTAGTGTTGTGGGACTGAGCCCTTACCTGTGGGATCTGATGCTTTCTCTACATAGGGAGTGCTAGAATTGAGTTAATTGCTTAGCGGTCTTATAAAACACACAATAGACCAGGTAACCTTCTAAGTCCAATGTAGTTTGAGCACATGGAGCATTTTCTGTGATGCCAATAATAGAATTTTTAGTCTGAGTGAATGACATTCCCAGTTGTCATCATAAATAAACAATGAGCATTCTAGTAGCTTCCTTAGATTTAGTTTTTTGTTTGTTTGTTTTTTGGGTTTTTTTTCTCTTGTAGCCAGTCCCTAAGACTGTGATTGCTCCAGGCACAAAAGACAGAAAATCTCTGAGGATTAAAAATGGACAGTGTTATGGACAGAATTATGTGTTCCCTCAATTCATATGTTGAATCCCTAAAGCCCTGTACCTCAGAATGTGACTATATTTAGAGGGAGGGCCTTTAAAGAGGTGATTAAGACCAAATGAAACCATTAGAGTGAGTCCTGATCCAATCTGACTGGTGTCCTTATAAGAAGAGGAAGTTTGGACACACAGAGAGATACCAGAGATGTGCGTACACAGAAGACCTCTTGAGGGTACAGGAAGAAGGTGGCCATCTGCAAGTCAAAGAGCAAGGCCTCAGGAGACACTATATCTGCTGTCACCCTGACCTTGGACCTCTAACCTCTAAAACTGAGAAAGTAAATTTCTGTTGTGTAAGTCATCCAGTCTGTGGTAGTTTGTTACGACAGCCAGAGCTGACTGATACAGTTAGAGAGGCCAGCCACCCCCTTATTTAGCCCCTCACACACTTTCATCTGCTTTCACATGTTTGGCTACCTCCTGAGAATATATGCTTGGATATGAAGCCAAGTTCAGGAATGGTTTGCATTTTCTTCTTTCTACTTTTTTTCATTAGGGATGAATTTTCCTGTAATTCAAATGTATTTTTGTTTAAACTCTAGAAAACTATTTTTAAAACAAATAAAAAATAACCTCTCTATTTAAAAAGTTTCAGTTCAGCTAATGTTTCCTCATGTCACACAAAAGTGCCTTTAACAAATCATAAAATTCAATTTAACCATATATGTAATAAAATGTCATAATAATGAGAAATTGAGTGAAGCACTGATATGACTTATCTGATTGACAGTATTCCATATGCTTTTAAATATCCATATATTTGACTTTGTAAAACAGAATAGTTGCGATTTGGATATAAACTCTGTTGTTGCATTGCTTATGTTTTTGCTGGTTTTTTTCTCGTATCCCAAATCTGGAAATAATGATGACTTATACCCTTTCAAAAACATCTCTGCTATTAGCTTTTTAATAAAATTTCTTCCCTGTGTATAAACATTGGGGGACCAAATGTTGAGGGACTAATGAGAGGGCTCAAAACAGGTTTGAAAGTGAGAATGGTTCCAGTGGAAATACAGCTGCAGAGGAACATGGATCATTAGAAGAACCAACAATGACAGGGGTGATAAAGAAATACAATATGGGAAAGAAGGATCAAATTCAGGATACAGAAGAAATAAACTTGGTTTGGAGGAAACAAACCAAGATTTATGTGGCTTTTGATCAAATGTCAAAGTACAGGATACAGACAATAAGTAAGTGAACCCACAAGCAACCGAAATATTTTAGTTTATTCCCAGCTGACATTCCCAATGACATTTCCTCACTTATCATTGGAAAGAAAAACCATTGAAAAATGAAAGTGACTTTATAAATCACTTTGCCCTTCTCCAGTCAGCATCTAACCTTGCTATGCTTGTGTGGTAAAAAATAATGCTTTAAGGCACAACGCTCTCCGAACTGTGGAAAGACTGGAAAAAGCATTTTTTAGAAAATCTTTCATCCTAAATGGATTTGAAATATTGTACTAGCTGGCTACATACTGAAATAGTTATTCCACGTAGATGTGCACTTGGATTATACATCTATGCCTTTAGGTGTACTAGATTACTTTAGGAAAAGTAGTAAAATAATAATAATAATAATAATAATAATAATAATGGCTCCTGCCATTTGGGGGGGATTTTTTACACACGCTGTACTTTAAAGAAAATTATAATAGAAAATATAACATACTATATTATAATTATAATAACAGCTCAATAGTATATAAGGTTATAGATAAGGAAATCAGTGGTCAAATCCTTTAGTTACTTTGCTCCTTGTCTCAGATCTAGCAGGTGGTAAAGAAAGAATTTGAACCCAAGTTTGTTTGACCCAGAGCAACGGCACTTGTCTTCTACCTCCAATGTCTCTGATCTCAATACTGTGCTACCATCCTCTCTTGATGATTAAATGCCCGCTATTGTGGCTCCTTTCTGTTCCCTGAATATACTGATCTTATTTCCATCTCAAGATCTTTGCATTTACTGTTCCTTCTGCTCAGAAAGTTCCTACCCAGAAAATTCTTCTTATGACTTTCTCCTTTTGTTTGTTGATCTCAATTCAGCTAACACCTCCTCAGAAGGATTCCCTAACCACCTCATTTAAAGGAGTCCAACGACTGTCACATTTAATCGTTGTATTTTCTTTATGACGTTTATCACCACTAACTGATTTTTTAAATTTTATTTGTGAATATGGTCATCTGTCCCCATCTTCCTCATCATATCCTTATGTCCTAGAATAGAGCTTAATACATAATTAGGTACTCAATAGATATGTGAGTAATGAAGGAATGAATCTCATTTAATTCGTATGAGAGAGATTTAAAGAAAGTATGATTATCCTTAACTTTTTAAAAATTTTGAATCTTACTGAAATTCACAAAGGTAAAGAGTCTTTCCACTGATCATTAAGTTAATGTGTGACAGAAATTTAGAACCAGATTAGTCTTGTTCCAAAACCCAGTAAGTACACTGCCTCAAGAGAAATGACGGTTTCCAGAATCACCAGCCTGTGTGGCTAATGTGTCTCCTTCAAGAATATCTTTAGTATAGAAGAAATAGCCTTGAAAATATAGTGGATCTCTAATTACTGGAAAGTTGTATTGGTTCAGAGACACAATAAAAGGAAGGGATAGAAAATCATTAGTTATCTTTTAGATTGAAAGTTTTTGCATCATAAAGGTAAACATAAATGAAGTTCAAGGGGGAAAATCACTAATGCTTAATTTTCGAAAAGTTACAGGAAGAACTATACATGAAATTTCAGAAGTTATCTTCCAGGACTAAACTATTAATTAGTACTTTTTCCCTGGTTATTTACAGGCCCATTTTCGTTTTGAAGCTATGAAGGGAGTACTTTCAATAATTTTATTTAAGGGGCGCCTGGGTGGCTCAACCAGTTAAGCATCTGATTTCAGCTCAGGTCATGATATCACAGTTTCGTGAGTTTGAGCCCTGTGTCGGGCTCTGTGCTGACAGCTCAGAAGCTGGGTCCTACTTCTGATTCTGTTTCCCTCTCTCTGTGCCCCTCTCCTCCTCACACTCTGTGTCCCTCTCTCTCAAAAATAAGGAAACATTTAAAAAAAATTAAAAAAAAAGAATTTTATTTAAGCTACAACAAAATTAAAAGATCATGTTAGCAAAAATAAAAAAAAAACTGATTTATTAATCTATCTATATGTATTTTTTGTCCATAACTATATCTGTCTATATATGAAACAGGTATGAATTTTCATGAAGGAGAACCATCAGGAAATAAAGTAAAAAAAAAAAAAATTCCAAGAACCATTTCCATTGGAAAGTAATTGTCAGAGTCAAAAACCTAAAGTTGTTTGAATTCCAAAAACTGAAAAAGAAACAAGATTATTTGCAGATTGGTGTATTGCTTCCAGAAGGAAAGATGTAGGTTGTTAAAAATTACTGTTGGGTTCATTTTCTGACAGCCTGGCTGTCCCCCCCAGATGGGAATATATTCATTCATTCCTACCTGTGTTAGTTGAGCTTTCCATCTGTCTCCACCTCAGTCCACAATAGGATTATTTTACCTGTGTACAGGACAGCTCAAATTTATGTTGTGAAATTCTGTGCCTGTGTCCAGGAGTTCACACAGTAACATGGTAAATGTACAAAAAATGTAAAGCTCTTTGTTCATTTGACTTCCTTAGGGCAGAAGTTCAGATTTGAAAGGGGAGTTTAAGAGATGTTTATCTAAGATCATCATATATGGTATTTAGAATAGTCTTTCCTTTTCTTGTTCTTCAATAATTATAATTTTCTGGATTATTTTTCCTAAGGTTATGTAACAGTGGTTATGCTGAAACATATGAGAAGATAATATACAAAATAAATCACAGGAAATGATTTCTGGATATTTTCATTAATTTTATTGAAGAGTATTCTACTGTACAGTTTCTGATAACCTCACGAAAGCTGTAATTAATAAAACCATATGATATGTAATAATAGTAGCAAAGTCATATAGCTGTGTCTCAGGCACTATTTTAAATGCTTTATATGAATTCCCACAAAATAATACATTCATTATGTCTTCTTTTGTGATGAGGAAACTGAGCCGGAGAGATGTGAGGAAAATTGCATCAAATCATCCAGTCAGTGAGCATCAGATCTGGGATTCTAACCCAAACTGCCTAGCTCCAGAGGCCAAGCTCTAGAGACACTAAATTGTACTGATACTTTGTCAAATGTATTTATCACTTAATGGGGCGCCTGTGTGGCTCAGTCGGTTAAGCATCTGACTTCAGCTCAGGTCATGATTTATCTCACAGCCCGTGAGTTCAACCCCGTGTCGGGGTTCTGGAGTCTGCTTCAGATTCTGTGTCTCCCTCTCTCTGCCCCTCTCCTGCTCATGTTCTGTCTCTCTCTCTCAGAAATGAGTAAACATTAAAAACAAATTTAAAAATAAATAAATAAATCTTTATCTCTGAAACCCAGTCTTTAATTTTCAACTGCTAAATTTTTAAACAAAAACCTTTTTTTTTCTTAAATTCAGTGCATCATTTTCTCCCTGAGCCAACTGTGTTCCCATTTGACATGAAGTTGTTCAGGGAGCATGAAATCTAAATTCAGAGAGCTCCTGCTGGGCCATTTACCAGCTATGTGAACTTCCCTAGGACGTGTAATCTCTGTATTCCTTAGTTCTCTCTTTTGCGAATAGATGAAATGATACTGAATGACGGGTGAGGGAGGGGAAAGGACATTCCCTCCTGGACTCCAGCTTGGGCATCCAGCCCCATACCCAAGACTGAGGTCTCATCCACCTGTCCTCAGCTTTGATGCAAAGCAGATGCTTCCTTCTCAGCCTCACGTCAGGGTTTCTCTGGCTCAGCTAACTTTGACTCCCTTTCCTCTGGGCTCTAAGAAACTCGGCAGTCCACCTCAGGGCCTCCATCCCGCACGCATCTGTTGCCCCTTCACACAACTGCCTCTCATCCTTCCATACTGGAAAGACGTTGGGAATTTTTCCCAAGTCCTTTCCAGGAGAGGGGAGGTACACAGGACCTTCCTGCTTTTATATGTGAAACCCATGAGATGTTTCCTGAAGCTAGAGGGCAGTGGAACACCAGGCCCTTTTGAAGGACTCCCCAGCATTTAACCCTCTTATGTCCTGTCTTATTTACCCCTCTGTCTCCAACTTTCTAGTGTCCCTGAGAAAGGGGTACTATCTCACACTGGCCAGAATCCTTCCAAGTATTTGTTTGAAAATAGAAAATCAAGTGTTTGAATCCCCCTCTATCCCTCCCAGTTTTGGTGTAACAACCATCAGCTGAGATGGCGGGGATTCTTTATGCGGATCTGCATGGGGAAGGCCCACAGAGAACAGAAAGGACAGGCAGGAAAGTATGATTAGTTCGTATATCAAAGTATCATACTGCTACAAATTGTAACAGGATGAGTTTAGCCAATAGTAACAAAACTGTTCTCAGCTCAGTAAACAGTTATTATCTCCAACTAAAAGCTTAACAATTTTAATAAAAGCCCTGTGGGAACTTTCTTTTTTTCTTTTCCAGCCTTTATTACTTTCACTAGTTTTTCCCCCTCATCCTCTTTTCAACCTTGCCTTCGCTTAAGGCATATTGACCTTTCCTTGCCTAAGTGAGATATGGTAGGAGTTGAAGTCAATGTTCTGAGGCACAAATGGGCTCAGGAAAAAGAACAGTTATCTTCTATGGACAAATAAGCCTACAAAGCTGACATATTACCTACTATATATCTTTCTCTCCAGCCCCATGCATATTAGTTTAGCAAATGTTCTGAGAAAATTTGCAAAAAAGAAACCTGTTTAAGTTGACCAGTTGTTAGGAGTGCCTGGGTTGCTCGGTGGGTTGGGTGTTTAACTCTTGATTTTTGTCTCAGGTCATGATCTCATGGTTCGTGAGATGAATCCCTGTGTCAGGCTCTGTGCTGACAGTATATGGAGACTGCTTGGGATTCTCTCTCCCTCTCTCTCTGCCCCTCCTCTGAGCTCTCTCTCTCTCTCTCTCTCTCTCTCTCTCTCAAAATAAGTAAATAATGATTAAAAAAAAGTAAATTGACCAGTTGTTTTACAAACATCCAGTGCCAACATGCATTTTAAGTAACATATGTTGGAAAATGTTCCTTTGGATAAGTTTCTAGACTGGAGAGAGAGAAGTTAGAAATTCTTCTAATTTCTTAAAATGATATACTTTACATTTCAAAGTAATTTTAGGGGTCCCTGGCAATGGGTAGTCAAACTCCGGATGCTTCCACCCTAACTACATGGTCAGTGTAAGATCTTATAGAGGTAGCTTATCTGTATCAGTGTGAAACTTAGAAACCAATATTTCAAAGCCCTATGTGCATTTTTTTCTTATCTCTATGGGAAAATATATGGATATTTGGATAACATATAAAAGGAGACAAGTTCATGCAAAAAAAAAAAACCCTTAAATAATGAATAAACTTCAAAGTCTATTTGGGTTTTATTAATTTTTTTTTTTTGTCTCAGGAGGATTACAGTTTAGCTAATGTTTCTCTCTCTTTCAGTTCATATCACATCAATCTGCCCTTTTGACAAGAGACTCAACATTCTGTCTTTCCACAGTTAACACATAATATTTTTCTTGAAGAACTAGGGAGACTTACATTTGAAAAAAAAAACACAGTGAGGCTGTTCTTTGCTTCATTAACAACTTGACCCCTTTCCTACATATAGTTTAAAGTATCTTTAGAATTGGGACATCAGAAGACAAACTAAAATAAAAAAAAAAACAGAAACCAAAGAAAAACAGAAAACATTTTCCTTGGTGCTAGGAAATTCAATGAGATGAGGGATTGTGTGTGTGTGTGTGTGTGTGTGTGTGTGTGTGTTTAACCTACAAATTACCTGTTGTTCAACCATGTGCCCTTGTTAAATTCAGACCAAAGTTTGGGTAGTTTTTATTCCATTATTCTTCATCATACTCAGATTAAAATATAACTAGATAGGAGTGCAAGGGTGAGTGGTCTCTGAAGTGAAAAAAAAAAAAAAGACAAAAAAACACACACAACACTAAAGTTTAAAACCATTTTAAATGTTAGAATTGATATTGGATGTGATGTTGCTCTTAAATGTGTTTCCAAGGTTTTAGAAAGTAGAGTCGAACTTACAGTATATCGAATGCTATAAATGTGGCAAGATGATTTGCAAATTGACATTGAAATGAAAGCAAGGACGATCAAACCAGAAAAATAATGAGACTCAAACACAACATTGTGTCTGATATTCCATGAGTGGTGGCATTATGAAGGGATTGCTAGTTGTTAGTAGGTGGGAGGGTGTGGGTTCGCCTTGGTGGAGGTAAACATGGCATGACAGGTGTTGGATTTAGGCCTTTCCTTGCATTACGTAAACACACAGGGAACCAAGAGTGTGAGGCAAAAAACACGAGGCCAAGGGTTTGACTTTATACTCTCAGATCTCCTAGCAGATATCTGGCCAGATCCTAGAATATTGGGAAAATAAATTGGAGGTCTATGGACTTTTTATAGCCTTACTGACATGTAATTGACATATAATATTTTTTAAGTTTAAAGTATACAAAATGATGATACACAAATATATTGTTAAATGATGACTTCTATAAGGTTGGTTAACACAACCATTACCTCACATATTTATAATTTTGTGTGCACGTATGGTGAGAACATTTAAGGTCTACTCTCTTAACAACTTTCAGGTCTATAAAACAGTATTACTATAGTCACCATGTTATACATTACATCCTCGGGACTATTCATCTTAACAATTGGAAGTTTGTATCCTTAACCAGCATCTTCCCATTCCCCTTACCTCTGAGGATTCTTTTGATAAACACTGCTCAGATGATCCTGTTTTTCTTAGCAAAAATTGATAAAGTCTTAAAATGTATACTGGTTACCTTCTTAAAAGTTTTCTTTTTTATTTATTTTTGAAGGAGGGAGAGAGAGACAGAGCATGAGCAGGGGAGGAGCAGAGAGAGAGGGAGACACAGAATCCGAAGCAGGCTCCAGGCTCTGAGCTGTCAGCACAGAACCTGATGTGAGGCTCGAACCCACAGACTGTGAGATCATGACCTGAGCTGAAGTCAGACGCTTAACCAACTGAGCCACCCAGGTGCCCCTTAAAAGTTTTCATTTGATCTTTTTTTAATGGTTAAATTATCAAGTCCATTTTTATTAGTAGTATACATGCATATATATGCATATATTAATATATATACATACACAAACATATGTATATATAAGTTCTCACTTTATTCTCTAAGTTTTTATTCTTTCTTAACAGCAGTTTTGTTCTATACTATTACTTTTAATATATTACCTTTTTAATTGAAAATTCCATTTTATTGATCTTAATCTGCATGTTAAAAGCTTCACATACTTGGAACGTTACAGTAAAATTAGTAGTATTATTGCCACTTTAAAATAAAGAAATGAAGGTACAGAGAACTTAAGTAACTTGCCCAAGTTTGCACAATTAGTAATTGTTCTTCACGTACAGTCCTGACTACATTCATAACTTGTGCTTCTAATCTCTATGAAATAATGCACAAAGCTCCTATTGGCCTGGTTTATGTTTGTGTATTCCCTGCTTGTTCCTTTATTTTTAGCTTATATTTATTAGTTTTCACCAAATTTAAAAATTTTCCTTTTAGCTTGAATACACCAAATGCTTTTTTTCTATCATATCATATCATATCCATTTCTGTATTTTGAAAATGTTTTTTTCTGTTTGTCATAATATAGTAAACATTAAGGAGAAGAATGTGGAGTTTAGTGGCAGAACAGCTCAGGTCTAAGCAAAGGGGCCATGCAAAAGAACACATTCTTTTGAAGAATTTTGCTAGATGTACCGCCAATAAGTTCTAGTTAAATTTCATTGGCCAGAACTTGGTTGCATGGCCATTCATGACCATCAGTGAGTCTGGGACATGCAGACTTTCCTTGGGGCACATTTCCTAAGATTTGGTTACTATGGGATAAAAGGAAATGACTCTTGGGTGGGCTGGTAGCTGTCTGACACCTGAGGAAAACACAGAGATGTGGGTGGGAGAGGAGAGAGTCAGAGAGAGAAAGTGAAGCCTTCTGACATGGTTCTTTAGGTATTATTTAAATAAACAACCAGAGACTCAAACATCCTACCACCACACCTGATATGAGACTATGAATCTAGCAAAAACCTCTTATTCATCATTCATCAAATATTCGCCAGAACATGAACTCTGTAAGAGCAGCTATTTTTATTTATTTATGCTCTACCCTAGCACTAAGGTCAAGTAGATATTTAGTAGGTACTTAAAAATAACTGTTAAATGAGTGAAATCTTTATTATACATCCACTAAACAGTTCTTAGTGTTGTGCTTAGGCTTGAGAATACATCAGTGAACTAGACAGAGAATGCGTTCTTAATGAAGCTTGAAAACTAGTAGGCAAGTTTGTAGATTCAAAACATAATTATGTCGATGAGTGGTGATTATCAAGATAAGGAGAAAAGAAAATGTTATGGAAATTTCTAAATACGAAATTACTATCAAATCAATTTATCTACCATTTGGAAAGTGTTACTGGAGTGAAACAAATATTTCTGTATTAAGTCATAAAATACAAACAACATAAGCCTTTAGGATTCTAGACCATGTAGGATTCCAGAGCCCAATATAAAATAGAAAGTGAAGAATGGCAGTGATTTTCATAGAGCAGGTATCAGATGGGTTTATAGACTCTGACTCAGTGCACTCCCAGGACCAACTTCCATGAGCTACACTGGACTACAAGGTCTGTCTATCAGTTGCCACGCCAACTAGCTGACCATATTTTCCTTTGCTTCCCTGACTGTGTCATTAGATTTCCCCTCTGCTGAGAACTTATATGTGTTAGGCTCCTAACCTGGAGTTCTTTTGTCTAAGTTGAAAAAAAAAATAGAATCAATATTCTTGGTTAGCCAACATTACAAAAATTCCTGGTTTGGTATTTGTGGTATGTGATATTCGAGTAAGATCACACAGAGCATGGAGCAGAGCACGGAGCCTGTTTGGGATTCTCTGTCTCTCTACCTCTACCTCTCTCCCCAGATGGTGCTTTCTCTCTCCCTCCCTCTTAAAAAAAAGTCAGAAAAAAAAAGCCATGTGTGACCCTAAGGTTCTGTGCTCTAAACATAAAAGTTATTTATCTGTTCTTTATGTGGTCTATAAATCGAATTGTTTTTCAAGACCTAGATGCAAGGATGAGTAACTAAACTGCTACATTTATTCATTTATTGTCTAGTTTGAAAGAAACCCATGGGTCCCCTGTGATTGCGTGAATTTTTCTGGCAACATTTATCTTTGACAGTGACATAATATTACTAAACTTAAAATTATGTGTGTGCTTATCTTTTTTTTTTTTAATAGGCTCAGCGCCCAATGTGGGGCTCAAACTCACGACCCTGAGATCAAGAGTCACATGCTCTACTGACTAAGCCACCCGGTTCCCCATGTGTGTGGTTATTTTTATCAAGAGTTACTGAACTTGTACATTTGAGTAAGACTTTCAAAGAACTCATCTGTGGCAACTCTTCAGAATCTATCTGAGATCCTTCTTTGATCATTGCCCTCAGAACCAGCATAATCTTAAAAACCTCTGGTCTAGAATGACTTATTTGGATACAGGATAGTATAGACACATAAAGTAATTCTTGCCTCCTCTTCTGCAAACCTCATAATGAATCTATTGTTAAGATTTGTTCATCTTTACTTTTAAAAATGACCTAAAACCAAGGACTTCTCATCACCTTCCCCACTTCTACCTAGCCTGAGACACCATTATCTCTCCTCTTGACTATTTTGAAAGATTCCTAAGTAGTTTCTGTTTCCTTTTTGTACCCCTACAGTGTGTTCTTCTTCTTCTTCTTCTTCTTCTTCTTCTTCTTCTTCTTCTTCTTCTTCTTCATGTTTATTTACTTATTTTGAGAGAGAAAAAGAGGCAGAGAGAAAGAGGCGAGAGAATCCCAAGTAGAATATGTACTGTCAGCAAAGGGCCCAATGCAGGGGGCAGGGGTGGAGATCCTGAGAACCATGAGATCACAACCTGAGCCGAAATCAAGACTCAGATGCTCAGCTGACTGAGCTATCCAGGTGCCCCCCACCCTAGAGTGTATTCTTGTAAGATCAGTTAGGATGAACTTTTAAAATTATTAATCAGGTAACAGAACTCACAGTTGGTTGTCATCACACTAAGAATAAAACGGAAAACCATTTACGCCTCCTACAGTGCTCTGCACAGTCTGACTCTATCTCCATCTATATCTCCTGTCCTTGTCCTCTCACCTTTGCTCACACTGACCCTCTTGTTGGTTCAGAAGCATAGAGAGATTGTTCTTGATTTGGAGTCTTTGCTTTTGTCATTTGATGCTCTTCTTACCTGACCCTCTCCTGTCTTACTCATCCACTTTAACAAGACTTCTGCTCAAAGATGTCATCGCCTCCAAGCTCTAGAGTCTAGGCCTAAAGTAATTAGGGTGCACAAAATAAGCACTTTCTCCACACCCTCACTTTTATCTTTAGTTGTTCATTATAGATTTAATTTCCACCTAAAATTATATTATTCATGTGTTGATTCTTCCATAATCAGTCTGCCACACTGGAATTTAAGGTTCACGAAGGCTTGGATTTGCCTAGCACATAGTTCTCAATGAATATTCATCTAATAAATTAATACTGAGCCAAAGCAGCATCAGTGAGATGCAGGGAATCACTAATCTACTTCTTTGCCATCATACCACGTACTTGAAATTCTCGCAATTTCTATTTACAACCCATGCTTGACTTGTTGATATTGTAGGCTGACTTCTGCAGAAGCTATGCCACTGATGTCAAAGTAACAAATCATCATTGTCTTCTTCTCTGACTTTTGTTTGTGCCCTATTTATCTGGATGTGTTTGGAGTTTTCCAATGTGTTTTGCTATTTTGTTTCCAAGTTATAGAAAAAATACCATGTTTTGTCACTAGTCTTTATTGTCTTTAAATTATGTTGCCTTGACCAGTTTCTCTTAATTGATTACCAGAAATGTCAGGTTCATGCTATTACTATTAATCATTTATAAATTTTGACATAATCCTCATAGAAAATGTCTCCAAGTTTTAAATAATGTTTCAGAATGAAGCTTTTTGAGTCTACATATTACACATAAGTTATCACTGTCCCACTTTCTATTTTTCTGTGTTCGTTGGGTTATCATATGACTGTTTCATAATCAACGCATACATCTTCCTTACTTTTTGTACTTTCCAAAAAGTTTTTACTCGACATTATTTCATACCTATAAGCCACATTTAACATGGCAATCATTGTGATTTTATAACATCACAAGAAAGTAATATTATTTATTCAGGATAAATTACAATCATTTATTTTATACCTACAGAAAGTCTTCAATTACTTTCAGTTGCTAGAGAAAAAGAGAATGACTGATTTTGAAAGCTTTCTTGCTGTTGGTGGAAGCATGTTGCAACATGTCCTTAAAACAATCAGTTTTCAACCACTTTCACAGAAAACATTATTCCACTATCATACTACCCCACCTTTGTATATTTTGTATATATATAACTTAAGTACTCCACAGATGAGCAATCATTACAAAATTAAATGCACACAGCTTTATATATATACTGTGTGTAATGGATATACAATCAAGAAGCATTATAGTTGCTTAATTGCATTGGACCCAGGCCAGAATAAGCCTTCAGGTATTAAGCAACTTTGAGTTCAGTCTCTGGAAATAATGCTTTGGATCAAATGTGCAAGGATATCAATGAGTTTTAGGCTCTTCTAAAGTCAACTATGACATTTAATTTGGGGGTTTCTACGCCTTATAACATTAACCTCATTTTAGATGGACTTCTTGAAAACTTTTATTTTTCTTTTCCTGTCTACACATTGCTGCTCTGAGTAATGAATAGAGATGCATTCTGAATTAAATAGCTAAGCAACCTTTTGTGAGTAGTGGGCATCATGGTATTTAGACCTACATTTGTCTATTTTTTTGTGGCTAGAAAAATAAGACAGTAGATCTGTAGCTAATTCCTTCAGTAGTTATTGAATATTTGTTGTGGCAAGGCTTAGTGCTTGGCATTTCTAATAAACTACAAAAGAAATAAAATGAATGATCAATATGATCCTACAGTGGATACTTAATGCCAAGTTTTTCTTGGGGATGAACAATTGGAAATGTTTGAGTTTCCATTTAAAATCTAAGAATTAATCTCAAATAAGGGCTGTTGGTTGGCTTTTCACGTTTGTCAAATGCAATTTCTGTAAGTTATTTTGTGGATAAACTGAGCTTGATTTGAGTGTGGTTTCTTTACTTACAAATCTTCAGAAATCCTTAAAACAAATTTATTTAAATTTGATCTGGATTTTAGTGATATAGTCTTTTGATATCAAGATTTATGTCCACAATTTCTCATTTTAGATCAATAAGAGAAAATTTCCAATCCAGATCTCCCTATAATTTTTGAACATATATTCATGAAATTAAAGAAAAGTGAGTTAAATTTGAACAAAAGTTCAAGGTAAAGAAAGATTCAAGTTACATCAATTTTTTTTTCTCTTTATAGTAAAATCATTTATTTTTATCTTATTTATTTATTTTTTGAGATGGGGGAGGGGCAGAGAGAATCTTAAGCAGGCTCCATGCTCAGCACAGAGCCGGATGCGGGGCTCGATCACACGACCCTGGGATCAGGACCTGAGCCTAAAACAAGAGTCAGATGCTCAGTCTCAACTGACTGAGCCACTAGGTGCCCCTATAGTGAAGCCATTTAAATGAAAATAATGAATCATGGCAACTACAACAACTGTGTTCTTTCATGTAACAAAAAGTTTGCAACAGTTTTCTTTAAATATTGCAAGAGTATAGGCTAAATGAAGAGAAGCAAGATTGCTATTAGAGAATTTATAATCTATTTAATGTGATAAAACATATTCATAAAATACAGGATGGCCAAAGTCTGTCCAGGGTTTCACCAGAGAAGCTGAGTGTGAGAGTCGAACCTTAGAAAAGTCACATTTGTATCTGCAAGGAGGAGAGAGAAGAGCATGACAAGTAAAGTGCCCAGAATGAATACTTGAGGATTCAAATACTTGCCCTGTGAAAGCTTGGCAATCACAGGGGTTATCCTCCTCTTTTCTTACTGATTACTCTGCCTCCTGATCTCATTCCTCTTTCCAGCATGCCCTCTCATGGTTTTTGTCAACACTACATTCTGTTCAAACACTACCAACCATTTTCTCATGACAAAAACATGCTGCAGGAGTGGGAGTGGAAAAAAAAGATTAAGACCACTGAGAGCAGGAGAGTTGCAGAGAATTCATGGAAAGTTGGGGTTACACGGGACTCAGGATTTTGATAAACAGTATAAGGAAAAGTGAGGAGGAAATTCTTGCTCTGATGTGAGAAATGGATTGGAGTTTAGAATGAATCTGGCCTGCTTTTTTCTTCATTAGCACATTTATTTTGGGGAACATGGGTGGTTTACCATGGTCCACTGAAAAGACCCTGGGGGTGTTGAAAGTTATGACATGAATTCCTAGTCAGTAGGATATTTTTAAAGATTCTTTTGGTCAAGGTATTTACTAAGCAGTACTTTAGGTAAAAGTAATCTGACATTATAACTTACTTAAAGGAGCGATTCTGCAAGTTGATCAACAAACAAGAATGCTATGGTAATTCATAGTCTGTACTGACAAAAAGATGGTGTAACAGACTCTAGACAAGTAATGTTCAAATAAACTTTCTACAAAGATGGAAACATTCTACACTCTCCAATTTGTAGCCACTAGCCACCTGTGGCTATTGAACTTCAAATGTAGCTAGTATGACGGAAGAACAGTATTTATAACTTCATTTAACTTTAATTTTAGACACATGTGGTGAGTGGCTACTATTTTGGACAGTACAGGTATAAGTCACTTAAGACTGAGGCTGTCCATTTTCTTTCCAAACATACGCCAGGACAAAGAATTTTCAAGTTTTTATCATCATAGTTTTTAAAAAGGCTTTATTTCTATGAAAATCTCATTTATTTCAAAAATCTTATTTTTAAATTTAGGGTTTTATTCTCTAAAGTGATGTTGTCCAATACAAAAGCCACTCACTACAAATAGCTATTTATATGTCAAATTAAATTAAATTTTAGTTATTACTTTCCTAGCCTTATTTCAAGTGACCAGAAGTCACCTGTGGTTGGTGGCTATCATACTGACCATGCCATTCTAGACACAAGTATAGTATCAGAAATAGAAATTAACTCTGAATGCCAAAGATCAAGCAAGAATCACTGGTCGGAGCTATGATATTTAGACAGGTGGAGATATAAGAATAAGGAGAATCAAGGAAAGTGCCAAGAGATTGAGCCTTGGAGACTAGAGAAATGATGGAAACGCTGACCGAGGCTTAGAAGTAGGAGATGATGATTCCTTATGGTAGGAGAAAGAAATGTTCAATCTTGGATGCATTGAAATGGCAGGACTCTAGGTAGAATGATTCCAGTCTCTTTGTTTTTGAGCTATCACTTGCACTTTTAAGTTGAACGATATAGAGAATGATAGGGAGGGTGATTTGGTTAGGAGGGATTAAACATTTGAAAGCATGGAAAAAGGCAAGGCCAATTTTGGGTGTAGACTAAACATATCTTTGTGTTTCATAGTCATTGGGAAGAAGCAAGAGAAGAAAAACAGTGCTTACCAGAGGGAAAGGAAGAGGTAACCGTGGTGGGTTGGAGGAAGGACAGCTACACTGTTCACCAGGCATTCCACTGGCATTAATAAACAATTTTTCTAATAAACAATTTTTCAGAGCTCGAGAGCTCAATGTTCCACATGAAACCACATGGCCTTGGGGCCAAGATGTCTGGTAGGAGACTTTCTGAGAAAATCCCTCTGTGGGAACCAGAAGATGAAAGAGACCTGGATTTAAGTTAAACATCTCTTTAACAAATCATATCCTTTTAATTAAGCGATGCATTATTTAATCTAGCAACTGGAGCAGTACTTTGCACACAGTGAATATATAGGAATTATACATCAGGAGGAAAACAGGAAAGAAGATAGGAAGGAAGGGAGAGAAAGAGGAGGAGATTGCAAAATAAATTAATACTATTTTATTACATGTATGCAGCAAAAATATAAAATTTTCTCCAACATCTGACTATATTAGTGAATAGACATCAAATTATGAGGAGTATCTTATTTACATTTTAAAACATGGGCTAAAGAACTAAACTGAGTAAAAAAATAATACATACTTTTTCCCTTTCCAAAACTGTTCCATCTGTTGTGCAGGGAAGTATGAGTCTATATGCTATTAGACCCATTTTCCATGAGTCCCATACATCAAAGCATAATGTACACAATTCGTTACATTTAAGGTACTAGGAAAAATCCTCAAAATGGCCTTCAAAGGATGATACATGGAGGCAAAATGTACATTCATCTGGGCTTTATAACATAACAAATATATGAAAGAACTGTTCCCATCACTAATGTGAAGCAGGCACTGGCTAACCAAAACACATTTGCAGATGCCCCCTGAAAATATTTAAACATAATTAGGTATAAGTTGTTTATTGTAGATGAAAATAGGGAGGTTTAAAAGTGAGTATTGGAAGGGAGGGATAAGGATAAATGTTGGCTTCATACAGATCAAATTGTGAGAAACAATAGGCAGAAAAAGCCTTAAATAATGAATGTTCAGGAAAATAAATGTTTCTTCTATCCCACTTGGGTTGTTCTATCTGCAGCCTTAATTTGCTTTGGGTGTATCTCTTGAGCCCGAGGATCTATTCATAGTGTTACATTTTTATTCTGGAATATTCTTGGAACATTTGTTTTTAAATCCATGCCCGAATAAGGTCCATAATGCAAATTCTACTATTCAGTAATTTGGGAAAAAAAACACCTAATAATCAAAATATATTGAGAGATTTTGTCTACTAATAGGTTTAAAATAAAGAACAAAACATGCCTGAGTTTTAAAAATGAGCAAAGACAGGGCTAAGAGATACACGTTCAATACTCATCTTGCAGATTACAGAATTATACCCAGAATCATCTCAATATGTTGACTCATGCCTTGCCCTCCTCACCAGAAACCAGGAGGAAGAATGTGATTTATCATGTATTAACAATTCAACCCAAACCCCGGATTATAAATATTTAAACTCTTAAGCCTCTTTTAAAACGTAGCAATGGTCGATTTTTTCTTGTTTAAAGGAAATCCATTTGAAAAGCAAAGATTGTTTACATGAGTGATGGCATTAAAAAACTAATAAAATACTTAGGCACAGTTACTGTGTATTCTCCATGTCATTTTAAAATAGTGCTATGTTCTTCATCTACATTAATAGTTATTATTCTTTACAGAATGAAAGACAAAGTCCTAAGCAGTAGAGTATATTTGGCAAGTAACCAGAAAATATAACCGAAGTTCCAAACAGTGGGAAAACAACAACAACAAAAACACAAACACACAATTGTGAATGTAGTTTTTGTCAAAAGGATGGCATGAAAGAGATCAGCAAAGCAGAAAGGGTTCAGGAATGTTTAATCCCGAAGGGATAACATTTATCAAAGCAATTTGCAAGGATAATTTCGTCACTTCTGCTTCTGTGAACAAAGGGTAACAAATGAGTTTGCAGCATTTACTACCAAATTTGAAGCAGTTTTTCAGCAACAGGGAAGTGATGTCATTACTGCTATAGGATTTTTTTTTTCTTGTAGGCAAAAGGGCAAACCTGGCATTGATTTAAGATGTATTCCCAATAAGCATAGATTTTGAAAGGCATATAGTTTTATAAGAAACGAAATGCATCCAGTTCTTTTAATAAAGAACAAACAAATCCTCTGCCTTTTATTTTTTATTCTACATGTAGCTGTATTATGTGGATATCAGAACTAAGAAAAATACATTTTATTAGCTTATAAATAAAAACATTTATCATTCGAAAAGTGTTGAAATATTTTAATACTCATCATATTTTCATTTTCATATTAAAAGTTCAGTGGAACCAGAAAAATTGTGAGACTAAGACTGGAATGTTTGATAGTTTTTTCCCCCCAGAGTCTGACATGTACTTACGGAATGCTTGGTTTACAGTGGTTTAAACAAGGTAGAAATCTGTTTCTCTCTCTTCCAAAAGTCTGGATGCATAGTCCAGTACCGATGTGATAGCTCTCATAATCATCTGTGTTCTAACATGTTGCTTTGCCCGCCTTCCTCAACACCACCCTCTTTTCATGCCGTGTGCAGCATGGCTTCTATAGCTCCTGCCTCCACTCCTGCACTCTGCCAGCATACAGTGGAAGGAGCGGTAGAGAGCGTGTCTCCTTCCTTTAAGGACAAGATCTAAAAATTGGACACTTCACCTCCACTCAGGGTCCACTGGCAGAATTTTTGGGTCTCACTTAGCTGCAAGGAATTTTTGAAAGTATAGGCTTTATTCAGGCTAGGTACACAGCTACTAGAATTGAGGGGTTTTGTTACCAGAGGAAGAAGGGGAAACATGTCATGGGGGATACCTTTCTCCCCCAAGACATCTTACTAATCTTTATAAACTAGAGCAATTAAGTTTTCGTCAATGCACGGCAATTTTTCTATAATTTAAAATTAATTAAGACTGAAAGATGTTTGTAAAAACCTTTTATAAGGAATTTATATTAGTCTGCTCAGACTGCCATAACAGAATACCATAGACTAGGTGGCTTGAACAATAGAAATTTATTTTCTCGTAGTTCTGGACACTAGAAAGCAAAGATCAAGGTGCCAGCAGGATGTCTGGTGTCTGGTGAGACATGTCCCCTCAGAGAGTGAGACCAGCCACCTTCTCTCTCCTCACGTGGCCTTTCCTTGGTGCACCCGCAGAGGCACAGAGAGCAAGCTCTCTGGTGTCTTTTCCTGTAAGGAGATTAGTTCTACTGAATCAGTGGCCCGTCCTTATGACTTCATTTAACCTTATTTTCATAAAGGCCCTATCTCCAAATACAGTCATATTGGGGGGTTAGAATGTTAACATAAATTTGGAGGATACATAAACATTTAGTCCATAACAGAGTTTATTTTAAAAAGTCGTATATTTTTTCCCAAACTGGTTAAATGGCTTAGTCATTTTATCTCTTCGCTCGATGAAATGAAGGAATTGAACTAGACAATATCTAAAGTTGCTTTACGAACTGAAGATGTGTGATGGCATGAAGAATCTATATACTATTTATTTTGTTCTCATAATCATCTCATGTGTATTTTTAACACCAGAAATTTTATCCACTTTTCAAGATTAATGTTAGTATTGCATATTACACAAAATAAATGTTTGGAGAAGTCCATTGGAATGATGTACTTTCAAAATATGGTTTGTCAACAATACTTCTGAGTACCTACAATTGTTTGCAGGGTGGGAGGAAAGAAACTTGTGTAAATAACTTTTTTCTTATGACTTCTACGTGTTTGAAAACTTCTTGTTTGGGAGGGGAGAAGAGCAGACAAGTCAAAAGAAGTTTTGCCAGGATCACGGAGTGCTGTCAAACATTCACCTAGTTGTTCACTTATGGTTTGATCCACATAACTGACTAAAGACAACTTATAGAATGAATTGGTTTTTTCATGGTAATGGAATAAATTCCTTAATAAGCCTATAGCCCTGGCATGTGTTATAGCATAAAAAAAATAGCTCTAAACTATTTTGGGATTGACCTTCCCTTTGGTAGGATTATGAGGAGAAAAGAATTCAATATCATTAAGCTAACCTGAGGAAAAGTTGATAGCTCTTTGGCAGGTATGTTACACAGGAGAAAGATCTGTGGTTCTGGGATGGCAAGCCTTGGTTGTGAAGACTTGCTCCAACACTTAACTCTCTGGTCTGGCCGCAATCAAGTTCTGAACCTTGGTGAGTTATTAGCAAACACTGGGATAATCATGACCTCAGGATTAGTGGAGATTAATGTGTGAAAAGTAATGCACTTACAACCGTGATTCTGAGCAGCCACAGACACTGACTGCTGCTTCCCTTCTTCGTTGCTTGTTTGTTTTTCCCCCCTCACTGGTAAAGAAACATACACCCCCAAATTTTACCTACTATCAAAGTTGAATTTTTTCAACTGTGTGGAATGAAGGAAGAATTAATAAACGATGAAGAATAAGACTATATTAACATGCCATGCTGTGGATTAAGTTTGAAAGCATTGTAATGATGAGGAATTTTTAAGCAAAAACAAAAGAATTCCAGGGCAACAGATGAAACATGAGGTGGCATTAGCAGCATTACAAATGGACTTCTAGGGTGTAATTGTTTCTGCTTCCTCTGGGCTGGGTGATTTACCAATGCTACTTAGCATTTCTGTGTTTGGTTTGGGAGATCAAAGCTCTTTACCAGCTCTAATCCTCATAACATTTAGGGTAAATATCACCTCTTTAAAAGCCCAACAATTCATTTGGTGTATACAAAAGCCTAGTAAGAAGTAACTCTAACATTTTAGGATTAAAACCATTATTTTCTACAGATTATTGAGAAAACAGTTTTTTGAATGTCCAAGTGCAAAAGCAACATTTTAAAATATTCGACTCTTTGCAAATAAGATTGCATCACCTCTATTTTTGCCTGCTGTGTCACAAAGGTATGGAGGGTTAAAGACATAGCTACATCACAAAGGTCTTTATTTTTGTCCCAAACATATTGAAATTACAATATCAATATATATAATAGTGGAAGAAGATAGAAAAGCAGAAATAGAAAAATTTCTGAGTTTTAGATAAAGTATTTTCTGGTAGCTTATCAAAATCAATCATAAAATTAAATATTTTTACATTATTTAAATAAATTGCCTAAACCTCACAAGGCCTATAAATGCATTTTATTGCTCCAACAGGTAATTAACCATTGTTTTGTTTGTTAAGTAAAACCTGGAAGTAGAAGTAAATGAGAGAAGATTATGAATGTTGCAAATAGTAATTTACTACCCACGTTCAACAGTTCTCTTACTTCCTATCAAAGAATCCTGGAGGGGTAAGACTATGAAATGTAAAGAAAAGAGCAGCTAAGAAATGTATGATATATGAGGCGAATAGGATAGAAGGTTATATGTGAAGATAATTTTTTTCCTCCCAATAAATCAACAGTGATTATGTTCTTATCTTCCAGCAACTCACAATGTAGCCGAGGGGAAAGGGCAAACATAACTAAAATATTATAAAACGAAATCACATGGAAAGAGTACCCAATATCATTGCATATCAAGAAAATGTGAATTAAAAGTACAGTAACACACCACTTCATACCTACTAGAAAGGCTAAAAGTAAAACAAAACAAAACAAAACAAAACAAAACAAAACACACCTGACAACATCCAATGTTAGCTGGGATGCACAACAAGTAGGACTCTCAGACAAAATTGGTGATGGTTATACAATGGCATTACCTGTATATTCCAGACATACCTTTAAGGTGGCGTTAAGTGCTAAGAGAACTGGTTTTATTAAGTTATCATTTACTTGAATTAAGACATATACTGATGAGGGAGAATAAGGAAGACTGAGGGCAAAGTACAAGCTAGGACTTCCCCCCCTTCCCCCCACCCCACCCCAGGTGGGATATGTGTGATATTCCTCAGGCACTCTTGGCTGCCCAAAAACAAAGGAAAGAAAACAAATGGTTAACAATAGAGATCACAGTCATTCAGGACATGAGTCTCCATCAGTATACAAATATCTTAGTAAATTATAAGAAAAAGGCAATCTTATCAATAACCTAATCTTCAGAAACCTGTAGACTCAGTTTCCTGGAGCCCCAACATCACCTTCTCCTCCTTAGTGATATGGGGAACAAAGGCAAGAAGAAAATGGCAGGTAAAATTAAATTTCCTTATAACCTGCAGCCCACTGGCAAATTCTTGAGGCAAATACATTTCCTTAGGAACTCCCTACTGTCTTAATATTAACGCTTTGCTAGAGAAAAAAACAACATTAGTTTGAAAATAGCTAGGCCTCCAGTAATCTGTGAGTCTTTAGTGTATGGAAATCCCTTTAAGAAACTTCCTCTTGACTTTACCTCCTCCAGCCCCATAGCGTATAACCAGTCTCTCTTCACAACCCCAGCATAGCTTTCTGCCCACGGGTCCTGTCCCTGTGCTTTAATAAAGTCACCTTTTTGCACCAAAGACGTCTTTAAGAATTCTTTCTTGGCCATCAGCTCTGAACCCACCATCAACCCACAAAAGTCATCATACACTACTTGTGTGTTTCTCTCTGGCCCAAAGTCCTGGTTTCCTATTTCCCTAATTTTATTAATGGAATAAAATCCTTAACTAGGACAACCTGATCTCATTCAAATATGTTTTATGGAATTTGGATGATGACATTTAAGTGTCTCTGATATACCTGGAAACTATTAAAATTTTCCACGAATCCAAATTGGGTACAATAACAACAACAACAACAACAACAACAACAACAATGTTTTATTAAAAGCTTTTGGAAGTAGAGTAAGTTCCATATACTTTCTGGTTAAGGTGAAAGAAATTTGTTAACTGTATATCTGGTAGTCACTCTGAGACCTGAGCATTCTCGATTCTCAGTGTTCACCCTGAGGACACAAGAGGTTGGTGTAACTGATGTGGGAAACAAAGGCAGTAGGAAATGGTGGATAAAATTAAATTTCCTTATAACTTGCAGCCCATTGACAAATACTTGAGGCAGACAGAGTAGAACATTTTTCCAGGAACTCCCTACTGTAATGTTAATGTTTTGCTAGAGGGAAAAACAATGTTAGCTTGACAATAGCTCAGCCTCCAGTATCCTGTGAGTCTTCTTTTGCATATGAAAATCCCATCAGAAACCCCTGGACTTTACCTGCCCCAACTCTATAGTATATAACCAGTCTCTCCTCACTGTCCCAGGGTAGCTCTTCCTGCCCAAGCTTCCTGTCCCTGTGCTTTAATAAAATCACATTTTTTGCACTGAAGATGCCTTAAGAATCCTTTCTTGGTCCTCAGCTCTGAACCCCACCACCACTGCAAAATCTCATCAGTAGCTGTGTAAGAAGGCAGAACTTACTGGATGGAGGTGCATTTGAAAGGAACAATCCAAATGACAGCCCTGCCTTAGTTTAAAGCTAGGTTCTCTTTTCTGCTTATTATGGATCTTTGATAAGAAATACAATTGCTGAGAAGTCTGTTTTGCGTGCTGTTTGCTACGAGCATTGTGAGGCCTTTCCTGAATGTAACCCGCTGTGTAGTAGAATGGGTTGTAAACCTTCCTAAATGTAGTCTGATAGGTAATGGAATGAGTAATTGTACATAAACTAACCGGCATTTCTCGCTTCTGTAAACCTGCTTGCTTAGCACATTCCTCACCTACCCTACCCCCTTCCCCCTTCCCCCTTTTTCCTCCCACCACAAGTAAGGGACAAAGCCTTCCCGCCAAAGGACAGACAAAGGACGCCCAATCAGAGAACAACAAATGTCCTTACTTTAAAATCAACTAATCAGGCCCCTCATAATTTGAAACCTCCCCTGTGCTATTTGTCTCTGTCTATAAAAACGCTGTAGCAACCCTGATCGAGGCCTCTTGCGTCTCCGGCGACGAGTGCGCAGAGGACCAGGTTCGAACCCGCAATAAACGACCCTTGCCTCTTGGCTTTGACTTACGACTCTGGTGGACTTTTGTGGGAGGTTTCGGAACTTCGGGCATTACACATTAAATGCATAAAAATGTTTTCCACATGCACCTATGAGGGTCTGATTCTACTTGGACTGGTATTTGAATGGTTAGATTCTCATCGAATCCAGTTATTTTTTTTATTTTATTTATTTATTTTTTTTGCAGCTAATAGCATCTGTTACCAATTAGTTTCATACAACGGTTTGCTTGACTGAAACGGAAACGTGAATCTTTTTGTTAATTTACTCTAAATTTAGAGACTGGATTTGCAATCTCCAGTCTATCCCTGTTAGAGCCAATCAGAGAAGAGCAATATGTATATCTAGTCTGCATTTTCCTGCTTAGTTATTAAAGTTACTCTTAGATTGCCTTGGAAGCCATATGCAGTCACCTTCACCCAGGATTTCAAATTTTGAAAGGTCAAGAACTTAATGACTGGCACAGCCAAAATCTTGTCTTTACTCCTTGTTAGCAATTTCCCTACCATCTCAAAGAACACGGCAATTATGCCACGCCATTGGAAAGATGCAATTTTGATTAGTCTCATCCCATTTTAAATGTTTCCTCTCATTGTTGCACTTACTATGCTAATCTAAAAGAGAAGCTATCAATATAACTATTCATGCATTCAAAAAATGCCCATGTTAAGGTGTTAAAACTTTAATATTGTATTGCAATATCATGAAATTCTCTAAAATTAGCAGAGGAGATCATTATTAAACTCATTACTTCTTCAGTTTTGGAAACAAAGAACTGGGTATGTTCTTCTAACTAGAACAGCTCTTATTGGCCTGCATGATATTCCTTTCATGAGATTGTTTAAGATTGGACTATCTGAATAGTGCTGACATACTGATTCAGTTAGAAAAAGGATGAGTTTTGCCTCTGGGATACCAATAGTTCACTAACAAGATACACTTTAGCCCAGCTTTAGCCCAGCTTTAGCCCAGTTGTGTTCTGAGTGCCTCTGATCTATAGCACCTGCTCTGAGGTGGGGGTGGCTGCAGATGTCCCTTCCCCTGTGTTTGCCCCCATCACTACCTTACCTCTGTAGGTTCCTTAGAACCTGCATCCTATGGCTTTCTCACTGTTACTCTGCAATGTCAGTGGGCCCTTTCAACCACGTTCTCTGTTGCCTCCCATGTGGTAATCTGTGGTCTCCTCTGTGTTTCTTAAACTATCCCAGATGAGGGGCAATCATTCTTTGCACGAATGAGACCCCTTTACTATCTCTGCCATGGGACTCTTTCCTATCCTCCCATTGAGGGCCATGTGTCCAAGGCAGGGGCGAGGAAAACAATATGCAGATGTTGTCCTTGCCACATGACCCCCCGGAAAAAGTTCACAACATGTTGGTTTGCTTTCTTCCAGGCCTGAAGGGGTGGCTCTCTCTGACGTGTCTCCTTCTATTAAAGGTGCCTTTGGGACACATGCATGGTTTAGTCAGATAAGCATCAGGCTCTGGTCATGATCTTGTAGTTTTGTGGGTTCAAGCCACAGTGCTCTGCACTGACAGCTTGGAGCCTGCTTGGGGTTCTTTCTCTTTCTCCCTCTCTCTCTGCCCTGCCCATACTCATGCTGTCTCTGTCTCTCTCGAAATAAATACATGTAAAATAAATAAATAAATAAATAAATAAATAAATAAATAAAAGTGCCTTTGATTAAATTTGGCCTGCCCAGAATAATCTCCCTTTTGATTAACAGAAAGTCACTAATTCATGACTGATTGCACATTTCATTCATATAGTCCCTCAAACTCAAGAGGAGAGGATTATATAGGGTGTGTGTGCCAAAGCCATCTTAGAATCCTGCCTACCTGCCTGAATAGTCCTGTAAAATGGCCTTTTAGTTTATTTGTTTTCTTTCTAAATAAACAAAGATATTATTTGCAAATGAGGATTAATGTAACTATTTTCCCATTTTATGCAGAACAAATATTAAATTACATTCTTCTGGACTTTAATGTGAATACTGTATCTCCTTTATGTTCTATGATTTATATGCTCACACATATGCATACAAAGATGTAAATGTATTCATCTATTCATATTTTGTTAAGAGCTTTCACTAAGAATGGATGTTGAAGATAGTCATTTCTGTGTTAAAAGATTGTTTATTGTGGAATTTAAAAGCATTATCTCTGGAGTCAAACTTGCTTGTGTTTTAACACTGGCTCTGTTACTAGTTGGGAGCAAATCACTCTTCCTCTCCATGGCTCTGTTCACTTGCAAATGAAGAGTATCTTAGTACCTGTGCTAATGAGTTACTGTGAAAATTAAATACATTAACACATATGTATGCTTATGATGAGTGCCCAGGCCAAGTTTTATATTATTAGTAATTCCATACTAATATGCTAAATTATCTTTTTTTTTTTTTTTTTATGTTTTTTATTTTTGAGAGACAGAGAGAAACAGAGCAGAGGCAGGAGAAGAGCAGAGAAGGAGACACAGAATCCAAAGCAGATTCCAGGCTCTGAGCTGTCAGCACAGAGCCTGATGCAAGGCTCAAATTCATGAGATCATGACCTGAGCCGAAGTTGGTTGCTTAACCTATGAGCCACCCAGGTGCCCCTGAATTATCTTAATAGATCTGTTAACAGAAATTCCCTTCTGTTACAATCATGAATTTTCCAAACAATTAATTGAAAAAAATTTCCTTTACATCCTATAATTCCAGGAAATATATTTTTTTAATTCAAATGGCTTGTTCAGTGATATAGATAAGTAAACTTTCAGTATCTTGAATAGCTTGAACCAAACACAGGAATAAAATAATTTGATTTTTAATGTTCAAAATAATATAATTCCTTAAAAGACAAATTGTGAGGTAACTGGTTGGGGTAAAATTTTCTCTGAATAGATTATTTTTTTTAATTTATTTATCCTGTGAGAGAGAGAAGAGAGAGGGAGAGTTCATGTGTGTGAGTGGGGAGGAACAGGGAGAGAGGGAGAAAAAGAATCCAGCCGGTGTGTGACTCAAACTCATGAACCATGAAATCATGACCTGAGCCAAGATCGAGAGTCAGATGCCTAACTGACTGAGCCACCAGGCGCCCTTCTGAATAGATGATTATATTCACTTTCTGGAGAAAATTTTCTTTGGATATACACTTTTAAACTATATTTAAATTCATTAGGTAAACAGGAAGAACTACTTTGCAAAGAACAATTTACTAAACGAGTACATCAGGAATCAATCTGCCTGCTTTACATTGAAATTGACAAATGTTTAGCTTCTAAGTGCTTATATATCTATAGGACTGCTAATAAAGCAGTGCTCAGAGAGGCATCTTTACATGATATTTATATCCATGACCTATGTAAATATATAAGAATTTGCCAAGGTGATATTGGAAAATATTCAACAACTGTTATGGCTCAGGCCTGACCAATTAGAATGGACATGGCTTACAAACCACTCGTGTGACCTCCCTGTTGTACACAGGCTCAACTTTTGTCATCATCTAACAAAATCAACAGATGAGAAAAGTTAATATTTTCTGAACATTTTCTATGTGCCAAGCACTCTTCTGATACCTTTATTTGTATTAATTGCTTTAACTTTCACCCAAGCCCTGGGATGTAGGCACTATTATTTTCCTCACTATAGAGCTAAAGAAACAAGCACAGAGAGGTCAAGAAACTCACCCAAGGACACACAGCTCATAAGTGGTGGAACCAGGCTCCAATCTCACAACCAATATGCTCAACACCCTCTCCCTCAATGCTTGATCCCATTCCTGCCCTACCATCCTGACTTGGGATTTTCTAACTGGTAGAAATAAAGAGGAAGAAAAAAATATCTTGTTGATCCTTAGTATGTAGAATATGTAGAACTTAGTTTTGGTCCAAAGTTCTTAATACTGAGCCTGAAACAAATATCTTAGTGATGGATTCCTAACAATGTCATCCTCATGATTTTAAAAAGCCATTTTTAATTTCTCTTTTTGAAATATTTAATTCTTATGTTAAAAATTATACTGAACTTGTATTCTTTTAACTTAAAATTGTCATCTGTGTATATATCATCATCCATCGAGTGGCCCACAGATTCTGAAAATTTCAAAAACACCAATGTAAATTAAGAATACATTCTCCTATTGTATGATTCATGAGTATTAATTTTTCCCAGTGGTTATAATGGAATGGACTGGAATTATGAACCAGTCACTTACAATGTGGTTTTAAGTGATATTCACTTACCAGATGTGAGATTTATTTACAGTTCATTTTAACAATTTATTATTTCTAATACTTCCTTACTTCTTTCAGAAAAAAATTAACATTAGGATATCTATTACTACAAACCTATGAATTTTATTCAAATCTAAGTAAGCATTGATTTCTTAAAAGAACGATTTGTATTCTTAGGATTATGGAAGCCCAATTCTCTATTATACTGAGAAGATAAACAACTAAAATTCCAGAAACCAAATGGGGCAATTATGGCTCAGAATTCACAAACATTAAAATATGAACACCATCATGTAGATGGTGCTTTTAGGTATCCATGTGTTCAAATCATTCCAAGTGATAATGACTCAGGAACTATAAATAAAAGTATGTATCACTGATGCTTTTTTGTCAGTTTTTCAATACTTGGGCCCAGTCATTATTTCTAGGCAAGGTAGCACTGGATTTCAGATGCTGAGGGTAGGAAAACTGGAAATTCGAGAGCTGGCTGCCTCACAACCTGCATTGCTTCCTCATGCTGGGGTGGTAACACAAGGCAGGCGAGGGGTGCTACACTCTGATCACAAACACACTGGCACCCTGCTGGGGAAAATACATGTGCGGGAAGATCCATTTGAAAGTTATGCCATTTTTCTTTTAAAGTGTAGATTCCTGTGTGACAAATAATAAAGTCAAATAAAGATTTAACATTGCAGTCAAAGTAGTGAAATATTCTGAAAGTATCTTCTGACCCGTGATTCTTGTTCACCGAAATGGTTGTCGTGGAATTAGAGCCTTTGAGGCAGTGTGGTCATAAACAACACCTACTCTTTCTGTCTCATCATTCTTGGGATATGCTCATAACACTTTGATACTTTTTCTAGAAAAATATTTTCTTTTCCTAATTCTGTCCCTTAGGCATGATTTCCACACCCTCACGTTTGCAGAAATGATTGCTTCTAAAAAAGAAATCTAATTAAACCATTTATCACTTTTTCTTTTTCCAAAGGGGTAGAGTAACAAATTAGCCTTAAAGTCTACTGTGCAGTTGATAGATGGGAAATAAAGATGTGAAGTCATTTATTTTAGCTGCAAACTTGGGAATAAAACACTTGTAGGGCAACAGGCCAAGGGCCTTTCAGAAATGATAGCTTACAGGGTGTGTGAGTCCTGGCATAGAAACGTCCACCCATCTGTCCAAATGGGACAGACTGCTCTGTCATTCACTCTAATTCCAACCATTAACCAAGAACTGGGGAAATCTCACACTTTGTATTATAGCTAAAGCATAGTTTTGATAGGTTTAGAAAGATAAAGTTAATATTGCATATAATATAAATTTCATATCAGAAAATGAAACTCATTGGCCTAAAAGTATAGTGACAGTAAGCTAAGAAAAAATATCTATAATACAAAACAATGTAAATTAATTACTATTAATTTCAGTTGATAGTTACAAAATCAAAAACAGTGCTATGGATTGTAATGTATCTGGTGGGTTCTATGGTCATTTTACGAATAAAGGTAAATTCTTGGGATGGCTGATTAAAGAACACAGAAATATAGCTGGCTCCATAATTTATTCTTCTTCTAGAATATAATCCTTATTATTCAAAGCACATACACAGAAAGGCTTATTCTTTTGCCAAGCACATAACTTTTATATAATTGTTCAATCAACATTAAAATTCAGAAAACCCCCTTTTCTTTTTATTTTGGAGTTTAGTTTAGAAATTGTCTTTTTTTAATGGAGAAAAAAATCTTTTTCATTCTTTGGAAAAAAAATATATGAAAAATATACTGAATGCAAGCCTGGTTGTCTTTCCCAGAGATAGATAAACCAAAAATACTTGAAAAGTCAAATAAAATTATAATATATGTTTAAAAGCACGATTATTTGCCAAGGGAGTGGTTAAAAATTATGCTAAGATTTCAGAAGAGGAAACCATTACTGAAGGTGACCATGGTTAAAAGAAGTCAGACAAGGGAAGAAAATGACCTAGGCTTTGAAGGAGGAATACGAGTCATATGCATAGGGTAAGCAGAGGAGACTAGATCTGATGAGCAATGTGGTGCAAAGAATCATTGTTTCAGTTGTGGTCATCCAGTGGCTTAGCACAAGAGAAGTTTATTCCTGCTCATGCAATAGTGCGAAGCTGGTATTTTGGGAGGTTTTGTACTCTGTGACTATTCAGAGAATAGGAGACCTTTCATTTTATGGTTCTGGCATCCTTCAGGATTCCATCATTTTTTAAATGTAGTAGAAGGGAAAAAACACCTACAAAAAAAGAATACGCTCTTCTTAAAAGCCTTGATATGGACCTGACACACAACTTCTCTACTCATACTGCGCAAATGAAATGCAGTCACTTAGCCACCTCTTAGTGCCTGGGAAATGTAACTTTTGGCTGGGCACCCACTTTTTAGCGGCAGAAAAGTAGTGCACATGTGTGCATATACGCAACTAAGTGTTGGTGTTCTGTTGGTCTTTGTTTTTGGTTCTCTTTTCATTTCACTCTAAATGGTCTTTCCTGAGGAATTTCATCCACAAACAGAAATGATTTTTATATTTTCTCTTTAGCTTAGAATTTTCTGGAGATCAAGATCCTGTTTGTTAAACCTCTCTTTCCACTTGAGTATCTTTTAGATATCTAAAATACAATTTGTGGAAATGTGAATCATCAATTTTCTTTTCAAAGTTTATTCATATGCCATAGTTTCCATCGTGAAGAATGGCTATGCTGTCATATTAGTTGCTCAAGGCCAAAACCTGGAACATATATTTGACTCCTCTCACTCACTCACTCACCTTTTTTTTTTTTTTTTTTTTTTTTTTTTTACCATTGGTCACATCCTTCCCCCTCATCACTACTCCTTCCTTTCCACTCTTCCCCACCCTCCCTTGCCCTGGGATTTCTGCAAGAATATCCTGACCGGCCTCCTTGATGTCATTCTAGATGCTTTTCAATTTATCCATCATCATTTTTGTCAGGGTGATATATTCAAAAGGCATGTATGTTCTTATTTATCTCCTGTTAAATCGCATAGGATAAAATCTAAACATATAGCTTGGCATGCCAAGTTCAGCCCCTGCCTTTTTTTTTTTTTTTAGCCTCTTATCACATTATTTTCCAATGTGCTCACCTAGCTGAGCAATTACAAACTTTGCATGTTTCCATATATTCTTTCCTCCTTATGTAAAAGAAATTCTTCTTTCTCCTGCTTTCTGTTGCTTCTTCCACCTGTCAGTGTGTACTTCCCTCCTAACCAGCTCAAAAATTACTTCTTCTGAGAGAGTCATGTGTACTCCATGTCCAGATAGGATGTGGCACCTCCTGAATTTTCTAGTTCTAGAACTCCCATCACTGTGTCACAATGACTTGTCTGTCTTTGGTGGTTCTGAACCCATTATAATTTCCAGAGAATTTTTAAGAAGTACTAACGAGCAGCCTTCATTTCACACCAGAGAAAGAATCTCGAGAGGTAGAATGTTTTAAAAGCTTTGCCAGTGATTCTAATGGGCAGCCAAGTTTGAAAACGGCTGCTGAAAGGAACTAATTGTAGGGCACTGCTATAGTGTATTAGCTATTGAAGGAATTAAGAGAAAGAAAGAGAAAAAAAGCAGGGGGAGGAATGAAGAAAGGGAGGAAGAACACTTCTTAGAATTGTATTATGGAAGAAATGCAAAATAATGGAAATAAGTATTTGCTAGATACCTACTTAGTGCCAGGTATTGCATTGCATGATTTAAATATACATGGATTTTAGTTGAGCTAAATAGTTTGAAGTTTGTCTCAGTTTCTCTTAAATGTTTCTTGGAAGCCCTTAAATATTACATGGGAGTAGTGATTATAATGTTACCAACACTAATCCGTGATGGTGTGTTAAATGAACTCAAATAGTGTGAATAGAGTGAGATCAGTAAAAAGTTAATAGCTTAATATTAGTATTAATTGAATCCAAATTATATCATAGTTTATCATAGTTCATCATCAGTAAATGAGTCTATTTTTCCCCACCGTACATTTTGCCAAAACCTTTTTTAACATGAATTTCCATGCGTGACTTTATGTCACTTCAGTAATGTGCAGTAGTATACACATCTATGTTTGTCTCTAAGTTTGTTAGTAACTTTGCCAATTACACAGATGGGGTGATGTCATTATTGCCCATGTGAGCCTATGAGTCCTGCAGGTGGAGTAGGTTGAGTGGTAGGAAAGCAAGAAGAAACAATATGAAAGAAAATACTTGAAAGGGACAATAAGAAGGAAAAGCAAAAGAAAATAAATTTGTTTTTAAGTTTTGAATCTCAAATTTTAGTAAAGTCTATTCTAATTTCAATAAAGTCTATGATATTTAAATATTTATAAAAAATTCCAGAAACATGACTGACATTTAATATTCATTGAGTTGCTGGTTCAAATCTTAAATTTTTTTAATGTTTATTTATTTTTGAGAGAGAGGGAGAGCATGAACAGGGGAGGGGCAGAGAGAGAGACGCACACAGAATCCGAAGCAGGCTCCAGGCTCCAAGCTGTCAGCACAGAGCCCGACGCAGGGCTCAAACCCATGACTGTGAGATCATGACCTGAGCCAAAGTCGGACGCTCAACCCACTGAGCCACCCAGGCACCCCAAGTCTTTTCTACTGTTTCAGGTTATTAAAGGTCAAAAAGATCAATATTCATATGTTCAAATACAAAACTAGAAGCCTTGTGTCCAGCAAATTATGAAAACCTAAGTAGGTAAAAAAGAAAGCAGACTAGGTTGATACTGAGGGGAGAGGGTTATTGAACCTTAGCTGTGGCTTAGTGTTCATTTCCGACTCTGTAACTGATAACAATAATAAAAAATAAAACACTCTGCTTTATTGTTGAGCCACTAGAGTAACCAATGCTGAAAGCTATCCTGCCCTAGAACTCTCCAGATAACAAATAAGACAGTCATGACTTTCCTATTTGTTTAGTTCACACCAAGCTGTGTTTTTTGACACTTGCTACCCAATTGTGTCTTGCATATCCTGAACTGATACCACAAGCTCTTTTTTATTAGAAACCTTATGGTGGCATTAATGTTCTCAATAGTTATACCTAATTGTAAAACAGCACCACTTTGCACATAATGAAGTAAATCCTTGTCATTCAAATATCTATAATTATTTATATGCCTAGAATGTAATCAAGACACAGCAATTTTATTAAAAAGTAAATTAATCTGGAAGCTATCTTATGTTATATATTTCCCTATGTCATTTTTCAAAGTACAGGTAGAGATATTCTTGCTTTTCTTATGGTTGATTCAGTAAATGAAATAAAAATCTCAAACAAAAGAGAGATGAAATGTCAGGTTGTGCTGGAAATACAGGATTATGCTAAATAAATAAGAAATATGACATGTTTAATATCCAAACTATTTGTTTACCAAGGACAGACAAATATATATATTCGTGTGTGTATTACATTTCTCAATTCACAACCATATTATTTGCCTCAGTATGTGATTATCAGTGCTTGCTTGTAACAATATCCCAAAAATGGTACAGATGTTGAGTAATAAATAAATTTGTATGTTGGATGGATTTCGGAAAATCAGAGTTTCTGTTGACTTCTGGCTAAGCACATTTCTTTCTAATATTATTCCCAATGACTGTGTTCTTCAAAGTCACATTCCTCATTTCCTATGGCTTGCTGAACTCACACATTATGTAATTCACTCCGCTGTATATTTATACAACATACCTAGATATGGGAATATCCTTGAATTAATTTCCCCTGTTTCTCAAATGATATGACATTTGGGGAAAATGTATCTGCATCTGTCATCAGCACTCTCATTAAGCAAAAATTGTCGAAAATAAATATAAAATTTCAGTTTGTAGATACTTTAAGTTACATCTATCAGATAACCCAAAAATAAGAAAAGATGATGTTAGCATTTTTTTGTTGTTAACTAAGATATTTTTCATGTGAGATAGAAGAAAGATTAGTTATGTAAAAAAAAAAAAAAAAAAAAAAAAGAGAGGCATAGAGATTTGACCATTTCTGCTCTCTCCATCCTCTACCTATTCCTTCTGCTCCACATTCTGCTGTACTTACGGGACTTGTACTGGTTAACTTGTCTACATTTTTTTGTCACGTAAATGTAATGAACTTGTATCACAACATATGAGATTAAACCCAAAATACATCAGATTCTTCCTTAGGCTAATACTAATGTTTCAACTTATTTTTTTTTTTTTTTTTTTTTTTTTTTGGCACTCATGAAAATAGCTATCTGAAGTCTAATTTTGGGGGAAAGTCAGAGATTGAAAGACAATTTGAGGACGTAGTATTAGGTCCCTCCCTCAAAGGTAACCTGAGGTTACTTCTGCTTTTCATTTTATCTTGATGACTTTGTGACTTATCACTGTGCCTCAATAAATAGTATAATAAACTTTTATTTCATAAGTTGAATAGTTCTGACTGTAGGGTTTTCCCCTGCGTAAAAGGTTGCTTCTATAGATCTTTCCTTTGTTCACTGCTTTTCATTATCCACAGCTTAGAAAGTCCTGGAAAATCTCAAATAGCAACCCTTGCATCAGTCAGTTCTACTCCATTACTCTTCTTTATTTTCTTCATGGTAATAAGTACTACCTGTGTCATATCGTCTCCCATGATAAGAACGTGAGCTCCATCGGAGCACGTTCATTGTCCATCTCTGTCACAGTTGAACCTATGCATCTGTGATTTCAGGGCTTATGTTCCTTCAAGATTCGGTCAGTCCAGACCACCTGGGGCTGGCTCTAGCACAATGACAAAATCACGTAAAATAGAAAAAGCTATCTTCTTTTGGTGAACTTGGCACAAAGTAACCTCCTCTTAGTGACATGACCCCTACATACAAAGCTCAACAATTAGAATGAGCTGTTGTATGGACTCAAAACACGTGTGATTCCCATGGGCAGCCTCATATTAGAACACCCCACTGGTTGAGTAATCTGTACTATCTCATAAGTGGTGGTGCTGATCCTACCTCCGCTGTAGTACACACTATCACCAAGAGTTTGCGGATAGTAGCAGATTACATCCAAACTTAAGGAAGGGAGTCAGTTCTGGTGGCAAGACATAGGCTCCTCTAACTTCTCCCTTATCCTCCACCTATCCTCTGAAAATAACAAGGATTATGTCTTACAGTTATGGCAAAGGATTGTGTCTTACTCACGTCTGTTTCTCCATTGCCTATCATAAGATTCAAAATTGTTCAAGAAATTCCTGGCTTCACTGACTTTGTATGAACTTGAAAAATTTCATAATCTCGTAATGTTTCAGGTACTTATTTGTAAAATAGGATAAAGTTTGTAAATAACTCCTAGGAATTTATTGAGGATTAAATGGGCTAACCCACACACACACAAAATTTTTTGAATCGTTTTTGGTAAGTAGCAAGCTTAAAAAAAATCAACTATTAGTAGTAGTAGTAGTGAATACTAAAATTATGTGAATTTGTATGCTAACCATCAGTTTCATGCTTCAATTCATTTTATTTTTGTAGTATTTGGTCTCTAGTGTTTCACCTGAACCCCAAAGGAGAGGAATGAAAAATAAGAAGTCTTCTTTGAGTGAATGAACTGCATAGCTTTCAGTGTCATACTTGTCCAAAAGGTTGCATTATGGCATAATCAACAAACATGTTCCATGTTCTTTCAGTCTTTCATTTTCCCATTTTCAGTTTCTTCTCCCTCCCTCTTTCTCCTCTCTTGCTCTATTTATACAGATTTCAAGAAATAATGTAATATATGGGAACCTGGAATTCAAATGACCTAATGTAGCATTTTTGAGTCCATCAAAGTCAGTGTTTATTAACAACAATACATCAATATCCCTTGCCCATTAAAAATACAAAAACTGTAGACTGTGTGAGGTTACTTCTCTCCCACATCCCATAATTAAGCAGGAGACTTGTTTTTGCAGGATGGATATAATTTCTCATCAAAACCCACTGTTATCAAGTCTCAAATGTGGAAAATGTTTCAACTATTTTTTTTCCTTAGATTATAATTATTTCTTTACTGTTGCTAAGGTAGAGAATGGTTTTCCTTGAGTATATCTCCCATGCTTTTTGGTTCTGTTGTTTACCCATTGTTGCCGCATTTTTTTTTTTCAGTTTCACCTTCCTGGGAAGCTCGCTTAGATTCATGGTACTGGATGCCACTCTTTCATTCAACAACTTTTAGGGAGCACAATCTATGTGTCTAACTCAGTTGGTGCAAGATCATCTCCATGGTCTTCCAATGTTTTTAATTATTACACAAATTTTTGTGTGTGCAGTCAATCAGGCTGTGGAGGAAAGAAAAATAACAACACCAGAGTCACAGAAATGCAGGACTAGAAAGAGATTTTAATAGTTAAGACTTCCACTTTCAGGCAACACCACGATTACTGCCAGAGAAATGAGACTCTTGTTTTCAAACTTTCAGCAAAGTGATTCCAAAGCTTCTTGTTAACCTACTGTGAAGTTTTATTCAGAAAAAGTAGATGAAATGAGGATTTTCCACAGTATATTTGTAAGCTCCATTTAAATTTAATAATATAGATATTTCTGAAGATCAGTACTTAAAACATTAAGAATTCTTCAAAGATGAGTGTATTTATAATGAAACAGTTTTTAAAACACATGACGATTGTAATTTCCAACTTCAGAAAAGGTACGTTCTCTAGTCTTCCAACCTTTCCTTTGCCTTGTTTGGGTTCTTCTCCAGAAGTGTCAGTGAAAATAGTTTTATTTTCCTTTGATCATTCTTAAGAGCGTTTTCACTTTTTTGGTGTTTCTTGAATTGTGGTGTATGCACAGCTGTCTCAGCATGAACTTGGATGTCTGTCAAAGTGTCTGTTCATGGGCCCTATACCTCACAGCTACTGAATCAGAAATATTGGTGTCGTTGGATTCTCCTTCTTAGGAAATTTAATTCTTCATTATGTTCTGATATGCATGATTCTTCAATTACTTGATTATGTGTCTAGTACACAGATCATTCATTAAATGGAATTATTTCCCCCCAAAATTGTAAGTTCTTTCTGAAGCCTAGGGCACAACTCTATTATTCTTTGTGTGCTAGGAATATCATAATTTAGGAGAGATTCAGGATATTGAATTTAAGTTTCTTCACATCTTTATTACTTCTTTATATCACCTATTCCTTAATTCCACCTAGGTTCTTTTTTAACCCACTCCTAACTTAGTAGAATGTATTCGATGTGATGCCATACATATCCATGTTTTAAAATCTGACTGGATTTCACTTCCTTTCTCTCCTCTCTACTTGTCCTACTGATCCTATGGTACTTGTCTCATTTGCATTATCTCTTCCTTAGCTCTTCTCACTGCTTTTCTATTTCCTATGTCTTTATACCCAATGGTAGCTAATCAGATAAATGTTAAGAGAAATATCAAGTACTCGATAAAGTGGATGCTTCAATATGGTATTATCATCTATTGCTGGATTCTTTTCTCATATGTGAAATTGTGCCTCAATTACTAGCACTTGTCTCAACATGCTTCCATATAAAATAGTAATAGTAATATAGGCATACCTTAGAGATATTGCAGGTTTAGCTCCTAACCAATGCAATCAAGTGAATATTGCAATAAAGCAAATACAGTATTGTAATAAAGTGAGCCAAATAAATTTTTTGGTTTCCCAGTGCATATAGAAGTTATGTTGACACTATACTGTAGTCTATTAAGTATGCAATAGCACTATGTCTAAAAAAAAAACAAAATCAAAAACAATGTAGATGCCTTAATTTAAAAGTACTTTATTGCTAAAAAATGCTAACCATGATCTAAAAAAAAATGCTAAACATGATCTAAACTTTCAGTGAGTCATAATCACCTATCACAGCTCACCATAACAAATATAATAATAATGATAAAGTTTGAGAAGTGAGAATTACCAAAATGTGGCACAGAGACACAAAGGGAGCAAATGCTGCTAGAAAATTCGTGCCACTGGACTTGCTTGATGCAGGGTTGCTGCAAACTTTCAATCTGTAAACAAAACAAAACAAAACAAAACAAAACACAATTACAGTAAAGTGCAATAAAACAACAATAGTGTCATTTTTACTCTCTTTAGTGTCAGGTAGTTAAAAGGAATCGTTTGTTCATGTATGCTAACATATTTTATAAAAAAAAAATTAAAGAAAGGTGTGTGTGTGTGTGTGTGTGTGTGTATGTGCATAGAGATACTAGCTATTTACCATATTTTGAATTTTGTGTCTTCTTTCACTTTAAAAAAATTTTTTTAATGTTTATTTATTTTTGAGAGAGAGAGAGAGAGAGAGAGAGAGAGAGAGAGAGAGAGACAGAGCATGAGTGGGGGAGGGGCAGAGAGAGAGGGAGACAGAATCCGAAGCAGGCTCCAGGCTCCAAACTGTCAGCACAGAGCCTGACTTGGGGCTCAAACCCATGAACTGGGAAATCATGAGTCAGTAGGACACTTAAGCTACTGAGCCACCCTGGCGCCCCTCTTCTTTCACCTTTTTAATCTAGATGATGCTAAACTTTTCATTTTATTCCATCACAGATTGAGGGGATTTTCCCCACCAATTTAGGCAGAAATCTCAGAAGAATAGGAAACTAAAATCCATTTAACAAAAGAATTGTGGGGAAAAGAGGAGAAGGAGGAAGGGGACATGGAGGTGAGGAAGAGGTTATGCTCCTGATTATTCTGCACCAGTATAGATATTGATTTAATCCAAGCAGGATTATGTAATGGGAAATAAACATCAGTGATTCACAATTCCTTGCTACAGCCAGATGCAGGCCTATGGAAACCATAAGAATTTTTCTACCACATAAAATGTAGTTTCTATTTAGTCTCAAAATATTTTCCTATTTGTAGCACTTTAGATATTTAAGAAAAAAGTAATCACTAATGCCAAATTCTAAGGAACAATATTACCTTTGGAGACCAAATTCTTTAAGTTGATGTATAATAGCCAGCACTTTTGTTATTAATTAATAAAGGAGTTTGTTAGGTATAGTGAAAAAATTAAATCATGAACATTGGATATCTTAAGAAGTTTTCTTTTTGAGAAAACTGATAACCAATGGTTTACAATGAACCTTTACTAGAGGAAGACATTGACTAATAGGACAGCATGGAGCACAACAAAATGGAGTAAGAGAGAATTTCACGTTTCAATAATACTGAATATTGAATATGGTGGACAGGAATATGGTTCTCAGAGCAGTATATTCTGTTACGTGCCAGAACCCTTTGCTTAAATGTAATACCCATGAAGCAACTGGTTTGTCATGGGTACACAATACATGCTTTTTGAATGAGTGATTAAGTGAGAATGATTTATTAAATAATTATGACATATCCATGTTTTGCCATTTAAAACAATATGGAGAATATTTAGTCACAACAATATCTTCACATATATTTAAAACAGGTTATAAAATTGCAGAGTATAGTCACATTTTTCTGTAATGATAACATATTTTATTCTTTTTTTTTTATTTTTTTTTAACATTTATTTATTTTTAAGGCAGAGAGAGACAGAGCATGAACAGGGGAGGGGCAGAGAGAGAGGGAGACATGGAATCTGAAACAGGCTCCAGGCTCTGAGCTGTCAGCACAGAGCCTGACGCGGGGCTCAAACTCACGGACTGTGAGATCATGACCTGAGCCGAAGTCGGACGCTTAACCGACCAAGCCACCCAGGCGCCCCAATGATAACATATTTTAAATTTAAGTTATATATAGAACTTTAAAAACAATACACATTGAGAAATATATTTCCTTTAGTTTTTCAATATTTTAAGCAATTCAGTAAAAATCCTTGGTGATAGCCTAGAACATTGCCTAGTTATGTACTAGGATAATTGCTAGATCAAAAGGTTTCTTTCTTTCTTTCTTTCTTTCTTTCTTTCTTTCTTTCTTCTTTCTTTCTTTCCTTCTTTCTTTGTTTTGTTTTGTTTTATTTTGTTTCGGCTTAGGTTTTTCATACATATCCATAAGTTTACTTCATGAAAGATTAAACTGATTAAAATTCTAAGTGTATTGAAGCTCAGTGTTGCCAACATAGAACTGTATAAAGTCTTTCAGGTATAGATAAAAGCTGTTTAATGTAAGAACAGGATGGTTTCTGTTTTGTCGCAAATAGTAACACTTGTACTTCTGCCATTTGGTTGGTTTTAACCCATATATTTCACTCATGTTCTCAGTAAGTTTTAATGTCTTTGGTCTTAGCTGAATACTCAAGCCTCTCATCTTTTACATGTGGTATGAAACACTTTTGCACATACACAGTTCAATTGAAAATCACCAGACAACTCTTGACTCATTCACACCACTCTCTCCATATATATTTTGATTTGGCATTTAGGAACTGATAATTTGGAGCATGTGTTCTCTTAGTCTCAACAAGATCATTTTCATAATTTTTTTTAAATGTAAGGCCAGTTTGAGTACTCATCTCAGAGGACCTCACTATTAACACTTCATTCTGTTTATCACCTCACCTTAAAAATATCTGCCCCCTCAACTAACTAATTGATTATTCTGGCAATATTTTCTTGTGTAGAAACAATGTTGCCTCTCTACTTCTCAAAGAGGAAAGGAACTAGCATTTATTAAGAATTTTTTTTTTTTTGGTAAAGAATGTAACACTTTACACCTGATTTCATTTAGCATTTTCAACAGTTATGTATGTAGGTCTCATTAATTTATATTTATAGATGATAAGATTGAAGCTTAACTATTTTAAGGAACGTTATCCCCCAAGTCCGAAAGTTCATGTTCTTTTTTGTTTAATTCTTTTCTTGTTAATACTGTTTTCTTTTCCCCATTCCTTTTTAGTTTCAGAAGTGATCAATATTCAGGAACTCCATTATGAGTTTCAAGCTGAGGCTTTGGGGCATGCAGGATAGCAGCGTGATATTCCAAACAGTTTAGTTTGGCTGCAATGCAGGTTGCTTTGGAAAGAATGGAATATGTGGACATCAATTCATAGTGAAAGTGCATGATTCACATTCAGAAAGCAAATAGGCAAAACATGATGAAAGATTAGATACGGGAGGTTTGGAAGAGTGAGGTATCAAGGATAATGACTGGGATTTTGGTTTATGGAATTAAATGGATACTAAATCAATGACTCAGATATGGAATATAGGACAAAGTCTATCATTAAGTAACTGACCATACGGAAAAGTCTGAAGCTCAGGGGAGAGAATGGGACTGGAAATGTACTTGTGTGGGAGGGTTAAATATAGAGAAGGTGATTGAAGTTCTGGGATCTGATCAGATGACCCAAGGACCAGATATAAAGAGACACCTAAAAAGAATCTTGGACTGACTTTTAATTGAGTCAGGACATCCAACATTTAATTGAGTAGAGGAGACTAAGCAGCAAAGACACTGGAGAAAGAGATGAGAAAAACCAAAGGAGAAAAGTGTTTCAACTGGGAATAATACAAACTATATAGAAAGGTGAAAAAACGATGACAGAAAATGAATGTTGAATTTATTGCCATGTATGTCCCTGTTGACTTTGTTGAATAGCACACCGGGAGTGATAAAGATGAAAGTCCCACTGTATTGTCAAGACATGAGTGAGGGCTGAGAAAATATGTAGTGTACAGAGAAAATGAATAGAAGAAACTTTATTGGGGACAAAAGAGAGAAAAGGCAGTATCTGGAAAGGTAGATATGTTCTTGACTATTTATATATTTACTTTAGATAAAGATATTTGAATAAGTTAATATTTATGTAACAATCCAGTTGGAAAGAAGCAAATTAATGTCGAGGAGAGAAAGGAAAATTGACAATGCAAGGACCCCAGCTGGGAAGACTTCAAGGTAAGGGGTGGCATTGACTTTAGCAAGAAGGAGATATAATGTGATGCTTTGCTTTGAAGACCTTTTTTCACACATTTATATATTATAGCTGACTTTATAGTCTTACTCCCTTACTGTGGCTATATTACTTTTAAGTCTACAATAATATTAAGATTGGATACTTAATAAAATAGAAAAACTTACAGAAAATTTTTAGAACTTTCCATCCATTTTCTTTTCACTTGGGGATTTAGTTGTTATCTTAAAAGCAAAATAGTTCAGTAACCAGAAACCTTTCTTTTTCTTTATTTTCCTTTGCCAACCGCAGTGGATCTCAAATTTAGTTGTGCGCAAAAATTACTAAATAAGATTGTGTATGTGCTCTCACGTCCTCCACAACACTGGATATTATCATACTTGTTTTTTTTCATTTTTTGTCAACTTAATGGACACTTCCTCATTTTCATATTAATTAATCTATGCTCTTCCTACTTCAACACAGAGAATTTAGAGTGGGGGAGGCCTTATAATGCTCATTTTATTACTAAAACGTTATTAACATGCCCATAATTTGCTCATGTTGGATTAGCATGATTTCGAAGAAAAGTTCCATCCTTGGCCAAAGTAACACTATATTTGATCTCTTTAGCAAGTACCTACTCCAGAGAAACAAAATGTATAAAAAAAATGATCCCTTTCATTGGAAGAACTCACAAATTTGCTTTTAAAGTCTACATATTTTATCAAGACCTTTGATAAACTTGACTATCCATTAGTCAAGGTTCATTCCCTATTACCATTTTATATTCCTAAGCCTAGTGATAATCAACAATGTGTGTTCACTATATGAATGAATGAATGAATGAATGAATGAATGGTTTCTGAATTGTTATATCTAAATTGACATGGGTTCTTCAAAAATGAACGTATTAGTGTTATTGTACACTATTATTTTTATTGACCAGTGTGATAGTTACTCAAAATGCAATATCTCTAATCTTCCCAACATTCTGTAGAATAAGTATTATTAATCCCATTTTACAAATAAGAAATCAAGGCACAGAGATTTTAAGTAAATTATGTGTATTTGTACAGATAATAACAGGCAAACCTGGGAGTCAGTTTTATGCCTGACTCCAGAACACATGATCTTTCAGCCATGTCATGAATGGTGATATATGCTTGGGTTATAAAAACGTGTAATAATGAGTAGATTTATTTCCTATCATAAACTTCTACCCAGACAGATCTATAAGGCAGACATCCTAGAATTTTAGACATCTTAATTTATCTTCTAGACAGAAGTATTAGATTTTCTCTATGATGGTATACTCTAGAAGCATGAAAAATAGGTTTTAAATTAGGCTTTTTTTTTTTTCTGGAAAGGCTAGAACTATATGTTTAGTCATTTAAATATTTGTGTTAGTTAATTTTGCCATAGTTTTTGTGATTGAGCTGGGAAATATATCCTATTTAAGTACAATATTAGTAAATTTATTACTAATATTTGATCCCAAATATTTAACTCTTTAAAAAAATCTAACTCTGGTTTTATGGTAAGGTGTTTTGGAAAGAGCTGACCCAGAGTTCTTGAACTGAGTCAAACTTTTTCAAAGTATACCAAAGAACCTCATCCTGATTTGGGGCTTCAGGGTAACTTGGCAGTGAAAGCACTCACAGGCAACTTTCTGGCCATCTGATGGCCTTCCTATGACCTAGCCACAAGCACTCTATTAATCTACTTTATCATGGGGATTAGTAAAGCAAAGGCCACGTCCTTCCACCAAGCACATCTGGTCCTAACTCTGCTTATCTCTCCATGTCTGTTTCATACAGTACATCTATTTTTCGTCAGCCATGAATGCCTATGCTTTTTGAAGAGGAATCATTTTCTATTTTCTACCTTTTTTACTTCCATAAAAAATTTAAAAATAAAAATGTTCCTATTCTATCCTTTTCTACCTTCTATCTACTTCTGAATACATAAAATGTTTGAATTTGCTCATAGAACATAATACAATATACCCACTGTTCCATCAAGTTTTACCGGTTTCCTACTTTTAACAAGAATAATCCTTATTTAAAGCTATGAATGATAGTCACCAGAGCCCAGAGTACCCTTTTTATATTTGCTTTAAACAACTGCATGAGTGGTTCTTCCTAGTGAGATCAATGAGGTTTTTCACAAAATGAGTCATACTAATGGCAATGTCTTTATCTCTGATTCAGCCACATTGAAAGGGAGGAAGAGGTGTGTTGTGCCTGGTTGATGGGGTGTCCCTCCATCTAAGCCAGCCTGGGACTGTGGTATAGGAAGCAAGGCAGTCTCATCAACAAACACCTTTCTCCCAGGGTCAAACTGGGGATTACACAGAAGGAAGAAGTTTCCTGTTCCTCCTCCCACTCTGTTTCTGAATAATGAAGGCTCTTTATTGGGTAGAGATCTTTTGCATTAACTATAGCAACAAATACAGACAATGTGCCCAAAACAACCCTAACTACTTTTATTAAAGATGTTTATTTACTTATTTTGAGAGGGAGAGAGAGAGAGAGAGCAGGAGAGAGGAAGAGAGAGAATCCCAACTAGGCTCCGCACTGTCAGCACAGAGCCCAACATGGGGCTCGATCGCATGAACCTTGAGATCATGACCTGAGCTGAGATCAAAAGTCTGATGCTTAACCAACAGAGCCACCCAGGTCCCCTCCCCTAACTACTTCTGAATGACACATTTATCTTTAAGCTTCAATTTTTAAAATTAAATATCTATTTTTATTAGTTCTTACAATGATTAAGAGAGATTTAATAGAACATCATTTACTTATACTTAACTATCAATTAAAAAACTTAGGACAATGTTTTCTTTCTCTATCTAGCAATAGTATAAAAAAGGGAGAATTCATCACGGAATGCATCTATGCTTCCATGGTTCAGATTTTCATGCTCTTACAAATAGTTAAAAGTAAGATTGACAACGGAAATGCTGGTGACTTCTTGGTCAAGCAATTCATGAGATTTTATGTGTGTGTGTGTGTGTGTGTGTGTGTGTGTGTGTGTGCCATAAATTCATATACACTCTAAAAATCAGTGACAAAGTCGCTGTTTGTTCTTTGTTTTAATGGACAATATTAATAAAATAGTTCCTGTGGCCAAAGGGATCTTTTATTCAAGCACATGCTTATCAACATACTCTATGGTAAGTTTCTGCTATTATAAGGCAGCCTCACAGCTGAAAATGGTTTGGGGTTTGTTGTCTGGAGCATTTTGATAAATGGAGATAAATGATTAAAATGGTTCAGTCTTTCTAAGCCCTAGCAGAATATGACAGCATATAAGTCTCTAAAGAGATTTATGTTTGCTCTTACAGCTGGCTGTCCATAGCTACACCGTTCCCTGGGGAGCCTTGCAGACCTAGGGAAGGATGAGAGTGTTTTGCAGCTGTAAGAGATTTAGATCCCTTTAAAGAACTGCTTTAGCTACAACAAACCAGTATTTCAAAAGAAAGTGAGCAAGGCCATAGGCTGTTCGTGAGATTCCCAGCCTTAACCTGGGGAAGCTCACCTGTCAAAGGCAGCTCACGAAGACCATCCTAAATTCTTAGCTGACACTACAAAACGTCTGAGATGTCATCATGTGTTGTAAACAAATCTGTGCATTTCCACATGTTGTTCCTGGGGCCAAAAAACAGCAAAACATAATGAAATATTGTGAATAAAAGCGTGCTTTTGATAAAGTTCAGTTGTCTGAAGAAAATGTGATGTGGGAGAAAGTGGCTATGTCATGTGTCACAGAAGTAGAAGGCTGGAGAAAGAATAAGAGGGAGGAAACTTTGTCTGTTGGGTGCCTTTTATGTACTAATAATGTTGACTCCCTGTTTTACGCTCTGCTCTGTGGTAGGCCTAGCCCTCTGTGGTGACAGCAAGGGAAAGAAAACCAGCCAGAAAACAGGCTGCCTGGATTTGTCGCAGCCCTGCACAAAAGAAGAATCATCAGAAGAATGAGCGTCCACATGTTCCCAGCACTGATTCCTCCTCTCTGGGATTTCCTTCCAAGTGGAGAGGCAAATGTATGGATCAGGCAACTTGGCTCTAGCACTTCCCAGTTTACGGTTTAATGTTGACACTGACTGGGTCAGCTAGGGAAGCACCACTGCAGATAACTGGAAGGATTCGTTTCTTCTACAGACTCAATTTAACCAATTTATACATAATTAATATTCTTGCCTCATGATTACATTGTTCCCACCCCCCCGCCCAAACATTCAACAAGCATTTATTTGCCTACCACAGAGTACATATTCAGAAGGCAGCAGCTAGGAATTGAAAAAAAACCCAAAGTTTTGCGTGAAGCATTGAGACAGAGCAAGGAGTGACTCTGTCCTCAGCCCTAACCACCTCAGCTCTACCTACCAAATCCAGGACTCCAGGATAGCTAAAACTCTAAGTCCTTGAAAGGCATACCTTGCAGGAATGCAGAGATAGGATGCATACTGAAAGGAGGGACTTGACTACAAAGACTGGCTAAGGCAGGAACAAACCAGTTTGCACCAAGATGGACCCTACTGCTGAACTTTCACCAACTTTTCACCTCATTATAACACTAAAAATCATGCCCAGGAGTGGAGATTTAACATTTTTTAGGCGTTACTGTTTATTCATTTTTAATTTAAATCCAGCCTTGTTAACATATAGGGTAATAATGATTTCAGGAATAGAATTTAGTGATTCATCATTTACATATAAGACCCAGTGCACATCCCAACAAGTGCCCTTCTTAATGTCCCTCACCCATTTAACCCATTCCCCCACCCACAAACCCTCCAGCAACCCTCAGTCAATTCTCTGTATTGAAGAGTCTCGTAGGGTTTGTCTCCCTCTCTGGTTTTATATTATTTTTGCTTATCTTCCCTTATGTTCATCTGTTTTGTATCTTAAATTGCACATATGAGTGAAATCATATGATACTTGTCTTTCTCTGACTTACTTATTTCACTTAGCATAATACACTCTTGTTCCATCCATATTGCTGCAAATGGAAAAATTTCATTTTTTTTGATCACCGAGTAATATTCCATTGTATATATATACCCACATCTTATATATCCATTCATCAGTCGATGGACATTTGGGCTCTTTCCATACTTTGGCTATTGTCAATAGTGATGCTATATATTGGAATGCATGTGGTCCTTCGAATCAGCATTCCTGTAACCTTTTGACAAATATCTAGTAGTGAAATTGCTGGGCTGTAGGGTAGTTCTATTTTAATTTCTTGAGGAACCTCCATACTGTTTGCCATTGTAGATTCACCAATTTGCATTCCCACCAGCAGTGGGATTCCTTTCTCCTCATCCTTGCCAACATCTGCTATTGCCTGAGTTGTTAATTTTAGCCATTCTGACAGGTGTGTGGGGTGATATCTCATTGTGGTTTTGATTTGTATTTCCCTGATGATGAGTGACACTGAGCATTTTTTCATGTGCCTATTGGCCATCTGGATGTCTTCTTTGGAGAAGTGTCTATTCATGTCTTTTGCCCTTGTCTTCACTGGATTATTTGTTTTTTGGGTGTTGATTTGATAAGTTCTTTGTATTGGATACTAACCCTTTATCTGATATCTCATTTGCAAATGTCTTCTCCCATTCCTTTGATTGCCTTTCAGTTTTGTTGACTGTTTCCTTCACTGTACAGAAGGGTTTTATCTTGATAAGGTCCTAATAGTTCACTTTTGCTTTTGTTTCCCTTGCCCCTGGAAACATGTCAAGTAAGAAGTTGCTGTGCTTGAGGTCAAAGATGTTGTTACCTGTTATCTCCTCTAGGGTTTTGGTGGCTTCCTATCTTACATTTAGGTCTTTCATTCATTTTGAGTTCACTTTTGTGTAAGAAAGTGGTCCAGATTCATTCTTCTGCATGTTGCTGTTCAGTTTTCCCAACACCATTTGTGGAAGAGACTGTCTTTTTTTCCATTGATTATTCTTTCCTGCTTTGTCAAAGATTAGTTGACCATACATTTGTGGCTCAATTTCTGGGTTCTCTATTCTGTTCCATTGATCTGTATGCTTGTTTTTGTGCCAGTACCATACTGTCTTGATGATTACAACTTTGTAATACAGCTTGAAGTCCAGAATTGGGATGCCTCCAGCTTTGGTTTTCTTTTTCAGGATTGCTTTGGGTATTCTGCTGGGTATCTTGTAAGCACCATATGGATGGGTCTTTTTTTCTTATCCATTCTGATACCCTATGTCTTTTGATTGGAATATTTAGTCCATTGACATTTAGAATGAGTACTGAAAGATATGAATTCAGTGCTATTGTGTTGCCTGTAGAGTTGGTGTTTCTGGTGATGTTCTCTGGTCCTTTCTAGTCTTTGTTGCTTTTGGTCTTTTTGTTTTGTTTTTTTTTCTACACTCAAAGAGTCTTCCTTAAAATTTCTTGCAAGGCTGGGCTAGTGGTCACAAACTCCTTTAGGTTTTTTTTTTCTTGTATATTATGGATATGAGTCCTTTGTCAGATATATGTACTGGAACTCTATTTTCCTAATATATCACTTGCCTTTCATTATTTAATGGAAACTTTGATGAGCAAAAGTCTTCAAGTTTGATAAAAACATTTCATTTTAAAATTTTATTAGAGCTCTATGCATTATATTAAAGTGTTAAAATATTTGCTTATACCAAAGTCATGAAGATTTATTGTTTTCTTTTAGGAACATTATAGTTTTAGCTTCCATGTTTATTTCTCTGATCCATCTTCTTCTTTTTTTTTTTTTTTTCAAATAGTGCAAGGCAGGGGTAAAAGTTCATTCACCTTCCCTCCCCTCCCCCTGCATGGATATCCATTTACTCCAGCGCCATTTATTATGTATTTTTTAAATTTATAATTGAGGTACTATATGTATTTTTCTTATTACCATATCATTATCCTAAGCTGTTGATTCTACTGCCTGAGGAATATGCAAGTTTAGAGACAGTCCACTATATGTCACTTGCATTCCTACACATCTTGCAGGGTGTAACAAGACTGCAAAGCCCTGATCACTCCTTACCTGCATGATTTCAGGGTTCTGATTGCAAGTGACCTTGAAAGATGAGATAATGTTTCCCTCTGGAACAAAGAGCAGGCTTTCTTATTGCATTTTATCAAGTCAGTGGTGCTTCTCAGCTCTGATGCAAAGCTCTGTGTACACAGCATCCATCTGGGCCATAGCATGTCACTTCCATAGGACTTCTGGGTAAGGATATCTCATGCAAACCTGCTGATGCTCATGTTACTTGCCGTGCTATGAGTATTCAAATCTGCTGTTTCTGACCCAGGAATCTCAGGCCTTCTACCAGAATCTTTGAAACAGTAACAGACCAACTTACTATCTTGTAAGAAGGATAAAATCATGGAGAGCTGAATATGTTATCTTAATCACCAAAGCACGCTATTAAGTTGCCATATTCATCACCATTTCTTAGATTAAAACACCCAGACCACAAGAGACCAAAGAACTTGCTCAGTTTTATTTAATTACACAGTCAAAACTCATTTTTAACGTTTAAACATTGTGAAATGTAGCATAAATATAAAACATGCCTAAAATATAGACAGAATTTAAGGACTACTTACATAATGAACACCCATGTAACCACAACTTAAGTCAAGAACTGGAACATTGCTGCCAGGCCAGAATCCCTGTATGGGTCTCTTAAAACTTATATCCCTCTTTTCGTCGCCTGTGGGGGCTAGATAGCCCTTATCTTGATTTTCATGATAATTGTTGTGTTTTCTTTATGGCTAACACATATACTTCTATTAACAATATGGCTTGCGTTTGAACTATATATAAATGATATGTATAGTCTATGAATTACTTTGTATAATGCTTCTTAAAATCAACATTTCTAAGATTTATAATTGTTGCTTATAGCTCCCCTTTGTCCATGTTCACTGTGGCATAGTGCGCAATACTAATATACATGCTGTTTCTTTATCCTGCTGTTTCTGGGCATGTGAATTGTCTGTAATTTTGAGTTATTACCAAAAAAACTGTTTCTAAGAGAATTCTTATATCGGTTTTTGTGTGTGTGTGTGAGCTTATGCATTCATTTCTCTTCCATATATAAATAGGAGTGGATTTTCTAGGGCATTGGGGAGGATATGTTTTTCTTTATTGGAAAATGCCATAGAGTCTCTAAAGTGATTCCACCATTTTACGCTCACAACAGCAGTGTATGAAAGTTCCAGATGCTCCACATGCTCATCATGGTTTGATACTGAGAATGTTTTTAATGTTAGCCGTTATGTTTTTTACGTAGTGGTGTTTCACTCTGGGGTTAGTGTCCATTCCTCTCATGACAACTGAGATTGAGAATATGTTACATATGATTAGTCGACACTTGGATATCTTCCTCTGTGCAGTGTCTGTACAAGTTATTTGCCCAACTTTTAATTAGTTAGTTTTCATTTTTCCTATTGATTTGTAAGTATATCAAAGATATTTATTTGTTTTCTGTTAAAGGACCTGACCTATAAATTTATCTCGTAATTTCTTGCTCCCTTTCTATTGGCCAGAACTATCACATGGACACAGATAACTTGAAGACAATATGGGAAGAGTATTCTAACAAGGGTGGCAGTGTGCTTAGCCAAAACTTAACTATAGAAGTGGGAGAAAACACAGATAATTGTGGAGGATAGTTAGCCACTTTTGCTTTACTAGGGCTGGCCTAAAAATTTGATTCTTCATTTGCTCTATATGTGACGCACATGGAACTTTGCAGAACTAGGTATAGAAACATCCAAAGCATCAAAAATTATTATTATAATTCTGCTTGGTTCAAAGAGAGTGTTGAATGGAAATAAATGAGTTTCTTAAGATAATTCGTTCCATGCATCAGCTCTGCCTACAATACCAGACCAAGTTATACTTCTATAATTTACATGCACCTAAGCTCTGGCATAGTTTGATGGTGGTCTGGGGTATTTGGCATGACACACACAAGTATTCTAAGGCCTAAAATTATATACCAAGGCCACATTAGTTAGAATCAACTACACAACCATAAAAACTATTTACATGGACATAGAAACCATCACAAAATGACAGCATTAAAAAGTCACACAGGAAGTTTCCGGGTGGCTCAGTCGGTTAAGCATCAGTTCATGGGTTTGAGCCCCACATCGGGCTCTGTGCTGACAGCTCAGAGCCTGGAGACTGCTTCAGCAAAAATAAATAAACATGAAAAAAAATTTTTTAAAGCCACATGATCTGCTTCCATCTGTACATGCAACACTGCTAGCCAGATCCCACTCCTTGATTCCTTGACTAGTGCTCCTGAAGTTGGGAATTGACTCAAGTGAGACTCATTAGTTGGATCAATGGAAATCAGAAAGTCTGCCTTTTTCTGGTAGATGGTTGAAGAATGTGGCCTAGGTATGTAGCAACAATAGTTTCTGAACACTGAGTCCTGAATCAGAAAGATTTGACCAGCAGGCAGCGCTGGATGATCACAGGCCTCCTGTTGTAGTGGCAGTGCCTTTTCTACCCAACTTACAACAGGACGCAGAGCAGAGCAGAGTGCATGCTCTGTGCAGGAGAACAGATTCCAAAGAGGAAAGAGGATACAGCTGACTCACAGATCACCACACATTAACCATTCTTGTAAGATATTCCTCTTTTCATGAGAATCAGTGAGTAAAGAAAACATCAGAAATGACTTTGCCTATTCACTTCCAAATACACTCTTTGCAGTAGATAATAAAGTAAAAATGATGTAGAATGCTGAGTATAAATTGCTGAACAGCAATGTATGAAATGAATGCAAACACAAATGAATCAAGATGATAATTTTAATATATAAAGCAGAACTAAAGGCAAAGAGATGTACCTCTGACAGGGGAATTTCATTCTGCTAAAGTGTTCTGTTCAAAATAATATAGAGTTAAAACTGTTAATTACTAAATAGCACATATTGCAATCTGTAAAATAAAACGGATGTATTTTGTGATTTGTTTTTGATAAAAAAGATTTCAATATAAGGTCAGTTGCCAAGAATATGATAATATGAGATATCAGTCTGTATCAATGAATCAACTAAATATGTAAAATAGAGGACTTTAAATGATGTCAAAGGATGATGTAATAAATTCTCAACAAAGTACACACCATCTTTTCACTATCCACAGAATAGTTATAACTTTTTAAATTACATCATAAAAAACCACAAATTTTCAACTATAAATAGCATAAGCCACATTATTTAGTAAATTAATGGTGTGAAATTAGGAACTGACATAAATGTTTTCACAATAACAGTAATAACACTTTAGCCATTTGGAATTTTTACAAAGAAAAACATTCTACAAAAGAATACCTGGGTCAAAAATGATACAAGATGTAGGCTAAAGCCTACTTAGAAAATAATAGCAAGGGACACCTGGGTGGCTCAGTCTGTTAAGGGTCTGACTTTGGCTCAGGTCATGATCCTGTGGTTCGTGGGTTCAAGTCTTGTATCAGGCTCTGTGCTGATAGTTCAGAGCCTGGACCCTGCTTCAGATTCTGTGTCTCCCTTTTTCTCCGCCCCTCTTCAATTTGTTGAATGCTCTCATGATCACTCTCTCTCTGAAAAATAAATAAACATTAAAAATATTTTTAAGGGGCGCCTGGGTGGCTCAGTCGGTTGAGCGTCCGACTTCAGCTCAGGTCACGATCTCACGGTCCGTGAGTTCGAGCCCCACGTCAGGCTCTGGGCTGATGGCTCAGAGCCTGGAGCCTGCTTCCGATTCTGTGTCTCCCTCTCTCTTTGCCCCTCCCCCGTTCATGCTCTGTCTCTGTCTCAAAAATAAATAAATGTTAAAAAAAAATTAAAAATATTTAAAAAAAAAGAAAACAATAGTGAGAACAGCAGAGAGAGAAACTGGGTGGGTGGACGGAGTGAACAGAGAAAAAAAATCAGTCGAAAGCATTTACATTTTGGTTCAAGAAATAACTGAAATAAATGCAGTTATAATTCAACTCACAAAATCAAAGAAAAGCACAAAACAAATTGTAGGGACCATAGGAAAATGAGTATAATGGAAATAAAGATAAGAAATGATAGAGACCCTGGGAATGTTATGCAATGCAGCTTTAAGGGAACATCATGAGCCCTTTTCCTATTATTACGTTCTAAAAAACAAAATCACATATTAAAACATTGAGAATATTCTTGTTCCCAGGGTACCTCATTATTCTATTAGTAAAATGTCTTTATGATTAAGATTAATTGATGTTCTGCCAGTGTGTATGTACATGTGTATGTGTGTGTATTGCAAAATGTAGATTAACATAAAGAAAGAGTGCTTTTATTCTTAAAATGCATTATTCGGATAATCTGGACCACTAAGAACCAGAATGCTTCAGTGTTTAATAGATGCTCAGGATCCATGCTGGGTTGAGAGGGGGATAAGTAATATTTCATTTAAAGTCAAAGTAAGGTTAGCAGGAAATAGTTAAGAAAATGATTGTGTTTCTAGTCATTATTTGTGTTATGAGAAGAATATGGGAAAGGTACTATAATCTACATAAAATCATTCTAATTCTTAGTGCCTGGAAGTACAATTCATTCCATAATTACTTACTCAGGAGCCACCATGTGCAAAGTACTAGGGAGGCAATGATGGACAAAAACTGATGCAGTTCCTCATCTCATGGAACTTATAGCCTAGAGGATAAAGAAAGAAGATATTAATGAAATATTACATAAAGATAAAAATATTATTTGAATTAAGTGCTATTTGAAGACATAAGATCATGTAAGAAGATTTGACATAGGCAAGTAAATCGGGGAAGTATTTCCTAAGCAAGCGACAATTTAGTGATGATTTAAGATCTAATATTGACTTCATCAAAGCAGGTAAAGAGCATTTCAGGCAGAGGGATAAGCATATTCATAGGTACTGTAGCAGAGGGACTAGATTCTTCAAGAACTAGAAAGGTGGTAAGTATAGCTAGTGTCCAGTGAGGGAGTTGGAGAGTAGCTCCTATGTAGTGAGAGAGGAGAGACCATACAAGGTCTGCCAGGAATTTAGATTTTTACAGAAGAGCCGTGGACATTCACTAAGGTATTATAAACAAAATGTGTGTGTGCGTGCATGCGTGCATGCCCACGTGCATGTAGTCATGGGTGATTTGATCGGATTTGTGCTTTGAAAATATTCTGGCTAGAGTAAGTGAATAAAGATTGATAGAGATTGCTGGGAAGCAACCATGGATCTAGGGAACCCAAGGGGAGGTTATGGTAAGTATCCTAGGTGGCAGCTGATGATGATATGAATGGAGCTCTGGCAGCAGACTCTGAGAAATGTCTATTAGCATTGTCTAACCAATATTCTAATTTCATCTGGACCTGTTTATTCATGGTACTTAAAAAAAATGGGAATTAATCACTCTTAGCAATTAACAATAAAAACAAGTTTAAAAAGAAAGTCAACAAGAGTTGCCAAATTTGAATTCTAAGTGGCCATCTCCAGAGATGCCTTTTAATAACGTTGTTTTAGGGCAAACTTGGTGGTCGAATACATAGGACTCATGGTGTTCTTTAAATCATACCATGAAACATTTCTGTGCTAAATTCTATTATGCAAATTAATGAAGACAACTATATTTTTATATATGCAGTCTTTCACATCTTGAAAATAACATTGTATAAATATTTAATAATGCTTCCAGCTTATTAAGTAATAATTATTGACTCATGTTTTAGTTTATTCATGGTGTGATAACACTTACTAATAGATAAGTGGAAATTGGAAAAGATTTATGACACATTTATAAAAAAAAAGTAAACAATTTTTTCCATTGATTTTTTTTCAAATGATCATACGAAAATGAACGATTTTGCAATCCTATCATCAATACATTTAGTCTGCCCTTATAGACTTTTAGATTCTGTCAGATTATGGTTTGAGACCCACTGTTTTTAGGAAAATCACCAAAAACATTGCATGGAAGTATAGTGTCCACAACAATTAAGTGGATTTAATCAGGAATCAATGATGAGTCATACTTTTCCTGCCTTCAAATGGGGTAGGTGCTGTTCTTATCACTGATTTCAAGATAATCATAAAAAAGGTGTGTCGAGCCAATCTTTTTTCCACAATGATATATGAAAATTCTCCCTAACATATGTTGAATTTGAGGTTAATCTATTTGCAATATCTGCCATCCATGATTTGCTCTTGTCAGTTCTGCTGATCTGACTAGTGACATGTTTAATCAAAAAGATGGGGGCGCCTGGGTGGCGCAGTCGGTTAAGCGTCCGACTTCAGCCAGGTCACGATCTCGCGGTCCGTGAGTTCGAGCCCCGCGTCGGGCTCTGGGCTGATGGCTCAGAGCCTGGAGCCTGTTTCCGATTCTGTGTGTCTCTCTCTCTCTGCCCCTCCCCCGTTCATGCTCTGTCTCTCTCTGTCCCAAAAATAAATAAACGTTGAAAAAAAAATTAAAAAAAAAAAGAAAGCATCCATCTAGCTGCCAGCATACTACATATCGTTAAAAAAAAAAAAAAAAAAAAAAAGATGAATTCTCTTGAACTGAGGAAAATCTTTTAAGGATAATGATTTAAAGGTACATCATCTATGAAGACTACCTCCCTTATATATGTACTTGCCTCAGCTACTTTTCAAAGCAAAGTTTTTCTTTATCACTTATAAATCACTTCAGTTATTGTATTATTCATGTTTGTAAAGTACAAATGCACTGATTTTAGCGAATCAAAACCCATCTGATTGTAGATACATTCAAAAGCATTTATGCTCATGTAGAGTTTGACCCAGGTTACAGATAACTGTAAATCAATTTCTAAATGGTGTCTAGTAAACCACGAAGGGCCAATATTCATAAAATAATGACCGTTGCTCATTTTACTACCTCTTACCTTTTATTACTACTTATTACTTTTGTTAATTCTGTTTTTTAATTTACCTAATTCTTGTTTTAAATTTTTTAATGTTTATTCATTTATTTTGAGAGGGATAGAGGGAGAGAAGGAGAGAGGACTCAAATTGGGGAGGGGCAGCTACAGAAGGATAGAGAGAGTCCCAAGCAGGCTCCACACTTTCAGTGCAGAGTCTGACACAGGGCTTGATCTCACAAACTGTGAGATTATGACCTGAGCCAAAATCAAGAGTCAGACACTTAACCAACGGAATCACCCAGGCTCCCCGCCTAATTCTTTTAATATTATTTAGGCCTATGAAGTTACTATTATTTGCTCATTTTCTAAGAATCGTGTGGATAATTTTACTTAATGGCTTTTGTGAAGCATCTTGAGAATTTGAAACAGAAAGTGTTGAGTAGTTTGAGAAACTTTGTTGCTCGTCCTCAAATTCTTCCTAACCAACTCTTTCACTGCTAAAGAGACCGTAGTAGATCTCAAGAGTGGGAGGAGGATATTGAGGGGCATAAGAGAAATCTCACAGGATGTCAAACCTGGCAAAAGTAAAAGCTAAAACAACAATACTCTTAATTTATATACTAAAAAGGCTGCTATTCGTACTAAAGGTCATGTGACTATATTTCTAATTCTTTGAAAACTTTGGGATCTTAGAACCTGCAAATTTGAATATATTTAACTTTTCAAATGTTTACTAACTTCTACCAGCGACAGTTCAGTTTCTTTGCTTTACAGCCCACGTTAACAGTGTTTCAATTTATTGTTTCCCTTTAAGGTTGGCTTTACATATACACACGCATCCCCAAAATAAATATAAATAAATAAAAAAGCAAACAAGTGTGAACGAATAAGTATTACCTTTTGTATTATTTAGGAATTATATGTGACTAAAAAAGTAAGAGCTTAAAACAGTGGCTTATGTAAATTAGGTTTTTCATTTTCTTTTTTTCTTTCTTTTTTTTTTCTCATGTGAGAAACAGCCCAAAGAGATAATCCAGGCAGGTTTAATTGGTCCGTCATTATTGCCCCAGACCTTCTCTATTTTTTTTTTTTTTTTTGCTTTGCCATATATAGAACTCAGTTCCCATTCTCAAGTTGACTTGTGAGTTATGAACTAGGTACAGCAGATCCAGCAATAATGTCTGCATTGGTGGCAGAAAGGAGGGGGAGAGAAGCTGAAAGGGAGGCATTTTATAGGTACGCACTTTGCTGCTGCTAACAATAAATAGTGTTAAATAAAATTGGGGTAAGTGGATTTTTTGTAGGCAACTAGTGCCTGCCATGTCTTTCTTTTCTGTATCTCTTGATATATTTTGTATTTTTCAAATAGTTGTAGCCACAAAACTCTCTCATAGAACATTTATCATCACATAGAAGCCAATGATGTATAATAGCCCAAAGTGGAGCTTCTCTGGTGGAAGCAAACTGAAGGATGTGAGTGCCTCCAGTTCTCCCTGCATGATCACATTCATGCCTCTACGGACCCTCTGAACAGACTGCAAACTACACATGGGATCTCCATGTCCTCTTGGGTATGCCGTGTTTTCTTATGTAACTGCCTAGGGAGACTTGGCCAATAGACAGTCCTGGAGGGAGATAGAGATTTGGTCAAGATGACCTTAGGATTTCTTTCCAACCTGAGTCATTGGATGGAGTCTGTAAAGCAACACACTCCAGTCCATGTGCTGAGTCAACTAGATGAAGTCGTGGCTGTGTACACAGTTTTTTAAATATTTTTTTTAACGTTTATTTATTTTTGAGAGAGAGACAGAGCATGAACAGGGGAGGGGCAGAGAGAGGGGGAGACACAGAATCTGAAACAGGCTCCAGGCTCTGAGCTGTCAGCACAGAGCCCGACGCGGGGCTCGAACTCACGGACCATGAGATCATGACCTGAGCCGAAGTCGGACGCTTAACCAACCGAGCCACCCAGGCACCCTTGTTATCTCCTTAATACTTATGCATAATTTCAGTTGAAGATTCAAAACAGATGGGTAAAATAATACTCTGTGCAATTCTTACAGAAATGAGTAGTTGTAAAAAATAAATAAATTTCTAATAATCTTGGGAAATGCGGTATCTGGTTAGGGAGGGCCTGAAATAATGCTTACCCATTTATTTGGCCATTTATCATTTTCTAGGTATTAACTATATTATGTGCTTTTAACTACATTCCAAATAATTTCACAGCTAGCCTAGGAAGTAAGCATCATTTGCTCTATTTTCCATCCAGAAATGTGAGTTGCAAATAAATTATTTGTCCAAATTCACATGGCTTATAAATTTTGAAGCTTGACTAAAAACTGTTTTCTTAACTACAAACAATATTTATATTTTTTTAAGTGATAGAAGCAAGGAAATACAAATCCAAACCATGATGAAATACCACCTCACACCAGCATGTTCGTCAGAATGGCTAACATTAACAACACAAGAAACAACAGGTGTTGGTGAGGATGTGGAGAAAGGGGAACCCTCTTGCACTGCTGGTGGGAATGCAAACTGGTGCAGCCACTCTGGAGAATAGTATGAAGGGTCTTCAAAAAGTTAAAAATAGAACTACCCTATGATCTAGCAACTGCACTATTAGGTATTTACCCAAAAGATACAAAAATACAGATTCGAAGGGGTACATGCATTCCAATGTTCATAGCAGCATTATCAACAATAGCCAAACTGTAGGAAGAGCCCAAATGTCCATTGACGGATGAATGGATATAGAAGAAGTGGTATATATACAAGATGGAATATTACTCAGCCATCAGAAAGGATGAAATCTTGCCATTTGCAATGATGTGGATGGGGGTAGAGTGTATTATGCTAAATGAAATAAGTCAGCCAGAGAAAGCCAAAACCATATGATTTAACTCATATGGGAATTTAGGAAACAAAACAGATTAACATATGGTGGGGGGAGAGAGAGGGAAAGAAACCATAATAGACCTTTAACAATAGAGAACAAACTGAGGGCTGATGGAGGGAGATGAGTGGGGGATGGGCTAGATGGGTGATGGGCATTAAGGAGGGCACTTGCTGGAATGAGTACTGTGTGTTATATGGAAGTGATGAATCACTAAATTCTACTCCTGAAACCATTATCACAATATATGTTAACTAACTTGGATTAAAAAAAAAAAAACAGTAATGGATGCTCACCTGACTGAGCCACCCAGATGCCCCAGTAGACTCTTAATGATAGAGAACAAACTATGGGTTGACAGAGGGAGGTAGGTGAGAGATGGGCTAGATGGGTGATGGATACTAAGGAGGACACTTGTGATGAGCACTGGGTGTTGTATGTAAGTGATGAGTCACTGAATTCTACTCCTGAAACCAATGTTGCACTGTATATTAACTAACTAGACTTTAAACAAAAATTTGAAAAGAAAAAAAATTGATGTAAGGAGAAATTGCAAGTAAGGGTGATAATAAAATAGGGGCACTGTTTCCTCATTCACAAAGGAGCAGATTAGATTACCATTTTATGAATATCCAGCCAACATTCTGCTTCCTCACAGCTTGGCTCTGCTTGGTGCTTGTAGAAATCTTCAAGTGAGCTTGATAATTCTACTAAACAATAAGAAAGGAAGATTGTTGCCACTTGAGTGGGCATGGACTCCTGAGAGAGTGAGAGAGAGAGAGTTCAATACTTTTAAATTCTGTCTTCACATTCATTACACATCCATAATAAATTTCAGAAAGGTAGATAATCTTGCCTTTTTCTGCTCTTGAAATACCTTCTTTAAATCTGTTACTAATATTTATTGGTCCAGACAAAATGTCACTTTTCCTGAAATCTTTCCATGGAGGATTTCTAGATTTAGCAAATAAAGATAGAAAATCACCGGTTGAATTTGAATTTCAGATAAAGAACTAATTTTTATATAAATACGTCCCATTCAACATTACAGAACAATACTAAAAAGCAATTTATTGTTTACATGAAATTCATAACTAGTCATCCAGTATTTTATCTGGCGGCTCTTATGTAGGAGTAACATTTTGAAATGGAAACCACAAACAACGATACCCATAAAAATGAAAAGATAGCACTTTTGAATTCAAACAAATTAGAGTCCAAAGTTCGTGTTTACCACTTAAATAAGTGACAAGTCAGTGCCCCTTCAGTTGGTCTGTGCATGTAGAAAGGGTATAACACCTCTATTCACCCATGGGGAGAATTAGAAAGAATGATCTGAAGAAGGGGCTTATAAATTCTGGTGCCCATTGGGATACTCTGTGGGATAGGCAGACCCATATGGATATTCTAGAGCATGGAATTAAAAAAATATATTTTCACATTTTAGAAAAATAATTTGAAAACTTTTATTCAAGTGTATTTCCTATCTGAATTAATTCCTTTATATTGACTTACTCTACATATGGGTTAGCATTTTTGTGGGTGATTCTTATTTCCACGACTCAGTTCTAAACTCTGTACTGGCACGTGAGCTATTCTAGTGGAGCATAGAACATACCGAAAAGTACACTGTGTGTCAAATAGTTTTTACAGAGCAAACAAATTCAAATAAATCTTAAGATAGCTTTAAAACATAAGACAAAAAAAGTATATGTAGAGGAAGCGATTCCATATTTTTTACATTCCCTTGGTGATAATGAACCATAGAAAAGTTCCTGGGGTGCCTGGGGGGCTCATTTGGGTGAATGGCAGACTCTTGATTTTGGCTTGGGTCATGATCCCAGGGTTGTGGATCAAGCCCCATGTTGGGCTCCACACTCAGTGTGAAGTGCTTGCCTACTGAAGATTCTCTCTCTCTCTCTCTGTCCCTATCCTCTGCCCTCTGCTTGTGTTCTCTCTCTCTCTCTCTCTCTCTCTCTCTCATTCACACACACACACACACACACACACACACAAAATAAATATAAATAAATAAATAAATATTCCTAAAAATACCAGCTTAGCTCTCCATACCTTCAGCTAGCATCACCTTAAATTCTCAAAAATTAAGTTCTGTGATCAATTGAATTGTTTTTATAATTAATAAGACTGTGTATGCATAGGCAATGTCTGACATGTTTCTGTTTCAGCTGATGTTCTAGAATGTAACAGAAGCTCAATGTGATCAATCAATTTGATAGGATCATTTAAATTAATTTCACAGATGGGGCGCCTGGGTGGCGCAGTCGGTTAAGCGTCCGGCTTCAGCCAGGTCACGATCTCGCGGTCCGTGAGTTCGAGCCCCGCGTCAGGCTCTGGGCTGATGGCTCAGAGCCTGGAGCCTGTTTCCGATTCTATGTCTCCCTCTCTCTGCCCCTCCCCTGTTCATGCTCTGTCTCTCTCTGTCCCAAAAATAAATAAAAACGTTGGAAAAAAAAATTAAATTAATTTCACAGAAAGCTTGAAGCTTTTCTCACTCTCACCAAAGAGTTTAGGTTGAACAGGAATCAGGTGAGATTATTTAAATAATATCTCAGCAAAAATACCTTTGAATGTGGTTACATAATAACCCTAAAAATAAATTAAAGGCATAAGCACTAGTCATAATTCCTTCCTCTACTGGCACTGTGATAAGACAGGCAACCCAAACACATTTTCATAGGACAGTGAAATGAATTTGTCTTCAGTTTTAATTAAAACAGGGATATCAGCATGATGCTGACCATCATTAGTAGACAACAGTTTCAGCAGGAAAAAAAAAATGGTATGACAGAGCATAAGCCTCTCTAGTAATCATTCATATAATTTGATTTGGAATAAATCACTTGGATATGAAAGCAAATGTCCAAGCAGGTCATAGAAGTCCCAATTCTACAAACCACCTTTCTTGGGCAATTTGAAAGAAAATGCATACTATCACAAGACACCTCAGTGAATCTTTAGTCTGTATTTTTCATCACTCAGCACTGGTGGAGTTAGAGTTCATCAATATCCTCAGGCCTTTACATCTTGAAACATTTGTTGACCAATTAGTAGCAGTTAACAACACCAGTAAATATAGTGTGTGTTTTTAAAATACAGCGGGTAAGGTTGTAAGCACTTTACATATACTATTTCATTTAACCCTCCAAATAACATTGTCAGGTAGGATATGCAAGATTTATGAAAAGTCTGAGATTTACCATACTCATAAGCTAACAAATTAGCTTACAACAGTTTCATGCATGTTAGCAGAAGACATGAGACTTCTTGTTTAGAAACAAAGAACAGTATTATTACCCGTGGTGATAGTAATTGTCAAAGTATCTACATTTTCTTGGGTCAGTTATCCCAGCCCTTTTCCCTACAGAGAAAAGTAAAAAGAGCCAGGTTATATCTGCCCATACAATGGATTGAATTATAGGACAGAAACTCTGAGTTTAGGGAACCCAAAACATTTATAATAGACAGTAAGCATTATTGTTTGGGAGGGAGACATTATCTCTCTTTTCTAAAGCTCTTATCTACACAAGCATCCTTAAACATATAATCCATAACAAAGATAGTCAGTGACTGCTCAAAATACAACCAGAAAAATGAGAGTTACTTGGCAATTGTCTCCCAACACGTAATAATATTATTTTCATTTTACATATGAGGACACTGAAGCACAGTAAAATCAAATAAGGTCATATAGCTAGTAATCAATGGAGTCAGGATTAGAATTGAAGTAGTTTGACTCTAAAACTCATGGTCTAAACAAAAAATATTTGATGAATTAGTTGTGAATGATTATATTTACTGAGAATTCAATAATCTTTGAGCAGTCCATTATTTTTCTACAAAATCTTTATAGAAGTTGAAGTTCAGTTAGTGTTACTGTTTGCTTAGATTTTTCAGTTACATCTAGGACACATTTATACTCATTTTAAAGATTAGGGTCCAGGAGAAGGATAAAAGAAAAAAATAATTACAGAGCAAATTACACTGTAATGTTAATTAAAGATGCCTAGGGGCGCCTGGGTGGCGCAGTCGGTTAAGCGTCCGACTTCAGCCAGGTCACGATCTTGCAATCCGGGAGTTCGAGCCCCGCATCGGGCTCTGGGCTGATGGCTCAGAGCCTGGAGCCTGTTTCCGATTCTGTGTCTTCCTCTCTCTCTGCCCATCCCCCATTCATGCTCTGTCTCTGTCCCAAAAATAAATAAACGTTGAAAAAAAAAAAAAAAGATAAAGATGCCTATATCTATATCTGTCTATATCATCTATATCTATATCTATATCTATACAGGCAAAATTTCAAGCAATCTTTGCATAACAAATGTCCTCTGTGTTCTCAAAATAAGTTGTCCATTGAGGAGGTAATGAGAATATCACCTAAACTATTTAGAAACTACAATCTCTTTGTGGCTATTTCCATTCCTTTATCATTTAATCAGCCTTCTCAAGTAAACTAGCATAAATAATAACAGCATAAATAATAACATAAAGCATGTTTAGGTTCACAAAGAACCATTTAGGAAATTAAAGTAAGAGTCTTGTGGACTCTTAAAATCTTAGTTATATCGAAAATCTAGGTCTATTCAAAACCTAACACATTAAATCAATTATCTTCCATTGGCCATCCTTTAGTGGTCTATTGCAAATGATTTTATAATTCTTAATAGTTTATAAGAAGTGTGGACTGAAAGGTCTGGATGAACTGTAATTTCAAAAGATGATAAGATGCATGCCATTCCTGACTTGCTATGATCTCTTTCTTACAAACTGATCGAGCTCTCCAGAATCAGCACTGTTGGGGGTGTTGGCAGGAATGACACACTTCTTATTCAGAGTAATAAATGCAGTTTTTAAAGATACCTAGCTCATCCTAGGATCAGAATTGACTTGCTCTATGTTTAAAAATATGAAGTTGTGTATGATGACAAAACACCTTTTAGTACTTCCACCTGTCGACCAATTTCAAAACCTTCCTTTGTTTTACACTGCAGAGTGGTTACAGGAATACACTTCATGCATTCTGTCATGCTCATGGTGGACATAGATATTTCACTGGTGACATAAACAGCTGAGGGATACCACCTTTTTATTCTCCAATTTGTGATTTACTTAGATTTCTGAGGCTAAAAGCTTATAGAAGAAAATCTTCTAAACTTAGTAAAGCAAACAAATAAATGGGGGAGGGGGGAAGAGTAACAGGCACAAAACAGAGGTTATTTTCCTTAGTGGAATTCAGACATAATTGAGGCCAGAGGTACTGTGGAAAAGCCGAGATCATAGAATGGTACATGTTGAATAAGATCCTTTAATTAGCATGTTTTCTTCTCCAGAACCTCTGTTCTTTCACACAGTCACATATTACATCTTACCAGGTTCTGGACTGACAATTTTATTTTTAAGTGTTTATTTTCAGTGCCTGGGACTTTAAGCCTCCGTTGTCTTCCATGCTTCCCAGGAAGTTCTGGCCTTCCTGGGTGGTCCTGAAGACCAAATGAATTTGCGTTGGTTACAACCCCACACACCTGGCCTCTCCCTGGAACTGTGTAAGCCGCAGGGGTCTGAAGGCTGTGATAGCGTACATGGTGTAGGTGGACAGGTGTGTGTGCAGGGGAGGATAGAGGAGACAAGGAGAGGGAAGAAGTAGACACCGTTCATGGCCAAGGAAACACAACAACATTGGCTGGCTAAAATTCCCATTGTCTTCATATTTTAGAAGATTTGGAACTTCTAAAAAATAATTCCCACTGAATTCTCACTTTCATGAAAAAATTAAACTGAAAGAGCGGGTGGACATTTTGTTAACAAGTTGGTTGTCATCATGAAGATTTCAAACTAAAAATTACTCTTTCAATTCCAAATCATCAATCAGAATTTCTCACCTTTTATCCTTAGAAGGAAGTAAATGTGTCATAGGCAGACAATTTTTATTTATGTGTTTGGCTGACATTTATATGCTAGGCACTGTTACCCAGAAGCAAGTAACAGACATTGCTCCTGCCCTCAGGAGGCTTTATATCTTACGAACTAAATGCAGAGAATACAACTTATTGGCAAAGACTAAAATACATAAACTTTTCCCCATGTATCCAGAGTCTCAGTCACCAAACCTCATTTAAGTTAGGGAAAGAAGAGAGAAGGGATGATCCACATGTGTGACTCATGAAGATTTATAATCTCACTCAAAAGGTTTTTTGAGTCAAATGTATGTGCCAGTTCATATCCCATTGTATAATAGTAATGATAAGTCATGTTTTTATTGCTAATAATATTTCTTTCTGTATAAGGAACCTGAGGCTCAGAGACATTACAGTGGCCAGCGCAGGTCACACTGGACCCATAAATACAAGAGCTGGGAATCAACGCCACACCCTTTCTTCCTTCTTTTATAAAATCCGTCTTGCTACAAGTAGCAGGAGACAAGAGACCCAGCATAGCTAGTCTGTTCTGATGTGAGTAAAAGAAATATCTGCAAGTCCTAGCTTTATATGTTCTGTCAAAGTAAAGGATTTCAGAGATTGTTGTAGACATTGGTATTTTGGTTTCTTGGATCTAGCAACAACACGGGAAAAAAGGGAGGGAGGAAATACATGGAGCATTTTGATTCATTTCATGGGGGTAGGGTCTTTTATAATAGAATCCCAAGATTGATGATGAACTGTGTGTTGAAATAAGGGAATTACTGCATTCCTGTTTTTCTAACTGTGAAGAACAGGATTAGAACAACATTTATGAAACTACAAATCATAGAAGTGCATTAAAGTGCGTGTTTTTTCTTATAGAAGCTGGAATGATTGACTATTGGACCAAGCAGCAAATCTCAGCATGCCTCTTACATTTACTAATTACTGAAGTGTAGTTAGGACAACAAAGAAACCTGAAAATACTCAGGAGTACCATTAAATAAACAGAGACTGTTCCAAAGCCAGGTGCTGAGTTTTCTCTGCTTTTTAAGTTTCTTGTCATACTCTATATTTCTTAAATGTTTTGTTTTAGAAAGCCTGTAGTCAGTCTTTCCTTTTCAAAAGGAGTGATATAAATTCTGATTTATCTTTTTTTTTTCCTTACAGCCTTGCCACTAAAATGTAGTCAACAGACTGCAATGTTGACATCACTTGATAGTTGATTAAAAAAATGCAGAATCTCAGGTTCCACCCAGACCTACTGAACAAGAGTCTGCATTTTAATAAGATCCCCATGTGACTGAAAGCACAATATGGTTTCACCAAAACAAAGCTTTCAGGACATTAGAGCAATTATATGAAAAATTAGTTATATAAGGAAGCTAAGAGCAACTTACTCAAATCTGACTAATAGTGTAAACGAGTTGGTCTCTTACAGAGATTGTCAAGAGATCCTTGATTCAATATCTATTTATAAAGCCTCCATTATGCACCAAGCACCGAGTAAAGAGGATGGATACCACAATGTATTATACTGGTTGACATGCCAACTTTTGTTTATTTTGCTAACTTATTTTTTTTCTTTAATTTCAAACATCTCAAGTCCCAACAGGGAGAGGACTGTTTACTTTTCACCTGGTAAGATCACACTTCCCATGAATGTATACATGTGCAGACATTGCATTAGCTGAAACTAATCTTAAGTGGATTCTTCGCTTATGGATGGGACTCACTGACAAACTTTCATACAATTGCAAGAATAAAGTAAAAGACTTCCAGTCACCTCTAAAGTTGAAGTGGTTGTCCTTCCGGAGCATGACAATAGCCCTGTGAAGAGCGGTGCTATGGCTGCACCCACCCACCTCATCCCACCCGGCCCTCGTGGCATTTGTGTTCACTCCCAGGGTATGTAAACAGAGGCCTCTCTAGATTTCAGGTGATGCTGCGCTATGTATATCAATTCTTCCTCATCCATCCCCTATTTTGGTGTCCCGGCTCCAATATTTACATCTCTGTCTCTAAGTAGGTTTTCTTGTTATTGTCTGTTAAGACCCCTTCACTTTAACAATTTCACCCACACCACTCAGTACCACTAAAAGCAATGCTGGGACTGGGTAACAGAAGGAAGAGCCTCCATCACTTTGTTAGGATCTTCAAGCACAATGTGTCCCCATTCACCACAATGAGAAACCAGAAGGGTTTCAGTTTTCATTTTCCAGGAGACAATGGAAAAGTTCGGGGAACTAGCTGCATCAGATGAAGACTTTTAATATTGCCATTGTTATTGTCCTTCTTGTCTGAATGGAAACATATGGGCTAGTGTAATTTAAGTGCATCCGGAATACCAGCTGTACTAAGGACTTGCAGATATAGATGTGGAGCAGTGGTTCTCAACCCTGGCTGCACATTAACATCACCTGGGGAGCTTTGACTATGCACTCGTGCTGCAGCCCCACCCCTATAGATTCTGACTTAATTGTTCAGTGATGGGGACCTGGCATTGGTCTCACGCAGACATGTGTGTATACCTCAATATATAAGAATATACACACATACGACTCTATGTATTTGTATTCATACAGCATGTATCCTTATGTCATTACTTTTCATATAGAGAGAGCTGAATCTCTTTGTCTTATTAGTATATCTCTATATGAAAACATACAATCATATATACACACGTATACATACATATGTATGTATATGTATATGTGTTTTAAACATACATATATAAAACATTCTATATAAAACATACATGCAGAGACAATGATAGCTATATATTTGGATCAGAACTCTGAACCGTTTGTGCTTAACTTTTCATAAAAACTGGCATGTTTCATAAAAACTGCATAAAATTTGGCACATGATAATTTAACTCTTAGACTTCTGAAATTGCAAGATACAGTTACAAAGAGCTTCTCAGTCTGGGTGACCATAATGCTGAGCTATCATGCATGCTATTTAAAAACTCAGTAAAGGTGCCTGGGTGGCTCATTTGGTTAAGTGTTCGACTTCAACTCTGTTCACAATCTCATGGTTCATGAGTTTAAGCCCCATGTGGGACTCTGTGCTGACAGGTCAGAGCCTAGAGCCTGCTTTGGATTGTGTCTCCCTCTGTCTCTGTTCCTCCCCCACTCATGCTCTGTCTCTCTTTCCCTCATAAATAAATAAACATTAAAAAAATTGTTTTAAATAAAAATAAAAACTCAATAAAAAACCTAGCAATTTTCCAAATAAAATAATGAGATGTGTTATGTTTGCCATTCAGATTATTGACAATATTTTAGTTTCCAGTTGGGCACTTGGCTTCAAGTCAGACACAAAAATCTATTAAGAAGTTAAAATCAGTGCCATAGCAGTGATTTAATTGTTTCACCGGTTATAGGTAGATGGAATCAGCAAAAAGTGTACAACCATGTAGCAGGAGAATCAATACCCCTTGTAAGATGACTTTTAACTTATAGATAAGTTTATCATTATTTCATTTATTTGTAATTGAATCTTCTGAAGTCTTCCTTATTTTGATTTTACTGTTGTAGCAACTCAGCCTGGGAGAAGCTGTCGTAAGCTGGCTGAGTCAGGGTTTGAGTCTGGATCCTCGGGCCCCGAGTTCAGTGTTCCTCATGTTACTCATAGTTGCTGCCAGCCTGTTGCAGCCGTGTCTCTAACCCGGGACGCAAAAGCAAAGCCATGGCCTCACATTTGGCACAATTTCTAAAGTCCTGTTTTTTTCAGCTCGTTCTGCGCTATCAGCCATGTTGTCCTTAACGTAGAAACCAAACATGGAGTCCCTTTCTTTGTCTTCTTCGGGGAATATTACATCTGATATTACTTAAACTGGCGAGTTATAAGGCTTACTGGACATGCTGAAAAACGACGTCAGGGATTTTGCTACGGAAACAAAATACATATTGGCAGAAATTTAGCATTTGGTGAAGAACAGCTTGAGTTCCTTCCATCTGCCACACTGATTTTCTTCACACTTAACCAAAATCATAAAGCAAACCCAGCTCAGAGCAGATGAAATATGGAAACAAGTGCGAAGAATACAGGTCAGAGGGGCCCAGTGACTCAAGATTAGCCACTGGCGTCTCACTTCTGGGATCCAGGACGTCATGAAAAGTTCCCTGTTGCAGTTCATAAACCCACCAAAGATTTAATGTCCCCTGTCAGCATTCAGAGCATTACCTTAAAGAGGCTGAACCATGACTGAGCCTAAAAATGAAATACACTGCCGCTATTTATGTTCTTCTGGTTTACATGCTGGGCACTGGGAGCAGATCTGTGTTCAAAGCCCTGTTGCACAGGCTTGTTTCCTTATGATAATACAATATTTTTTCCTGTTATAAATTCTAGTCTTCCCTGGAAAAACAATTCATAGAAAAATATTCTATCCTGAAAGAAAATCATAAAGGGTATGTGGGGAATGTGGAATTTTAGACTTCAAATATTTTCAGAATCCAGATAAATATACTTTTTGTCCAAATTATGCAATGGTAATTTATATTTAATTATTTTAGAAATGCTTCCCTTTGAACAAATACATACCATTTTGTGTTCATGTCTATCTATATATCTTTCTATATTATATATATATATGTGTGTGTATATATATATATATATATATATATGTATATATATATATATATATCTTTCTATCTCTATCTCTATCTTTTTTGAATTCAAAGAACAACTTGGCCTAAAATATTGTGAGTTTTCAATTACATATGCTTCTGTAAATTTTGTTGGTATACAAAACAGATCACTGTTTGGAAATGCATAAACTTATAGAAAAGTAATTTTGGGCAGTGTTAATTGTAGGTGAGTTGGGTAAGAGGATATGTTAAAGGCACTTAAAAAAAGAAAAGTTGGTTAGAAGTCCATGGGCTTTTTGGAAACTCCTTATCACTCTCAGTGTTACTATCTAGTGACGTCTAGCATTATAATACTTCTAGTGAGCAATAACCTTCAGGATATCTACTTGGTTTCATGCTCTGTGTTGTCCTCAAGATTTCGTACCTCTCTGTAACAGTCACAAGTTATTTCGTATGCTGAGTGGATAGTACTCATTAGAAGACAGATCCTTTATATTGAAGGGGTATAAGTTATCAAGATTTATGAGTAGCAATAAAATATAAGAAGTCAGTGAGTTTAGGAAAACAAATACAGGCCAATGAAGCCTTGAGACTAAACAGGAAAATTAAGAAAGGGGAAACTGTGGAATGTTTATATTTCTGCAATCACAAAAGTGAGATAAGCCAAAAACATAAGTGAGAATGTAACCAAATAGAGTTAAAATCTGATTAACGATGACAGTACACATGTATGGTTTCTGGTTGTATTGCAAATAAGATGCCCACTTTTATGCTAATGAAATCACCATGGAATTAAAACATGCAAACAAAAGGAAGAATGATTGGAGTAACTGGAAAAAGTAATTGGTTACCTCCATTTGGGGGAAGGACCAGGAGGTGATGAGAAGGATTTGTGCCACAGCATGATTAGGTTAAATTGTCTCAGGTTTGTGTGGTAGTAAGAACATCTAGGTATGGCACTTACCAGCTGTTCTTCCTGTGACCTTGGTCAAAGTCAATATAAGTAGTAAAATCATGTAGCTTCATTTCCTCACTGTCTCACCTCTTTCAAAAATCCACATCACTGAAGAAACTGGGGAAAAGGTTGAATTACATTCTCCTGGCTTTTAGGCATTGGGGTAATAATAACGACAGCCTGGTAAAGTTTGTGTTCTCCTTGATACTATGTACCGTATGGTGGCTTATTCAGAGAGAACAGTGGCTAGAGCAGAGGAGGCCAACACAATGAACGTAATTTGTTTATAGTACTTCATGTAAACCTGACAGTATGTTATGCATGGAATATTATTGTGACTTGGAAAAGCTCTAGATTGGAAGGGTGGTGTGGTATAGCAGATTTGTTTTCGTGCAGTTTCACCTATTTTGAACGAACAGATCATATGTTGCACCCCATTAATCTGTAACTTAAACCACACTCATTTTAGAACTTATATAGAATGGGGGCACCTGGGGGGCTCAGTCAGTTAAGTATCTGACTCTTGATTTTGGCTTGGGTCATGATCTTACGGTTTGTGAGTTCAGGCCCCTCATTGGGCTCTGTGCTGACAGTGGGGAGCCTGCTTGGGATTCTCTCTCCCTCTCTCTGCTCCTCCCCTACTCGAGTGCAAGCACTCTCTCTCTCTCTCTCAAAAAAAAAAAAAAACCTTAAAAAAACCCATATAGAATAAATAGTTTATAATGCACATAATTGTTAACTAGTTATAAATCCTGATTCTGTTCTTATTGTTGCAGGTCTGGGTCTGTATTGTCTATGTCTTATCAACCCAATAAGGAAGGGTCTGTTTGTAATAATTACACTTGTCCATTGCTGCAACTAAATGGACTCTTAACAAATCACTTTGAGTGTAATATTCTCATAGCACAGATATCAGTAATGCCATCATTATACAATATTAGGAAAAACCAAATTGTCTCATCCTTTATTGTCTTCACCAAAAGGACCCATCCTCCTTTTATCTTTTCTTAGACATTTTCTAGACTTTTTTCTAAGTGTCACCAGCTAATCAAAATGACTATTAAAAAAGAAGACATTTTTTTTTTAAATGTTTTAACGTTTATTTATTTTGGGGACAGAGAGAGACAGAGCATGAACGGGGGAGGGGCAGAGAGAGAGGGAGACACAGAATCGGAAACAGGCTCCAGGCTCCGAGCCATCAGCCCAGAGCCTGACGCGGGGCTCGAACTCCCGGACCGCGAGATCGTGACCTGGCTGAAGTCGGACGCTTAACCGACTGCGCCACCCAGGCGCCCCAAGAAGACATTTTTAAATGGGTACTTCTACCTCTGAGCATTTTTTGACATTAAAATTTTCATATAATTGTGGTAAAATGCACATAACATGAAATTTGTCATGTTACTAAGCATATAGCTCAGTAGTCTTAAACATATTCCCATTGCTGTACAAACGATCTCCAGAGCTTTTGAATCTTGCAAAACTAAAACTCAAAACCTATTAAACAACTCCCATTTCCTCCTCCTCTCAACTCCTGGAAACCACCATTTTACTTTCTGTTTTTATGGATTTGACTATTCTAGATACCTCATGAAATTGGAATAATACAGTGTTTGTCTTTTTGTGACTGGCTTGCTTCACTTAGCAAAACGTCCATGAGATTCATGCATGTTGTGGCATATGTCAGAATTCCCTTCCTTTTTAAGGATGAGTAACATTTCATTGCATATAATGCTACATTCGGTTTATCCATTCATCTACTAATGGACAGCTGTGTTGCTTCTATCTTTCGTCTATTGTGAATAATGCTGCTCTGAACAGAGGTGTGCAAATATCTCTTTGAGACCTTAAGCACCTTTTAAATACCTTAGTTCCCAAATTGTATAACAAGACAAGAAATTATTTCTACTTTAACTGAAGTCACTCATCATCATGGTAAGAATACAGGTTTTGGGGGTTAAGTTTGTTAATTGTCTTAGTCATCATATGCCTTCTATTTGTATCAATACAGAGTTTGAAGAGGGTCATCTGAAATAACACAGCAATCCCCATCTCCCTATCCCTTTCCAACTTCTATTCCTTCCCCCACCTGATGCAGAGATACTGGTGTCCCAGGAAGTGGGGCAATGTGGGGGACGGGAGCAGAGATGGTGGGCAGAGGTGGCAGTCTGAACAGTTGAGAGATTCATCACACTGAAGAAAGAGTTGATTAAACAAACTATTGAAAATGATGAGAAACAGATTTTTCATTGTCTTGGAAGAGATTTGCAAATATGGAAAGGGGGAAAGCTAAAAATAACCTTAAGATATTGGTTTGGAAATGGAAATGTCAGAATAAATTTATGTGTGTGTATGTACCTACATTTATATGTATAAATGTATACCTACAAACATAGAAATAGTTATAGATATATGTGTGTTCATTTGTATACGTACATATCTGTGTGTGTGTGTGTACATATGTGTATATGTGCATACATATATTATCTATCTCTGTCAGCCTGGAAGCAATGACAACAATGACAACGAATACATGGAACATCCAAATTTTGGTTTCTTTTTTTTTTTTTTTATTTATATATGAAATTTATTGTCAAATTGGTTTCCATACAACACCCAGTGCTCATCCCAAAAGGTGCCCTCCTCAATACCCATCACCCACCCTCTCCTCCCTCCCACCCCCCATCAACCCTTAGTTTGTTCTCAGTTCTCAACAGTCTCTTATGCTTTGGCTCTCTCCCACTCTAACCTCTTTTTTTTTTTTTTTTTCCTTCCCCTCCCCCATGGGTTCCTGTTAAGTTTCTCAGGATCCACATAAGAGTGAAACCATATGGTATCTGTCTTTCTCTGTATGGCTTATTTCACTTAGCATCACACTCTCCAGTTCCATCCACGTTGCTACAAAAGGCCATATTTCATTTTTTCTCATTGCCACGTAGTATTCCATTGTGTATATAAACCACAATTTCTTTATCCATTCATCAGTTGATGGACATTTAGGCTCTTTCCATCATTTGGCTATTGTTGAGAGTGCTGCTATGAACATTGGGGTACAAGTGCCCGTATGCATCAGTACTCCTGTGTCCCTTGGATAAATTCCTAGCAGTGCTATTGCTGGGTCATAGGGTAGGTCTATTTTTAATTTTCTGAGGAACCTCCACACTGCTTTCCAGAGCGGCTGCACCAATTTGCATTCCCACCAACAGTGCAAGAGGGTTCCCGTTTCTCCACATCCTCTCCAGCATCTATAGTCTCCTGATTTGTTCATTTTGGCCACTCTGACTGGCGTGAGGTGATACCTGAGTGTGGTTTTGATTTGTATTTCCCTGATAAGGAGCGACGCTGAACATCTTTTCATGTGCCTGTTGGCCATCCGGATGTCTTCTTTAGAGAAGTGTCTATTCATGTTTTCTGCCCATTTCTTCACTGGGTTATTTGCTTTTCGGGTGTGGAGTTTGGTGAGCTCTTTATAGATTTTGGATACTAGTCCTTTGTCCGATATGTCATTTGCAAATATCTTTTCCCATTCCGTTGGTTGCCTTTTAGTTTTGTTGGTTGTTTCCTTTGCTGTGCAGAAGCTTTTTATCTTCATAAGGTCCCAGGAATTCACTTTTGCTTTTAATTCCCTTGCCTTTGGGGATGTGTCGAGTAAGAGATTGCTACGGCTGAGGTCAGAGAGGTCTTTTCCTGCTTTCTCCTCTAAGGTTTGGATGGTTTCCTGTCTCACATTCAGGTCCTTTATCCATTTTGAGTTTATTTTTGTGAATGGTGTGAGAAAGTGGTCTAGTTTCAACCTTCTGCATGTTGCTGTCCAGTTCTCCCAGCACCATTTGTTAAAGAGACTGTCTTTTTTCCATTGGATGTTCTTTCCTGCTTTGTCAAAGATGAGTTGGCCATACGTTTGTGGGTCTAGTTCTGGGGTTTCTATTCTATTCCATTGGTCTATGTGTCTGTTTTTGTGCCAATACCATGCTGTCTTGATGATGACAGCTTTGTAGTAGAGGCTAAAGTCTGGGATTGTGATGCCTCCTGCTTTGGTCTTCTTCTTCAAAATTACTTTGGCTATTCGGGGCCTTTTGTGGTTCCATATGAATTTTAGGATTGCTTGTTCTAGTTTCGAGAAGAATGCTGGTGCAATTTTGATTGGGATTGCATTGAATGTGTAGATAGCTTCGGGTAGTATTGACATTTTGACAATATTTATTCTTCCAATCCATGAGCAGGGAATGTCTTTCCATTTCTTTAAATCTTCTTCAATTACCTTCATAAGCTTTCTATAGTTTTCAGCATACAGATCCTTTACATCTTTGGTTAGATTTATTCCCAGGTATTTTATGCTTCTTGGTGCAATTGTGAATGGGATCAGTTTCTTTATTTGTCTTTCTGTTGCTTCGTTGTTAGTGTATAAGAATGCAACTGATTTCTGTACATTGATTTTGTATCCTGCAACTTTGCTGAATTCATGTGTCAGTTCTAGCAGACTTTTGGTGGAGTCTGTCAGATTTTCCATGTATAATATCATGTCATCTGCAAAAAGCGAAAGCTTGACTTCATCTTTGCCAATTTTGATGCCTTTGATTTCCTTTTGTTGTCTGATTGCTGATGCTAGAACTTCCAGCACTATGTTAAACAACAGCGGTGAGAGTGGGCATCCCTGTCGTGTTCCTGATCTCAGGGAAAAAGCTCTCAGTTTTTCCCCGTTGAGGATGATGTTAGCTGTGGGCTTTTCATAAATGGCTTTTATGATCTTTAAGTATGTTCCTTCTATCCCGACTTTCTCAAGGGTTTTTATTAAGAAAGGGTGCTGGATTTTGTCAAAGGCCTTTTCTGCATCGATTGACAGGATCATATGGTTTTTCTCTTTTTTTTTTGTTAATGTGATGTATCTCATTGATTGATTTGCGAATGTTGAACCAGCCCTGCATCCCAGGAATGAATCCCACTTGATCATGGTGAATATTTCTTTTTATATGCCGTTGAATTCGATTTGCTAGTATCTTATTGAGAATTTTTGCATCCATATTCATCAGGGATATTGGCCTGTAGTTCTCTTTTTTTACTGGGTCTCTGTCTGCTTTAGGAATCAAAGTAATACTGGCTTCATAGAATGAGTCTGGAAGTTTTCCTTCCCTTTCTATTTCTTGGAATAGCTTGAGAAGGATAGGTATTATCTCTGCTTTAAACGTCTGGTAGAACTCCCCTGGGAAGCCATCTGGTCCTGGACTCTTATTTGTTGGGAGATTTTTGATAACCGATTCAATTTCTTCGCTGGTTATGGGTCTGTTCAAGCTTTCTATTTCCTCCTGATTGAGTTTTGGAAGAGTGTGGGTGTTCAGGAATTTGTCCATTTCTTCCAGGTTGTCCAATTTGTTGGCATATAATTTTTCATAGTATTCCCTGATAATTGTTTGTATCTCTGAGGGATTGGTTGTAATCATTCCATTTTCATTCATGATTTTATCTATTTGGGTCATCTCCCTTTTCTTTTTGAGAAGCCTGGCTAGAGGTTTGTCAATTTTGTTTATTTTCTCAAAAAACCAACTCTTGGTTTCGTTGATCTGCTCTACAGTTTTTTTAGATTCTATATTGTTTATTTCTGCTCTGATCTTTATTATTTCTCTTCTTCTGCTGGGTTTAGGCTGCCTTTGCTGTTCTGCTTCTATTTCCTTTAGGTGTGCTGTTAGATTTTGTATTTGGGATTTTTCTTGTTTCTTGAGATAGGCCTGGATTGCAATGTATTTTCCTCTCAGGACTGCCTTCGCTGCGTCCCAAAGCGTTTGGATTGTTGTATTTTCATTTTCGTTTGTTTCCATATATTTTTTAATTTCTTCTCTAATTGCCTGGTTGACCCCCTCATTCGTTAGTAGGGTGTTCTTTAACCTCCATGCTTTTGGAGGTTTTCCAGACTTTTTTCTGTGGTTGATTTCAAGCTTCATAGCATTGTGGTCTGAAAGTATGCATGGTATGATTTCAATTCTTGTAAACCTATGAAGGGCTGTTTTGTGACCCAGTATATGATCTATCTTGGAGAATGTTCCATGTGCACTTGAGAAGAAAGTATATTCTGTTGCTTTGGGATGCAGAGTTCTAAATATATCTGTCAAGTCCATCTGATCCAATGTCTCATTCAGGGCCCTTGTTTCTTTATTGACCGTGTGTCTAGATGATCTATCCATTTCTGTAAGTGGGGTGTTAAAGTCCCCTGCAATTACCACATTCTTATCAATAAGGTTGCTTATGTTTATGAGTAATTGTTTTATATATTTGGGCGCTCCAGTATTCGGCGCATAGACATTTATAATTGCTAGCTCTTCCTGATGGATAGACCCTGTCACTATTATATAATGTCCTTCTTCATCTCTTGTTACAGCCTTTAATATAAAGTCTAGTTTGTCTGATAGAAGTATGGCTACTCCAGCTTTCTTTTGGCTTCCAGTAGCATGATAAATAGTTCTCCATCCCCTCACTCTCAATCTAAAGGTGTCCTCAGGTCTAAAATGAGTCTCTTGTAGACAGCAAATAGATGGGTCTTGTTTTTTTATCCATTCTGATACCCTATGTCTTTTGGTTGGCGCATTTAATCCATTTACATTCAGTGTTATTATAGAAAGATGTGGGTTTAGAGTCATTGTGATGTCTGTATGTTTTATGCTTGTAGTGATGTCTCTGGTACTTTGTCTCACAGGGTCCCCCTTAGGATCTCTTGTAGGGCTGGTTTAGTGGTGACAAATTCCTTCAGTTTTTGTTTGTTTGGGAAGACCTTTATCTCTCCTTCTATTCTAAATGACAGACTTGCTGGATAAAGGATTCTCGGCTGCATATTTTTTCTGTCTAGCACACTGAAAATCTCGTGCCAATTCTTTCTGGCCTGCCAAGTTTCAAAAGAGAGATCAGTCACGAGTCTTATAGGTCTCCCTTTATATGTGAGGGCACGTTTACCCTTTGCTGCTTTCAGAATTTTCTCTTTATCCTTGTATTTTGCCAGTTTCACTATGATATGTCGTGCAGAAGATCGATTCAAGTTACGTCTGAAGGGAGTTCTCTGTGCCTCTTGGATTTCAATGCCTTTTTCCTTCCCCAGATCAGGGAAGTTCTCAGCTATTATTTCTTCAAGTACCCCTTCAGCACCTTTCCCTCTCTCTTCCTCCTCTGGGATACCAATTATGCGTAGATTATTTCTTTTTAGTGTATCACTTAGTTCTCTAATTTTCCCCTCATACTCCTGGATTTTTTTATCTCTCTTTTTCTCAGCTTCCTCTTTTTCCATAACTTTATCTTCTAGTTCACCTATTCTCTCCTCTGCCTCTTCAATCCAAGCCGTGGTGGTTTCCATTTTGTTATGCATTTCGTTTAAAGCATTTTTCAGCTCCTCGTGACTGTTCCTTAGGCCCTTGATCTCTGTAGCAAGAGATTCTCTGCTGTCAGCTATACTGTTTTCAAGCCCAGCGATTAATTTTATGACTATTATTCTAAATTCACTTTCTGTTATATTATTTAAATCCTTTTTGATCAGCTCATTAGCTGTTGTTATTTCCTGGAGATTCTTCTGAGGGGGATTCTTCCGCTTGGTCATTTTGGATAGTCCCTGGCATGGTGAGGACCTGCAGGGCACTTCCCCTGTGCTGTGGTGTATAACTGGAGTTGGTAGGCGGAGCCGCAGTCAGACCTGATGTCTGCCCCCAGCCCACCGCTGTGTCCACAGTCAGACTGGTGTGTGCCTTCTCTTCCCCTCTCCTAGGGGCGGGATTCACTGTGGGGTGGGGTGGCCTGTCTGGGCTACTTGCACACTACCAGGCTTGTGATGCTGGGGATCTGGCGTCTTAGCTGGGGTGGGTAGGCAAGGTGCACGGGGGCAGGAGGGGCAGGCTTAGCTTGCTTCTCCTTAGGTGATCCACTTCAGGAGGGGCCCTGTGGCAGCAGGAGGGAGTCAGATCCGCTGCCGGAGGTTTGGCTCCGCAGAAGCGCAGAGTTGGGTGTTTGCGAGGAGTGAGCAAGTTCCCTGGCAGGAATTGGTTCTCTTTGGGATTTTGGCTGGGGGATGGGCGGGGGAGATGGCGCTGGCGAGCGCCTTTGTTCCCCACCAAACTGAGCTCTGTCGTCAGGGCGCTCAGCAGCTCTCCTTCCCTTTGTCCTCCTGCCTTCCCGCTTTCTGAGCAGAGCTGTTAACTTATGACCTCCCAGCCGCTAAGTCGCGCTTGCTGTCGGAACACAGTCCGTCAGGCCCCTCCGCTTTTTGCAAGCCAGACTCGGGGGCTCTGCTTGGCCGGCGAGCCGCCCCTCCGCCCCGGCTCCCTCCCGCCAGTCCGTGGAGCGTGCACCGCCTCGCCGCCCTTCCTACCCTCTTCCGTGGGCCTCTCGTCTGCGCTTGGCTCCGGCGACTCCGTTCTGCTAATCCTCTGTCGGTTTTCTGGGTTATTTAGGCAGGTGTAGGTGGAATCTAAGTGATCAGCAGGACGCGCGGTGAGCCCAGCGTCCTCCTACGCCGCCATCTTCCCAGTCCTCTTCTCCAAATTTTGGTTTCTAAATACTATCTTTTACTAAAGGGAGTCAGGGATTTGGGCATAACCAACTGATTCTGGGGCTGGGTCAGGGAAAGTATGCAAATACCATGGAACAGTTTATGCCAGAAAGTAAGGAAATGCTTAGGGAAAGACGAGGATGTATCAAAAGGTCAAGGACATATAGGCACTTTGATAGGGTGCTCCTGAACAATCTAGTTCAATTTGGTCTCAAAAGAGTATTGGACTGTAACTCACTCATGAATAAAATAGAAATCCTTGAAACCCCACAAATATAAAGAAACAAATAAGGGAGAATGGAAAGCTTTTTCTCACAATGAGATGCCAACTAATAACTGTAGAGAAAATGATAGAAATAGGTAATGACAATCTGGGTAGGATGAAAGTGTGATTAGCATATCATTAGAGTCATCACTCAATAGATGCTAATGGATGGTTACAGGTTTTCTGAGAGGTATATCGCAAGACTATTTCTCCACAAAATATTCGTCAGATAAAAACAGAGAGGTAGGGACTTATGTTAGAGTAACTTGATAGGTACTTGAGTAATTTATAGGCTCAAACTTGATGAAATGATCAGCACAAACTCACCAATTATAGGACAAAATCACAACAGTGATTGCTGACACAATGTGCTAAGAAAGACATAACATCATTTCTGTGGAATTCCTGTCAAGAATGCAATACCTAAGGCTGATCATGAGGAAGATCAGATGACCAGGTTGAGGTCATCCTACAGAATGAAGCTTGTACTCTTGAAGAGCATCTAGCCCACGAGAGACAGAATAATATTTAAGAACTCTGCAGATTGAGGGACCCTGACGCAACATGACAACTAAAGGCAACTAATGTTCTTATACATATCCTGGAAGATATGGACAAAGAGGGATTATTGGGACCATTGATAAAATTTGAAATGCATCTGTAGATTGGATGGTAGTGTCATATCAGTGTTGTTCTCCTGATTGAGAGCATTGAATGGTGGTAATACTAGAAGGTTCTCCGTGTTCAAAGAAGGTAATCAAGATTTCCTGGATTTGAATTCTGGCTGCAGCCTTTTGTGCCACTATTAGGTTGGGCACATTAAATAACCTCTTTTCTTGAGCTTCAACTTTCTCATCTGAAGAGTTCAGACAGCAGGGTTACTGCAAAGATTAAATTAGATAATGCACGTAGTGCTCTTAGCATGGTGTACAGCCAAGTGTATCTGGCTGTCGTCATGTTCTTCTTCTCTCCTTCCTTTTTCTCAGGACATTTGTCTCTCTTTCCCTAGAGACTCTGTGGTCTTCCCAGGCCAAATGGTACTATTAGTTGTCTTCTATGCAGCATGTTACACAAGGTCTGGCACTTATCAGAGGCTCATCTATCTTATCAGAGTGGGTTGACCGGTCACTGATTGATGTCTTCCACCAGGGAAAGCTGATAGGCCATGATGCTTATGCAGAATAGGAAAGAAAAATTACACCAGACATTGTTTGAATTTTTGTTTTGAATCTTGGTCCATTTAGAATCATAAGGGAAATCACGGAAAAATAAGATTTTCTGAACACCGTCTACTGCCTGCTTTTCAGATCCCTGACAAAAAAAATGTTACAAGGGCAGCCTGTCCTGAAAACATTTGGCACTTTCGCCTCTTGTGTGGCTGGAAACCATCAGTAAAAAAAAAAAAAAAAAAAAAAAAATCCTTTAAAAATCTCCCATGAATTTATGTAAAGATACATATTTTAGTTTAGAGGAAAGGCTGAGAAGGTTTAAAGTAATGTGTGGCTTTGGAAGATTTCTAGATCACCTGAATTCTATTCTTATAACAAATTACTTCAGTGTGAAAGGAGCTACCGGAAAATAAATCTCAGTTCGGTAAACCAGTGGCATAGTAACCTCCTTCATCTTGCGTTTGCACTCTGTTCCCAAGGAAGAGTCGCAAAACTAGCAAAACCACTCCAATATGATTTAGACAGAGGACTTGTTCAAGGTTCCCTTTTTTGGTAAACATTATCTATCGCTTGTGATTCAAATGCTCTTCATTTAAATAAAACCGTAATAAGCAATTGGATGCTATCTAAAATTTTTGAATATGTAAAAATCAAGTTAACATCAAAACACTTAAATCCTAATATCAGAAAGACTACATACAAATAAATGAAATTGTGGAGCAGCAGAGTGGATGGCTTAGTGCTTCAATTGCTCTGGATCTTTGTGGGAAAGCTATTCTGAATAAAAGAAACACAAAGGGGTTTCATATAAATTCTCAACTTGAAACAAACCACTTCACCACCCACTGGCCAAGAGCAGATTAGGGATGCTGACACACTGAGCATTCGATGGCATCTCTTTCTGCTATCATGCAGATATGTTAGTTCTAACTGTTTTTAAATGAGGGAAAGAAGTCTCAGAGACAGTCACGATTTAGATTATACTGGGAATAAAAACCATTTCTCTGCAAGTTTGCAGTTTTGAGGACTCTTGCTAAATTAACTTGGTTCTGCACATATTTAGCATAATCACATATTATGTCTTTGGTGGAAGTTTTTTGGAAGGTAGAAGAGTATATTTTAATTTTTGCGTTGTTATATTCTTCAAGGAGAGAAATCGCCTTACGTCCATTAATAGATGTAGAACGTGTGTAGGACATCACTTGGTATCCGAGATGCTCTTTTAGGAGTCTCTCTTTGGAGCCTGCATGAGTTATGTAGGAAAGAAGAATGAACACTTGGCTGGGAGTTAACAGATGGTTATTAGTCCCAGCTTGACCATTAATGCACTTTGTGGGACTTACCTAGTCCCTAGGCCTCCTTAGAGAGTCTCAATTTCCTTCTATAAAGAAGAGGAGGGAGTCTTGGTAGCCCCCCAGGATCCATTGCTGACTGAAGTTTTAATATTCAGTCTTCAAAGATTCATACGTGTCATTTATTGCTTTTCATTTTCAGGATACAGGATAGAGTTTGGTGTATTTCCTTGGTCTTTTATTATGGCATTGGCATATTTTTCCGTAGTAGGTTAATGTGGGTCCCCTCAGACAAACCAGGAGTAACCTGGGAATGAAGGCCATACTCTCTGTACTCTTGTATTCTTACAGACTGACAAGCATTCATGATAGAGTAAATGGAGCTCAGATTTTAAAGTTCAGAGAGACTTGGTGTTAAGTTCTGACATTACTCTGTCATGGTCACAGCAGACACACCCCAAATTTTAATGACTAGACGATTTAGAGAAGTATGGGCAGGATCACAGGAACTAGAGGATTCTAAGGCAGCTAGGGTCTACCACGAGCAGGAAACCATTACTGTCCTTTGACAAGGAAAGGAGAATCAAGTGAGTCGTACGCCCAGAACCCTGAGAGAACTTGGGGCCCTGGAAAAGGGGATCCCCAGTAGGACCTGGAATTGTAGAGACGTGCAATAATGCCAGAACCATTGCGAAGCAGAGGAAAGCAGAGGGAGTAAGTAAATATCCCACACAGTTTCTCTTCTCACGCTTTGATCCGCTGGTGCCAGCGAGCAAAGGAATCTGGACAGTGGGATTTGTAGAATTCAGATTCTCAGGGCCTGCACAAGGCAGAGAAAGATGGAGGATAGGATTGCATGGAAAATGGAATATAATCGCCTCCTAGCTTTCAAGTCGTGGGGACATTTATAAATCATTGAACCTAAGTTTGTCATAAAACATTGATGCTACCATCTCTCAAGGCAATATACAAATTAAAAAAGAAAATTTATACAGAAGTGGCTACATTATGGAGATGCTTGATACATAAATATCGTTTCCATTTACTTGTTGAATCAATGGACAAAGAAATGGGTGATATGGGGCAGATTAACTTTTGCCTTTGTGGGTCTGACACAGTGGAGTTGTTAGCATACACATATACCATGGTGTGCTGGGCGATCATATCACCACAGTGTTCTCTGAATAGAGAATGCACTGATCTTCACTGATCTGGAGTGAAGCTATTATCAGCATGATCTGTGATAACACAAGTGTGCCTAGTTATACTGTGCAGTCAGTTGCACTGCTTATACACTGTGACTTGCCTAAGGACCACTTCCAGTGTGAGGGTTCTGCTTTGTTTTTTGAAGCCTTCTTACTAATTGCTAAACACTTGAACATGGTAACTAACAAAAGAAAAAAAAAGTGTCATGATCAGGTTGGGAATCACTGCCTAATTAAAAGGAATAGTTGTACAGAGAGAAGATGTTGGACAACATCAAGGAAATTCACTGGCCCCACTGATGGAAAGGATATGAAAATAAGATTTATAGGAGAATCAGCTCCATTTAAGAAGATTCACGCAAAGAGCATTTCTCAGCTATCTGACTAGCCGTAATTCCAGTAATGCCTCAAAATCTTTCATTTTTGAAGTTTTTGTTAATTGAAAAATAAAAGTATAGCAACAACAAAGACATTTTAAATGAACAACTATAAAAACATTTTCCATACAATCAATTACAACTGTTTCCTAGGGAGACTTAGGGTTAGGGATTCATTTATTGTACTTAGTTACTGCAGAGAAAAAAAACACTTTTCTGATGTATCAATTTATTATGATTTATTTTCCATATCTTGAAACAATGACCACCTTTTAAAAATAATTCACTTATCTGAACCAGAGTTTCTCAACATTGGGATACTGATATTTTAGACAAGGTAATTCTTTATTGTAGGGGCTGTCCTGCACCTTGTGGAATAATTTACCAGCATTTCCAGTCTCTACCACTAGAGGCTAATAGCACCCCTCCCCCCAGTGGTGACAGCCAAAAAAATGTCTCCGACATTGCCAAATGTCCCCCAGAAGCAAAAAGTTTCCTTTTTGAGAACCACTCATCTAGTCTGCCCTGTTGCTAAATGAGTTCAAGGTTCATTTAATCAAGGCACTGTCCATTAATTATAGGAAAGGAGCAGTGTATTTTACAAAGTTTTTATGTTAATGTGTGTATGACCATTAGTTTGGGAACTCACCAGAAGGGAAGTATGTTGTAAGTACTGGGGCCAAGGGTGTGTTAATACAGTTTTGTGCTCAGGGCCCAGCAAGACGGGTTGAGGTGTGATCACTGCTTCTAAGTATAATTTTTATTTTGGTAACCTAACTTTCAATCTCTTTCCCAAATGGAGTAAGAAAATTTCTCTACATCATTGTGACATGGGCTGAATTGATTTTTGTTATATTATTTTGATTATTCCACCTAGAATAAAAGAATAAAAGAGCGAAAGACATCATGTAGGAAGTTGACTGCTGCTACGTCTCTTACAGGATGACACCATAATTATGGAGTGTGACCACGATACATAATTATGTGTTGAGCATTTCAAACCCAGAGATTCTGGAGGCCTTGATCACTCAGAGTTGAGTAGGTTCAGAAGATTGCCGTATTCTAACCGAGTCTGGGTGAGACTTACAGATAAACCAAAAAGCCCATTTTAAAATTTGTAACACACAAATTTGTAAGATAATTAATAAACCTTCATGAGTACTGCCATAGCTGTCAGCATTATAACTTCCATTTTGGTTAACTCCTTCAGGGTTAGTAAGAAATGAACATGGGAAGGCGAATGTTTCCTCTCATGGTCCTTTTGTGGAGCAAGGAATCAGAGTAAGGACAGTGAGAGGAGCAATTGATGGCATCCGTTTGAAATTATTTTGTGAGTTATACCTTCAAAGACTGTCTGGTTCTGTCCAGTTTTCTGAATTTAGCACCTGCTCTCTCGAAAGCGCTGGATCAAAACTGACACACTCTGGGTTTGTGACTATCTTTTTTCTGCACACCGGGCACGACAGTAAACACATTGTATCTTCACATGGATAACATCTTTGTTTCAGACACAAACACTATAATTTGGTTCTGTAGGCCTGCTCTTCCAGCTTTGGGCCTGAATGACACTCTGACTTTTAAGATGCCTTCTTTAGATATCTTGTTTCACTACCTGTGGGGCTAGTTTATTAAAGTCATGGGGTTACGGACGGTTCCTCTCCCCTCGATATAACAGAATAAAGGTAAAGAGGTAATAGATAGCATGAGATAAAATATTAACCTTTTTGTTACTATTTCTAGACATTCATTTTTGAAAAAAAGTCTAAGAAATATATGCATGATAGCTAGTAATAATTAAGTGCATTAACTCACTTTAAGTTAATAAATTGAATAACAGTATGATACAAAGTAATATATTAATACAGTTTTGTAACTTATGAGTGGTTTTCTTAATAGAACATTTTAGGGATTGCTATTTTTTTTAAATGAGCATTATAAAGATGAAACAAACAAGTCAGTTCTACAGTGCAATCTTGTAGTAATATACATTTATATGTATATTTATTTATATTTATACAGCTATACCTTAAACATATATGTTTAAGAAAATTTCCTATTTTCCCCATTTAAAAATATACAGAATCTTATCTATTTTACAGATTTGGAAATATTTCATCGGGGTCAATGTCATTTATTTCCGATTACTTGCTTTTGTCTTTAATACCATTAAGAGCCTCATAATTTAACACAGCCCTAGACCACCACCTGCAGCTCATTATAAGCCCCTTAACGAGGCCTCATTTTATGGCAGAGCTTCCTTCTACAGAGGACTGGCTCAGTTAGATCAATTCTCTATCACTCTATATGTTTTTGGTTTTTGTCAAGGGTCAAAGGACTCATTTTGCAAACTCACTAAGTTCTTCTCTAATGTAATAGTTCTAAGAACACACTTATATTTACCACATTTACTATTGGTCCGGGGCAAATCATTAATGGGATCAACATGAATTTGAATTTCTTATTGAAGGGAATTGCCCAATAAAGAAAAGGGATGTAGGCTTTTATAGCTCCTTTTGCATCTGTCTATAACTTCAAGCTCTTTGTTACTTTACCTGTTATGATGTTAAATTCTTCAACAAATACACTATAGATTTGAAACAGAAACATGAGAGGGAAATATAGACTAACCAAGGAGAAACAGGTGGGGTGACCTACTTTGCATTTTGCACGGATGAAAAGATTTAAAATTTATTTTTTCTTGTCTTGGGGATTTGTATTCCCCAAATTGAAAACAGTCTAAAATAGGAAAAGTGTGAGCTTATTAGCACAGTAATACTCTCTAAATTCTCACTCCCTGGTGAAGGTAGAAAAGCGCTAATTAATCAATTGCTCAATTAGGAAAGGCTCTGAAGTGCACATTTGTCCTGGGAAAATATAAGCAACTGATGATCTGCCATAAGAAATAAGCATTTTAAAGAAATCATGTTCAAAGTGGCATATTTGGGGTACAATCTTCCAGATAAAAAATGTACTCAGAGATTTACTGACTTGAAGTCTTTCGATTGAAGATGAACTTTCTTCAATTAGATATTATACATAGAAAAAAAGAGCATAAAGTTTATGCTTATATACTTATTCACTCATCCTTGTAATTATTTATTGTCTATGTACCTTCATAGAGTTTTGTGAGGAACTGATAATACACGGTAAATGCTTAGAGACTGTGATGCAAAGGAAAGGGACATATATCTAGACAAATAATGTTATCTAATAAATAGACAACTTCCATACTATAAGTATAACAATATGTCCACATATTTTCAACATGCAGGTACATGTTAAGAATGGAGGATAGATACACCTTGATCACAGAGTTGAAGACGGGGAGATCGCACCAAGTGAGGCTGCACAGATAGGAAAAGCTAGATCATCACAAGACCTTATGGGTTATGTGTAGAAATTTCAACTTTATGATGAGAAACAGTAAACTGTTTTGAATTATGAGTTAATATGATCAGCCTTGGTTTGTAGCATAAGTCTGAGATCACTATGGAGGAATAAGAAGAATAAGACCAAAGACAGAGATAGTATAAGGAAATCACAGTGCAAGCTCTAAGGAGAGAATCTGCAATCTTAAGCTAGGAATACTGGGCCTCCCATTCACTATCTGTGTTATCTCATGAATAAGTGAATCTCTTCTAATTGCAGTTTTCTAGTCTGTAAAAGGCTACAGTAAGAAGTATTTATTCCACGGATATGAATTCAAACTCATTGGACTCGTTTAATGCAATATTCTATCTCATGGTTCATAGAGCTAGACCGAGGGGCACAGGGACCTGCCTGCGCCCTGTCTCCTTTCTTTGTTCTAACACCCTTCCTCTGGCTCACTGTCTTGCCTTCTCTGACATTTGGCCTTCTACTTGACTCCTGCCCCTCTTTCTAGCCACTTTGCAAAGGGCTGGTCAGACTACGTGTTGGCTTTTCATCTCAGCATCTCTTTCTCTTGACTCACCCTTTGTCTCCTGATTGATGGCCACCTCTCCCCCAGCCCACTCTGTCCTGAGAATCAGCCCAACTCTGCAGAGTCCCTGGGTCAATCAGTTTGTTGGGAGTACAGAAATAATGAGAACTAAATGAAAACTAAATTAATACTTTAATGTTATTTTTCTTCGTCATATTACAAAGTTTAGAAGAAAAATAGCAAACAAAAGTTAGGGATTTTCCAGAGTTCATTAAGTGATGCTAACAAATGTGATGCAACCAACATCAATCAGTTGCCCAAATTAATTACACAAAACATCATGACCAAGTAACTATTTTCTCGTAGGTTTAGCTTTTTGTGATACTCCTTACAGTTTTATTAGAATTAAGTAAACTACTTTGAAAACCTTACTTGCAATCTCCCTTTTTCCTTTTGATGTTAAGTCAATTGGTTACCAACCAGGCTGGTTGTAATATAATGCATAAACAGGAAAATAATCGACTGCTTGTCATATGTCTAGTATTGAAAGTAAATATTTTATCCTCACTTCTGGTGTTTCCTTCCAAGGAGAAGGAGTTCAATCAACCCAACATTCCCGAATTTTCTCTGCCTCTCTACTTACTGCATTCTGCACTGAAGCACAACTATATTGAAACTGGTAAAAATTTCCATTATGTGGGTTTCAAGACTAATGACCCAGCATCGAGTACATACGAATTAGAAATGAAATGTGTCAAACAGAGATCAAAACCAAGCACAAAAGCAAAGGGAAGTAAATAGACACTAGCTCAGCAGGAGAATGATGTTCTGCCAAATATCAATTCACACTCTGGAATTACTGTGAATGTCTTCAGTGATGTCACATGTGCTCCTGACATGAAGCAAGGAGTTCCTCTGCCTGGGTGAGGTGACAGGAAAGGATCATTGGCCACCGTGGCAAGTTCAGCTACATCTTTTGAGATCCTGATATATGCACAGCACAGTTCTGGCTAAGGATACAAAGAAGACTGGCTATTTTTCTATTTTTTTTTAATTTTTGTATTTATATTTATAAATATTTTTAAATTCTACCAAGAAGGAAAACCAATTTGAAGTCCTAACAAGTTTTTTCCTTTCATTTTTCTCCTCTTCTTTTGCATATGGAGTTGTAAATAGTATGAAATAACATCTACACATTCAGAGCTAAGATGATTTGTAGCTTACTGCTGGCTGGCAGAGTAAATATGGATGAACTTATCCAGTAAGTAGACCTCCTCTGGTCTTATAAACAAAAGAAATAGATTTTTAAATTAATATTACATTTTTTCCTAATAATTTTCCAATGTTTTCACTAGCTTTTTGTTATATATTTAAAATACTACTCTTCACTTTCTAATCCAAAATGAACTCAAATCTCTGATTTTCACAATAATACAATAAAAGCAACACATACACTAAAGATAAATTATGAGTTATAGAATATTTGTATAAAGAACTCAGGAAATTAAATGAAGGTGGTGTGTGGAATTATTTGATGAATAAAAGGTCAGATTGAAAAAGTAAATATTGAGCAAGAATTTTGGTCATTTGATCAAGTTGAACTACTACATGTGAGGCTAAAGAATTACTAAATGTGAATACAAACATTGAGGGCAGAGAATGAAAAGTGGATTGGCCACGGATAACGGATGGTAAATGGCTGATGACACAGATCACCTCTTCTTTAGGCTTCTAAGCACAAGGTTGGTCCCATAAAGTGATGGAGCTGAGCTTGCATCTGGATACTAAGTAATGCCAGCTGTGAGGATTAGAGGGCTATAGGGACAAAAAGCTGGGAAGATATTACAAATACCTTGAAAAATTTGTTGGCACAGCTTCCTGCAATCATCAGAATGCTTATATAGCAAGACTGCCTTAAAACCTGTAAGTGTTCCATCACAAAATCCAACACTTTGTTGATAAGATACAGTTTAATGCAGTGATTTGCACACTTAGAGTCACTTGGGGAGCCTTAAAAAATACTAAAGTTCAGATCCCAAGAGATGATGATATCATTGGTTGGGGATGGGGCTCAGGCATTGGTATTTTTAAGCTCCCCTGGAGATTTGAATGTAAAGTCAATGTCGACAAACCTTGGATTACTGGTCACTGGCACAAGATCTACATTCATGGGCCCCGTGTTCAATATACTCCTGCTTAGGTTTTTTGTAGCCGTGTACCTTGGGAAAGTTACTTACATTGTATTGGTCTGTATTTGTCTCTTCCTCTCTGCAGTATAGATAAAAGAGTACCTATCTAAGGACTGATCTAAAGTTCGTCAAGTTTGAATCTTATAAAATTTGACAACTCTCTTTAAAAAAAAAGGAATACATAAAATTGTTAATGTAAACTTAGGTACAGAAGTGAATTTCAGTGATTCAAATATATGAAAGTTCAAACAGTAGAAGGATAAGATTATTGTCATCTTGAGTCAGACAGGCTTGAATCTTAGTTCTGTCACTTACTAGCTTGTGAAACCATGCTAGAAATAACTTTGCATAGAAATAACTGAACACCACAGAAGCATATCCAACAGAGACCACTTCAACTTTTCCTCAGCCAGATCCCAAAAATGAATATCGGTGCAGAAGTTGGGGAGAAAAAAGCAATCTGAGTAAATTAATACATTCTTTCCTATTCTACATGTTTACATAGGTAAGTAAATTAATTGTTATATATTATACTTTATTATAAATGTAACCCCAAAAGTTTCTCTTTTATTATATTTAACTTATTTATTTAACTTATTTTCCTAAAGTTTTGTGTATCCAAATTGTCAGAGAAAAAAATAGTATTGGAAAAAGGGAGTCAGTTTTTTTCAGGTTCATGCTACATTTGAACTTGTAGAACAGATCTATACCTGTCACAAGGATTCCACACACAGAAGGACAATTCTATGATTCTATAATCTGCACACACATTTACAATGATGTTTATGCCCTCCAATATACATCATTCAAGCATTTGATCCGTACACAGTGAAACTGGGCATAATGGAGGAAATCCTGCAGCTTAAGTAAGAGTAAAGCTGAATAAAATGGCGGATAAAACCTTTGCCCCCCACCCCCAGGGCTCAAAAGGAAAAACTGCATCTTTCTCTGTATGTTTTCTAAAATACAGTATCATTTGAGTAGATGCCAACTCAGTGGGTAAACCCCAATTTCAATGCAAAACCTTTGCATTGTTATTGTGTTTATGCTCCCATTTTTATATATTGACTGTTATGAATGGAGGCAGTATTTTTCAGCAACATCGACAAAGCAAATAAATAAGATGGGGTATCTCCACTAATTTCCATAGAAACAAATTGATAACAAATAAATGTTAAATATTTTCCTTCACAAATTTATACACACATATTAAGATAATACAACCATAGTCTTTTAAAAAACCCTTGATCCTTGGGAGAAAAAAAATGTTTTTTTTTTCTCTTTGTTTTTGTAACTTATTCAATGCCAAGTTTAGCAGTTCATCTAAACTGTGAAACCACACTTGAAGTCCAAAAATGTCATAAGCAATGGGATCAAATTAAGAACGCGATGGGAAGCAGAATCCTTAGATGAAATCAAAAAGGTTAAGAGTCCATTTCATTGTTTAAACTTGAAATATGTACTGTTTAATTTTCATTTGAGACTTCCTGAATTGTTGGTGGGAAGATTATTTTTATCATCACTAAGTTTCAAGGAAAATTAATATAATTATTTCCATCTATAAATTTTAAAACAGGAAAATTTCTCTGTTAGAGTCAGGAAACTTCCAAAATCCAGAAGCAATGTAATTCCACTTGATCAGTGAGGAATCAGGTACAAAGAAAAGTAAAGGATTGCTAAATAGTAGAATGCAGTTTACTTGAGGAAAAAAAAAAAAAGCTATGTAATTAAGTCTCAAACATAATTAAACAAGCACTCTTGAGAACTTTTACATCTATTTCTTTTCCCACATCTGTCCAATAGCACCCTGTAAACAACATTCTCCAAAAGGAGGAAGACCTTTATATCATAGATTTCAGAGGCAAAGTAGAAAGAATCAGAAAAACTTTTAAAGGGGAAGCTTTCCATGATGTCACTGAAACTACATTATGATTTTCACGAAACTTTCCAAAAATTAAGATTAAGCTAAATAAAGCAGTAAGAACACATTAGTAAGTCTTCTTTCTCTTCACTTTTTGTTTTTAAGAACTGAGATTTCTAAGAAAATTTCATCGTGTAATTGTGTCTTTCTTGACACAATTTATCATCTGGATTTGTCATCTTTCCCTACCTCTGAGGTTTTTATTGTCTTTTTTTTTCCTTGTCAATTGAATTGTTTTGCTTTGTTTTCCAAGATTTTACTTAAATTCAAGTTAGTTAACATATAGTGCAGTATTGGTTTCAGGAGTAGAATTTAGTGATTCATCACTTCCGTATAACACCCAGTGCTCAGGAGTGGCTCAGTCAGTTAAGTGTCCAACTTCGGCTCAGGTCATGATCTTGCGGTCAGTGAGTTCGAGCCCCACATGGAGCTCTGTGCTGACAGCTCAGAGCCTGGAGTTCTGCTTTGGATTCTGTGTCTCCCTCTCTCTCTGCCCCTTCCCCGTGTGTACTCTGTCTCTCTCTTTCAATAAATAAATAAATAAATAAATAAATAAATAAATATTTTTAAAAAAGTTTAACACCCAGAGTTCAACATAAGTGCTCTCCTTAATACCCATCACCCATTTAGCCCATTCCCCACGCACCTCCCTCCATCAACCCTCAGTTTGTTTTTTATTGTTAAGAGTCTCTTTAGGTCTTAATGTATTTTAAATCATTTTAACTTTAAATCTCTCTCTGTCTCTCTCTGTCTCTCTCCATCTCTCTCTCTCATACACATAAACACACACACACACACACACACACACACACACAGAGCATGTAATGAAAGAAAGGGCAAGTAGAAATAAGATAGTAGCAATAAGATACAGTTGAAAACTCCTCTCATCTTGTTCTGTGTTCTCACCACTTAATGTGCTTTTAAAAAAAAAAGCTATCTAAAAATGAAAACTAAATCCCACCAAACAGCATTAGCTTCTAAATTAAACAATTTCTTTATATGTAGTGAAAATACAACCAAACTGAAGATGTAGCTTACACTAGCAAGAAAGGATGAGCTTGAGGCTCAGAGTGAGGCAGTAGGAACTCTGACAGGCAACCTGAGAGACAAGGACGTAAACATCAATCACAATGTAATTTAGAATCCAAAAAGCGCATTGTATAAGGGTGAGAAGAGAACTTGGGGACTGATGGTGTGACACCTATTAAAAATGCCTGTGTGGATTCTATTGCATTTCAAATGCATTCTAGATCCAAAGTGCTGCACAGTGTGTGTCTGTCAGTCTTGGCTGTTCTTTCCTCTGGCTTCTCTTCCAGGTCTTACTCCCACTTCTAGCATCTTCTCCATCCCCTGGCCCCAGCAGAATTCCATCAGTCTCTCACAAAGCGTTTCTTGATTTTTCCCATTTGTTTATAATCATAGTCTCCTTTGAAACTTGATGGCGTTTTGCCCTTTACATACATAGATATAATGCATGGTATAGATCTAATGACTCTCCAACCAGATACTGTCCTTGAGGGCAAGGTTGAAACATCACTATATTTTTTCTGCTAGAATCTTGCCTTGTATGTAGTATACATACTCAGCAATGGGGTAATGGGCTAGAAAAATAATTTATAATTAATAATAATGAAATGGGGTAAATTTGGAAACAAAGAAAATTCTGTATAGTTAGAATTTTTTTCCCAAGAATAATTTTTTAAAAAATTGTAACCTAAGTAGTAGCATGATTAAAGTTATATATTTCTTGAACATAAATTTGTCTAAAATTGGGGGAGGTAGTTAAGAGAGAAGGAGAAAAGAGGAAAGGACAGAATAGTTAAAAATGATTAGAGTAGCACAGGCATTTTAGATGAAAGCTTATAAAAATGGCAGTGAAAGGAGCATAAGGGTTAAGAAAATAATTACCCAGGGAAAATTAGCAGAAACTTTAGAATGTTTATAAGGAAGATTACCAGCCCTAAAATATCTGGAGGGTAAATCAGGATGCAACTTTTTTTTTTCTTTTGCGTAAGTGGAGGAGGAGCAGATACGTGTGGGGGTAATAATCGACTCTGTTGAGTTTGCAGTGATACACTTACTCCCAAATGGAAATGCCCTGTAGGCAATTAGAAATGTGATACTGAAGTTCATGATAGCGGTCAAGATTAAAGAAATAGATGGGGAATTATACAAATAGAGGTGATAATTGAAACTATGAGACTTGATAAGTTTCATGTAAAGGAGAAGGCAGGGAATTACAAATCCTATCATTATAGTGTCTTATTAAAAATTCAAGAATTAACTTTAGCTACCCTCAAAGAGACACAGGAAATGAAAAAAACATCAATTTATTTTGTATAGGCTATGGATAAATGTTCCTTTTACTAATTTTGACCAAATTTCACACACATACACACATTCATAATAAATAAATAAATAAAAAATATATATATATACATACACATACATATAATTATGATACAATATCCCTTTGACAACTACTACTATTATTACAAACTATGATTATGAGAACTACTGACTCTTAAATTAGTGCTTACTGAGTGCTATACATTTTGTAATGTTTATATTAAAAGGGTTGAAATTGTTGTAATCCATTAAGGAATATTAAGTGTTGGGCCATACTACACTGGAGACAAATGTAATATAAGTAAAATGTAAAATGTAGTCAGCACATAAGAAATGTAATACAAAAAGCAAAATTAGTACATCTCTCAAGTGGCCCCATAGTCAATATATTATATACGTATGTGAGTGTACATGTTTTGCGTATAGAACATGACCCGAGGATGTGTATACTCGCTGTAATGTAGTATACAACTATATGAAAATATATGAAAAATAGCTTTCATACTATTTCAATTATTTTATGGGTGCGAATATACTCATTAATTGAACAAATATCTATTGCATGCATATTTATGAAAATCACATTCTAGTTTAGAGAGATGGACAAGAAATGAAATAATTGATATATGCATATAGCAAATTAAATTGTGACAAGGGTTAAGGAGAATTGCACCAGGAAAGGAGATGAGGGATTAGTGGCGGTGCTGCATGTTAAAATAGGGTAGTTGGGGAAGATTCTGCAAAGAATGCAGGACTTAGAGAAACACATGAGGGAGGTGAGGGAGTGAGTCATAGGAATCTCTAGGGCAAGAACATTTAGGCCATTTCAGAAACCACAACCTTCCTTGGAGTGAGAAGGAGCCACTAAGGGTTTTCGGAAGAGATGTGGCACCGCCCCCCGCCAAAATCCCACCAACAGCTGTGTCGGGAATTGTTAAATACAGTCACCACTGTACCAAACATGGGTGCAAATATTCCTTAAAAGCTGTGGAAGAAGAAGAGGAAAAAGGAAGAGGAAGAAGGTAGGAGGTGGAGAGGGGAGAAGGAAAAGGAAAGAAAGAACATTTCTATGAAAAAAAATACTGCTGTCCAAGACTTGAAAAAACCTTCTCTTTGAACATACAAAGATCATTTGGAATGCTCTCTCTAAGCTTAGAAGTGTGTGATGGACAGAAACACAAAAGGTCTTTCAGTACAATTCCTAACGAGATCAGGATCTACACTGAGCTTGGCAGTTCTGTATGTCCAGGCAGAATGGGGCATATGTAGAATCTGTTCACCAACGCTAACGTGTCAAACCACCTTTTTCCTGTGAAGAAACCCAACAAACTGGCATCATCATCGAGCATGCTCATACGTGAATGCGTACTGCTGAATAAGCACAAGCGATATGCATCTGGGTCCCTTCAAAAGAAAACCATAGGCTTTATTTTAGAGGAAAGTTAAAGTAAACAACTGCCTTACAGCAACTGAACTAAGTAAAACCAGCATGGTTGTTTGGTCAAAGTAGAAAAACAACAGACCTGATTTTCCTCATATGGCAACGTTGAATAGAGATAAAGTTAACAAATTCACTGTACTTGTTAAATCAGTTTTCCTCCCATGCCAGTTTTAATTTGAATGTTATTTGGATGGTATGTATTTCACTGATGCACTAGCATCAGTGAACAGATGTGTTCATTAGTAATAGTGTTCAGGCTCAGGTTAACAGACTGCAATGCATTTTTATTTTTCAAAGTATTTTTTAAGTTTTTTCATTCATTTTGAGAAAGAGAGAGGGAACAAGCAGGGGAGGGGAAGAAAGAGAGGGAGAAAGAATCCCAAGCAGGTCTGCGCTGGTCATGGAGCCAGGAATGTGATGCTCTCTGGGACATGCTTCACAAACGGTTGCTGTGCAGTTTCTGAAGTGGGGTGCAGGATGTGCATCTGGGCCCCAGCCCTGCCACGGCCACACACAGGGATGTCTCAAGTAGGACACGCGCTCCCCGAAGCACACGGAGGTGGGGGAAACAGGGTGTGTGTTTGCCTTTGCCTGGATGGTCACTGGGATTCCAAGGGATCCTGTCAGCAGCTGTGGGAACACTGGTCTGCACTGGAAGAGACCTAGCTTCAAAGGGTGGCTATTTTATGCAGTTTGTAGAAACCCATTTAGTACCCATTTATTTGTGTGTCATTTTTTTAACTAAATTAAGTCAGAAGAGTTTTGTATCCAAAAAAAAAAAAAAAAGGGGGGGGGGGCGAGGCTCGAGCTCACCAACTCCTGAGATCATGACCTGAGCCAAAACTAAGTGTTGGACATTTAACCGACTGAGCCATCCAGGTGCCCCTAGACTACAATGCATTTTTAAACCAGTGTGTAATTCACATAACAGAAAATTAATGATGCATTTTTTCCTATTTCACTTCAGTGATGTTTAAATTATTCGTACATGTGAAAATACATATATATATATATATACATATATATATTAATTTTTTCTGTTTCATTTGAAAAACATTTAATGTCTCCCAAAGAAATAATACTATGATAGAAGCAGAAACGATCTCTTCAAGTATTTCTGTAAAGAATTTGAGAAGAATCATAAATTTCATGGTAAAAAATATAAAATATAGTGAGTCCCTATAAATCCTTAGTATTTCAGATAAATAAATTATAAACTCAGAGCCTTAGAACTCTTAAGACCTTAAAGTTTACCCACATTTCGTATAGTCTTGTGGATAACATGCTATACATCTGCACACATATAGAAAGAGTGTGGGTTAGACCATTAAATTGCCAAATCAATGCTATTTCGAGACATATCACAAGACAGGGATATTTCTTTTGTTCATACAATATACATGATTTATTGCATGCCTCTCGTATATCAGGCACTGTGTTCGGCTGATATTCCAAAGATAAATAAGTGATCTCAGGTCCTTCTAGACTAGCTTTTCTACAGCTTTAGTAAAGAATTATACACATTAAAGTATGTAGGTATCAATTGTCTTCTTGGACACGGTAATAATAATTTGTTTCAGAAATCACCAAACATCCAATTAACATATTTTCTAGCAATGCAAGTAAGAAGACAAAGAATCATCCAAAGAATATGGAAATGCTGTATCTCTAAGAACTGAAGTTTATATTAAACTTTGATGTTTATTATGTTCTTGGTAATAAATATAACTTAAATTTTAACAAGTCGTGGATTTTTAAAAATGTAAACTCAAACTTCAGTCTAGAGTTTGAGGAACTTTTTCAAATGGGGGGAAATGAATATTTGGGAGAGCCCAGTATATGTGCTAACTCATTTATTGAACTGACTTGTTCACTCTCGGCCTCATCTTGGTATCCACAAGATGATGAACTTCCCATCTTCCCTTTCCCACCTTTCTAATTGCATATTGTGAACAAATCCTGGGTGAATTTTCTACAAATATCATTCTCTCATGTCCCTCCCAGGTTCGAAATCTTCCAAAGTTTACTTACCATTGACAGGCTAAACTCCTCTAAAATATGGCTCTAACCAAACTTATAGCCTCATTTTACTTCTTTCCAAAACCTACTTACTGCTCCAATGAGCAGAGTTTTGAATTGTTCTTTAGACACAGAACATTCATTCTTGGTTCTGTCTTGTCTCAGGATGAAAGATCAGAGATATATTGTGCTAAAATTGTCCATGCATGGAGGAAGGAAATGCTTAAATGACCAGTATTTGCTTTTAATTTGTTGCTATAGAAATAAAAGGTGTTGCCTCTCCATATTTATGTCCTAAATCAGTGTTACGTGAAAATAATGATTCAATTAATAACAACAAAGTTTTATGAACAGGAACAAAACCATAACAATAAAGAAAATAATCACCACAGTTAAAATAGAAATTTATCTTTTACACTGACAGTCATTGAACACAAGATTGTGAAATATAAACAAAGGGGGGATTGATTCATTATTGCTAGCCAGGAAGACATAAGTTATGATTTGGACACAGTATGGAGTTTATCTCTCCATTATGAGAAAGTCAACTTTTCTCCTTACTGAAAATGCTCACCTCTAACTCGTCCAGGCATTTAGAGCCTATCTGTCTGCTCCATGTCCATTCCTCACTGGGATCTCTACCTTATCCTGAAATTTGAGAGTACCTTGTTCCTGGACAAGCCTATCATTTTGTCTGCCATGGCCAACCTTTTCCTCGAGAATGAGTGCCTCCACCCCTTTAGCTCTCTGCTGTGGGAATCAATGAGTGCACTGTGAATCCATATATAAATTTATTTTTATATCCATAATCCTGTTTTGCCTGTGACAGTCCTAGTTTATGCTTTTTGTCACAATGTGCTGTTAGTTTGGCATTTATTCAGGATTTAAAAATTTTATAACAAAGTTTATTAAAGCTGCATTAAAATAAGCCAGGGTGGGTGGGTTTGATGGATTTCTACTGTACCCACCCAACTTCTACAAGAGTTGTTTAGCAAGGAACAGTGATCTCTTTAGCATTCTGTTCAATATGAAAGTTGATCTTAAATAAATCTCTCAATTTTCAACCCTTATCAAGTGCAACATAAGTGTAATTAACACCTCTCTTTTAAGGAGAGCATGTAGGGCATTTGCTGATAAAATGAACAGCACTCAGACACAAACTAATTCCTGGGAGAAATTCAAACAATTACAAATAGAACTGCCATATGACCTAGCAATTCCACTTCTGGGTATGTATCCAAAAGAAATGAAATCCCTGTCTTGAAGAGATATCGGCATCTCATGGTCACTGCAGCATTATTCATGATAATCAAGGTATGGAAACAACTTAAGTGACCATCAATGGATGAATGAATAAAGAATATATGGTACACACACACACACACACACACACACACACACACACACAATGTAAAATTATTTAGCCATGACACAGGAGGAAATCTGGCCTGTGACAATATGGATGGACCTTGAGGGTCCCTTGAGGGCATTATGCTAAGTGAAATAAATCAGATGGAGTAAGACAAAATACTGTATGATATCACTTAAATGTTGACTCTAAAATAACCAAACTCAAAGAAACAGAGAGTGTAATATTGGTTTCCAGGGACCAATTGGTTTCCAGGGATGGAGAAAAATAGGGAGGGTACACATTTCCAGTTAGAAGTTCTGGGGATCTAATACACAGCATTGTAAATACAGCCAATAACACTGTATGGCGTACTTCAAAATTGTGAAGAGACTAGATCTTAATGCTCTCACTACAAAAAGGAAATGATGATTATCTGATGTAATGGAAGTGTTAGCTGAAGCTACAGTGGTTAATCATATTGTGATGTGTAAGTGCATCAAACTAACACTGCTGGACACCTTAAATGTACACAATGCTATATATGCATAAATTATATCTCAATAAAACTGAAGACAAATGCAAGTTGTAATTCAGAAAATTTATAAAGAGTTGCATATAAACATTACTGGAATAACGATGACTTTTTTTTTTTTTTTTAATTACAAAGCTGAGTTTGAGTTAATTATCATACACCAGCATGACAGTGTGCACCTTCTTTTCCTTGCTTCCCATCATCACCGGGATCTGAGAAAAGTGTGAGATTCTGGAGAACTATTTGACAATCAACCTATGTGTTTTTAATTTTTTTTTAATTTAATGTTTACTTATTTTGAGAGAGAGAGAGAGAAGGAGCGCGTGAACAGGGGAGGGGCAGAGAGAGAGGGAGACACAGAATCTGAAGAAAGCTCTAGGCTCCCAGCTGTCAGCACAGAGCCTGATGTGGGGCTTGAACTCACAAGATGTGAGATCATAACCTGGGCCAAAGTTGGACGTTCAACGGACTGAGCCACCCAGGCACCCCTCAACCTAAGTGTTTTATAATGACATTCACCTTTTTTTTTTTCAACAAATCCTCTAGAGTTTGCATTATTTCAAGTCAGTTAGAAATTTTTAACAAACTCCCTCAGCAAATGGAATGCCAAGAGGTCACCTTTCCAAGCTTTTGTAAAATTACTGAAAAAAAAAAAAAGCACACTTGGAAACAAGAGCATATTAAGCATTGTCACTACGAAAGCAAAACATCAACTGAGTAAATGATAGGCTCACATGGTATATTAGATTTGATTTTAAAGTTCTATAATTGTGCTTTGGAGTATTTCAATTTAGGGGAAGAAGATTTTGATGGAGCTTTGGTTTTTAATTGGAAAATTTCTATTTTGGATAGAATGAAATAAAATTAAGAAGGTCTAAAATATTGCAGCAATTATGGTTTCAAATGAATCAGGAAAGAGACAATCAATTTAATGAGTTTTACCTTGTAAAATATCTCTCAAAGAAGTTCTTAATAGACAGCACACACATACGTATATGAATTAATATTAACCACCACTTAACAGAATTTTCCCTGATTGCAACTAAAACCTTTAGAGAGAATATATTTAGAGAGAGATAAACATCATAGTTTATAGAAAAAAGAGCAAAGAAATTTGTTTCAATTCTAAATTATTAACCAAATGTACTACTTTGAAAAATATTGATGGCATTTTTATAAAAATAAAAAAATAAAAATAAAACTATTGATAGAATTGTATTTCTCAGCAAAACACGAATGACATAGTATTAGGATAACATTTGCTAAGTTACTTTAAACATAAAAAATGTACCAATATAGATATGTTTTATGCAGTGTACGTGAATATGCTTTTTTTATAGAAATATTTTTTAGAAATATTTTTATTTTTGAAAATTATTTTTGAATAGAATTATTTGATAAGCAAAATGAACTTTCAGTAAAATACATTTCAAACTTCCAAATTAGTAACTCCTTTTACTCACAAATGTATCCTGGTGTGAAAGATAAATTATACAGTTCCTAATCATGTGACCCAAATTGAGGAGTTTCATTTTAGCAGAGTCATGGTAAATCTTAGTCCGATCAGATGAGCCACCACCACAATGTGGACTGAGGCAGGCCAACTGACATAAAGCATGATGCGTTCCAGCCTGTCCGTACTATGGACATAATCTGGCAATTTATCTAAACTCTGAGCTTTAGTTTTCTCATATATATAATAAGCTAATAATAGTGCCTGCCTCATGTTGTAAAGATTGCATTGATTCAAATATGTAAAGACTTAATGCCTGGTACATAGTAAGTACCTATATAATAGTTCAGTGATGTTAAAATTAATTGCATGGATGCATGCAAATAAAGCCATAAATAGTTAAAGGCATTTAGCAGCTGCATAGCGTTTCAATACCCACTTATTTCTGATGTTTTAGTTGTCATTTAAAACCCCTAAAATAGCTATGAATCCTTGCCAGTGAGGAAAAACAAAATAAGGGAATAAAGGGATAGATATTTGTTTTTATAGTCAAAGTTATACAAATAACAGAAAAGGCCTTTCCAAATACACTAATAATGCCCAAACTAAACACACAGTTTCCATCCACCCATTCTTCACCCCTGAAGCCCTACATATGACTATAATTCAAGCAAATCTCCCAACTGTCACCCGCAAAATTAAATTTAATAGAAAACATGGGGAGAATTCATTTGAGGTCTGAATATACAAACTTCAGAGCATCATGATATCCATAAGTGATTCATAGTAATGAAACATTCATTAATGTTGGCTGCCAGATAAACACTGAATATTGTTACTTTTTGGCAGGCTTTTTCAAACATGTTTTTGTGAGCAGTATGAAGGCTAAATATATTTTTAAAGCACTTTGTCAAATGAATACATTGGCTATTCTCAATTTTCAAGAAGTTGCCAATCAGATGATGGTATTAGTGTTTGCAACACGACAGAATTGACATTAGAACATTGAATTTAAAAAGCTGGATTTTTTAAAATGACATCTTCAATAGACAGCAAAGAGTTGATGCCTGTGTACCTGAAGTATAAAATGTGATTATTTTGTGTGTAGTGCCACGTTCACATGGTTCAGTTGTACCAAATACAGAATCATTTTTGGATGTTTTTATTTGTCTAAAAACATGGAATATATAAATGCTCGCCATGAAGAAAGGAAGCAGGTTTCTGCCTAAAACTCCTATGAGTTCATTATCACTGTGAGCAATCACTGATAATTCTTCGAATTTTAGAATTTAGTCATTTTACTTTAGGACAAAGGTAGCTACTTCCCTGTGAGAAGCAAGCATAAGAGGTTAGACAGCTGAACAACAGGATAACTTCAAGGTTTAAAAGAGCCCCAAAGCAACAAGGAACAAACCAAAAGTTGGCCCATTATGGAGACTGCCAAATTCTAGATTTAGAAAGTCTGCTCTTTGTTGTTAATGTTTGTCCTCAGGGTTCCCACCACCACCACCTCCCCCACCAACCACCAGCTTTTTCTTATGTTTTTCATTTGTGATCACAAAACAAAACGTGACTACATGTTAAAGCATTAGACAAGGGCAATTTTAATAATTTTTAGAAGGGTACAATTAAATTTGGGTACCATATGAGGTATATATAATAAAAGACAGCACACAGAAGTTTTTATGAACATTTAAAAATAAGCAAGTACAGATAAGCATATAGATATATCATTCAAACAAATTTACATTAAGAAAAGAAAATGAGGAAGAGTTGTTAGATTCCTCTGGGTTACTAGAAGCCACTTAAATCCAAGTCTTTCCAGGTATATTTCAAAAACCACAGAAACCATTAAGCAGAGTATATAAATCCTTTTTCTCACCCATGCATAGAAAACTCAGGAGATAAAACCTATTAAAAATGTCATATTACATATAAGTAGGCAGATAAACATCTAGATCCAGAAAAGCCATCTCTAGAACCCACCCACAGCAGATCAAAACCATCAGTGAAGATGGTGGGGAAAGAGGAGAGGATCATGAAGGATCTACCAGAGATAAAACCACATTTAAAAAGAAGAAGTCCTCCCCTGAGAGGGTCAAAGAAGAAGGAAGCTGCCATGGTGTGAGAGCTTATGGAGACAGCCATGGGGCAAAAAGCTATAGGCAGTCTCTTAAGAGTTCACTAGCTTCCACCTAACAGCCAGTAAAAGAAGAGGGCCTCCATCTTACATTCCCAAGGAAATGGATTCTGCCAATAACCTGAGGGAAGAAAAGAAGAAATGGAGGTGGGAAGGAAAAAGAGAGAGAATTTAAAAAAAAGAAGAAGAAGAAGAAGAAAAATTGGAAGGGGAAATTCTTTATCTTAGACATTAATATATGTTGAAGCAAAAAGAGAACTAGAAAATTTCCATTTTGCAACAAAGTTTGAGAAGATACTAAAATCACTGAGTGAAAAGTTATTGGGGAACTGGTTATCCATATCCATATCCAACGTATCATTCCATAGATTACATATTAATAAGAAAAGAAATGGGGCACCAAGTCGGTTAAGCATCTGACTTGGGCTCAGGCCATGATCTCACGGTTTGGGAGTTCAAGCCCTGTGTCAGGCTCTGTGCTGACAGCTTGGGGCCTGGAGCCTGCTTCAGGTTCTGTGTCTCCCTCTCTCTCTGCCCCTCCCCTGCTTGTGCTCTCTCTCTGTCTCTCAAAAATGAATAAATGTAAATTTTAAAAAAATAAGAAAAGAAACAAAAGAATCTCTACAATGTGGAAATTTTGCTATGCCACTTTAACAAAATGATCAAAATTACCACTAATAATTAAACAAACTGAAAAAGTGTATCTCTAGACATGATGCTCTGATGAAGAGATATTCCTGCTATCTAACCAGAAATGAATCATTAGGAAACTATTAGGACATTCTGCAAAACAACCAGCCTGAACTCTTCAAAACCTCTTGATGTCATGAAAGACCAAATAAAAAGAAAACAAACAAACAAACAAAAAAAACCCAAAAAACAAAAAAACCAGAACTTATCTGGATTTAAGGAGACAAAAGGGACATATAGACATGGCAACTAAAAGCAGTGAGTGATTGTAGATTGGATCCCGGATTACTTAAAAAATAAACACTGTTAAAGACATTTTAGGGCCTCTTGGGGAAATTTGAATTTTAAGTATCTACTAGGCGATATCATTGTGTCATATTAATTATTTGAGTGTGATTTTTATAGGAGAACGCCCTTGTTCTTAGGAGGTTCATGGTGCAGTAAAGTATTGTAGTATTTGCAACCTCCAGTCAAACAATTCAGCCAAAAGAGGTGTGTGTGTGTGTGTGTGTGTGTGTGTGTGTGTACATAATACATGGAGAAAGTGAATGTGAACAATTGGTGATTAGATGGAGGCTGAGGATCATTGCACTATTAATATAACTTTTTACTAGTTTTGAATCCTTTCAAAATAAAATTTGAATAAAAATAAAGGAGCTATAGTGCCTACTTCAAGTTTTTAAAATAAACTCTTTTTTGTCTAGTCATGGTTATGAAAGTAATTCATCATATTTAATATTTTGGTGGAAATGTGGAAAATATTAAACAACGAATTTGTCTATAATCCTGCTGTCTCCAGATAAACACTACTAATATTTTGCCATACTCCCTTTAAGTCACTTATTTCTATTCAGATATACATCCTATACATTGATTTTTCAGAACAGGGATCATAAATCTTACTTAGTTTTCTGCATTAATGGATAAGGAACATTTTCTTTTTTTTTTTTTTTAATTTTTTTTTTTCAACGTTTATTTATTTTTGGGACAGAGAGAGACAGAGCATGAACGGGGGAGGGGCAGAGAGAGAGGGAGACACAGAATCGGAAACAGGCTCCAGGCTCTGAGCCATCAGCCCAGAGCCCAACCCGGGGCTCGAACTCACGGACCGCGAGATCGTGACCTGGCTGAAGTCGGACGCTTAACCGACTGCGCCACCCAGGCGCCCCAGGAACATTTTCCAAATCATTTAATAGTTTCCAAAATCTATGATTTTAATGGTTATATAAAGATATATCATAATGATTAGATTATAATTTTACAAAATTTCTCGTCTTTGGATACAATTTATTCTCTTGGTTACCAGATTCCCAGACTCTCTGGTTTTCCCCATTCCTCACTCTCCAGTACTTTCTAATCTCCTTTGCTAGATGTTTCTCAAATCAGCACGTTTTAATGAATGTTTACTTATTTTTGAGAGAGAGTGAGCATGAGCAAGGGATATGCAGGGAAGAGGAGTGGGGAGAAAATCCGAAGTGGGCTCCTCATTGACAGCAGAGAGATTAATGCAGGGCTCAGACCCATGAACCTCGAGATCAGGACCTAAACTGAAGTCACGCGGCTCAACCAGCTGAGCGACCCAGGCACCCCGCATATCAGCGCATTTTTAACATTGATGAGACCTAAGTCTCAGCTTAGTTTTCACTTTGGCTTCTCTGTTAATTCGCGTTCGCTGAGTGATCTCACTCAGGCTAATGGTGATAAACACCCTCTCTGTGCTGATACCGAAATGTGAATCTGTAGCCCAGACCTTTACTCTGAATACCAGTCATACCCAACTGTTTATTCTACCTGGATATATCAAATCAATGCTAAATTCAAATTTCTGATTTTCTCCCCCGAATTTTCTTCTCCTATAGTCTTAAACATCTCATTTAATGGCAATTACATTCTAATGTTCAGGCCAAAACTGTTAGAGTCATTTTGACTCCTCTCTGTCTCTACTTTGTACCTATGTCCAGTCTGTCAGCAAATCCTGTGAACTCCTCTTTCTACATATGTCCAGGACCTGTCCCTTCTTACCAACTTCCTTGCTAATATGTTGGCCTGAATAATCATCAGTTCTGGCCTAGATCATGCATTTCCATCTGACTGATACTTCTTATGCCCTACTCTCTATTCAAAAAATAAAAGTAAGTTGTGAAATTATACCTCTATTTGAATCCCTCCAGTAGATTCAGTCTCACAGTAAAAACCAAAGCTATTTACAACGTCTAAAAAAGGGCCCTATTTTCTGTCCTCACTTCACCCTTTTTTTCTCCTCCCTCATTGGCCATCCTGCTGTTCCTCAAATGTGTTTGCTGTAATCCCTGCTCAAAACCTTCAGATTTGCTGACCTCCATGCCTGGAATGCTCTCCTCCCAGATGTGTGCACTTGGGGAGCTTCTTGCTCCCTCTAGTCTTGGATCAAACATCACCTTATTAGGCCACTCTAACTATCCTCTTTATTTTATTTTTTTTTATTTTTTTTTTTTCAACGTTTATTTATTTTTGGGACAGAGAGAGACAGAGCATGAACGGGGGAGGGGCAGAGAGAGAGGGAGACACAGAATCGGAAACAGGCTCCAGGCTCCGAGCCATCAGCCCGGAGCCCGACGCGGGGCTCGAACTCACGGACCGCGAGATCGTGACCTGGCTGAAGTCGGCCGCTTAACCGACTGCGCCACCCAGGCGCCCCATAACTATCCTCTTTAAAGTTTTAACTCAGTAACCCACCAATCCTTATTCCCCTTTGTGACTTTATTTTCTTTATTTGATAATCTCATTTTTTCTCTAGTTTTAAATAGATCACAGAAAGTGAATTACACAGTCAAAGGTTATGGGTATTTTAAAATATTTTATTTGTAGTGCCAAAACGATTTCTCAAAGACAGCTTCAATGCCAAGACTTTAGAAGACTGTTTCAATACTAAGACTATTCTAATTATTAAAACTAAATATTATCATTTTGAAAAAGTCTTTGCCAACCAGGCCAAAATAAATACTATGTCATTTCTCCTCCCTCCCTCCCTTCCTTCCTTCCTTCCTTCCTTCCTTCCTTCCTTCCTTCCTTCCTTCTTTCCTTCTTTCTTACTTCAATGTCATTTAATATTTTGATTATATAGTGAAACTTTCCCCAAGAACCAGGAAATTATAAAAATTAACATGTCTCTCCATTTACTGAGAGAATAAAAGCTGATCTCTACCTCACATTCTCCACAAAAATCAATTCCAGGTAGATTGAAGATCTACATGAAATGGTTAAACAATAAAGCTTCTTGAAGATAGTATTAGAGAATATCGTCATGAACTTGGTGTACAGAAAGCTTTTCCAAACACCACATATAGAAATAAATATTCTGCGTAACAAAGCATTGAAAATGCTGCCTCAAAGCCCACTTCCATCATGATACTTTCCTGTTCAAACACTTTCATGTACCTATTGTACTCAGTAGAGTTTAAACTCCTTGTCTAAACTTCAATTTTTTTCTATTTGATCCATATTTTCCTGGATTTTGTTCAAGTTGCTTCATTCAGTATGAATGCTTTTCATCTCCGTTTGGCAAAATATGATGTATTTCGAGTTGTAACACCAATTCTTTCATTAGGTTTCCTCAGATTCCCAGATAATAGTGGTCCTTCTCTTCTATGAACGTTGAGAACACTATATCATGATTTTTCTTGTATTTACTATTTTATGCCTTATATTTGCGCCTTATGTCTGTCCCAACTAGAGGGCAAAAGCATTGAGTCTAGATACACTCTCTTTTCCACTTTATAGATCCCGAAGTGCTTACCATAGTAGCATGGTGATTACACATAGTAAGTCCTCAATAAATGGTCACTATATTAATTAGTTACATTAGATAATATACTAAGAGATATATAAGTAATGATATATAATAGGGCATCCCTTTAATATGGACTTTCATTTTTTATTCTTGAAAAATGATTATATTAAAACCAACTGCAAGTAGTTCAGGTTGTTCTAAGATTCTAGTTTTAACCTCAAGCAGGTGCTTTATATATTCTTGCTGAAGGATTAAAGAAAATTATTCTCCTTGCCTTTGTCAACTTTGTTGTCTTATATTTAACTGTGAATATAGCTTTGCCAGTGGCAATTTCCTAGTCCAATGTGTATCTGTGTTTTTCTATTTTCACATATGGAAATTGTCCTAAGATATGTGTGTTTCATTTAAATACACTATATATTTTAATCTATGAAACAAAGCAGTGACTGTGTTAAACACTCCTAAAACTTTTACAACTTTAGGGAAAAACACAAATGGCTTTGCATTTATAATCTAGCTTTTAGTTTTCTTTTCTCTGTTTACAATGAGGTCAGTGCCAAATTTTTTATAATTTTTTTTTATTTTTTTAACTTAAGGGACCAAAACCTTGTAAAATAAAATGTCCATGCCCACCTTCTTTTAAAAAGTAACAGTTCAACTTAATCCCCCAAACTATGCATTTTTTCCAATGCATCCTCTTATAATACTCTTTTATCCATATTCAACAAATGAAAAACTTTTCAAAGGGGAGAAAGGAAAATATTTTAAAAGCCTTGAATAAATGAATTTATGGATTTCAAGGGTAATGACCTCTTAGTTTTTATTCCAGATTTTTTTTTCATCGAAAGTTACCATAGAATGCTATTGAGTTAAAATAAATAGAATTACTATGTATAGTTTATTTAACTCTAGGAGGTAATCGGTTATTTCTTTGACATTATGCTTTCCAGATTAGAAAAAAATCACACAAATATTCTTTAGGATATTAAATATGTAAAAACTTTTATCTATACAATTATACTTAAGTTTCTGACCCAAATATATATTAACAAATATAAAAATGTTAAAGGATTCATAATGTGGGTGAAATCATGTAGTGAAATCCTGTTTTCTAAACCTACGGGGTATGACTTGGGATCTTTTGTTAAGTAATGAGAATCTTTTATTGTTAATAAAATACATCTTCACAAGTGTAGTAATTTTTTAAAAAAACATCTCTTGGTCTTTTTAAAAGATATTTGAATCTGAAAATAGTTTACTATACCAGTTTACTGAAAGTAAACTACATCCAATGTGCTAGAAATCAGTGATAAGAGCAAGATGTTTGTGACCAAAATGAATTGATTTCAATGATAACTGGAGGCCCTAAGAAAAGAAAATGTATGTGTTGAAACGTATAGGTTTTCATTTTAATCATTCAGCAGCACCTGATTGAAGTGAATAAGGACAGGAAATAGTAATTTACTGTCACTTCAAAGAAATATGATTTTAGTGCAAAGAAAGAAATATGGCTGACACATTAAGAGTAGTTATTATGAAAAACAATATTGGTCAAATTGCAGTTTGAACATAATTCAGCCAACTTCCTTCTTTCATCACAAGATTTGCATTCTTTAAAGTTGTAGCTTTACAGAATGATGAAGTCTTTTCATTATTCATCTCTGCCACTGTCTCAGAATTAAAAGGCTTGATGGTGACAAAAAGCCAATTAATCATATTTATGGTGACAACCGTGACTGTTATAAAACAGACATTCTTAGAAAGCATGCCCTTTTCTTTACATCAAAACCTGTTGAACGTGCTCTTCCATTCCCTGAGGCTTTGAAGGTAGATTATTGTTCTTTTCAGAGAGGAATAAAGTGTTAGTACAAATCTAATCATTGCCATGATGATGGTAGAAATGGACCCAAGTCAGAATTTTATATTCTGTTTCTTTTGCCAGTTATTCTTTTTGTTGCCTATGTCATCATCTGAAACAGATGGATATAATTCATTGTGTAGTAACTCATTCAATCACATTCTAAAGTTCTGGATTGTTCCCTAAGTGCTTAGAACAAGAAATTCAAATGAAGACAAAATCTGGACAAAGGTTGAATTTATTCATTAGGTAATGTTTGAAACTAATTATAGTCAAGAAGTAGGAACTTAATTATATCATCCTGATCACATTCATCAAAACCTTCAAAAATTCTCATGGCATGGTCCAACTGACAAAGTTCTTAAGAAATGTGTAGTTCAGTAGTCAAAGAGAATTGCCTTTTTATTTTATACAGTCAGATTAAGATAAAATAGGTCTTATCAGTTGTACGATTTTTATTTTTCAGTCAAGTATAATTTCTCCTTAATGAATTTAGAGTAAGTCTTTTAGAACTATAGTCACTGACTTTTAGAAATTAAAAGGCCTTTAGAATTTAGTTAGTGCAGAGACTGGTCACTTTTTATATGCCCAAATCCTTTTGTACTCTGAAGAGACCCATAGCTCAGGCCTCTACAAAATGGAAGTTCAGGGACTTAACAAAGAAAACTAGTTATACTAAAACACTTACTAAGATATTTTTTTAAAAATCAACTTTGGCATAGTAATATATTCGATTATTTGTTAATGCATTAAATAACAAGACCTAGCAACAGATCTAATGGCTGTGGTGAATTCAAAGTAGTAATAAGCAAAATTATATTTCAGTATATCCGCAACAACTATATTATGATATGACATTATCTGTAATTTCAAAGTTAGAAATAGTACTACTAACAATATATATTTGTTGCCTACAACCATAATTGAAGAAAATACTGAAGTTCAGATAGGTATTAGTGAAAATAAAAATGTAATATTTTCCTGCCCAAATTCACAGACTATCTCAAATCTATTCAGAGGCCTCTTTGAGGTCCTTGGACCTCAGGTGAAGAATTGTTACATTTATTGTTTTCATTTCATATATGGGTCCCTTTTCTGTATTATGTGATATCTAATGTATCACACTTTAATGTATACACTTTATTCAAAGGATTTTTGTTTCATATGATGCTAAACTAGGAGAACTTTAGTAAGTTGCTTGTAGGAAGTTACACAATTGAAATTCTTAAGACATATTATACCAGAGCAAAAACATTTAAAATTATTGTAATTGATGTACAGACTTTTATATTATATGGAATTCTTTGCGTTATGATAGATTAATGTTGTCTTCAAATAAGCTAATTATTAAAATAATTTCCAGGTAACATCTCCATTCCCAAACTACAGATGGTTTATCTGACATCTTTTGAAGCTACTCACATTCAACTCCACCTGCATCACTCATAGTAGATAAACACTTTTTATTGGAGTCAGAGACATATTGATGGCTAATAGTATACTTTTCATATTAACACCAATTTGCTACTTATCTTGGGAGGCTGGATGAGAGGTGGAATAACACCTATCCTCTACTTGATAAGAACATATTTTTCATTCCTCTGAACTTCCTGTATTGGAAATTCATTAATCAATATGAATCACATGAGAAATTTTGGCTCAAGTGGAACTAGCACCAAGATTTTAAAATACATTCTTTGAATCATAGTCAAAAATGTAATCATGGTCAGGACTTGGAAATCAGCACACTAGCTGATAGGCCAGTTACCAGATTATAAAATACGGCATACTTAGAAGAAAGAATACCTTAGACATTTCTGTGATGGCCCAATTATGATTGACAGAGAGATCCAGTCCAAATTAATGCCTGATTAACCTTTCTACCACCTGAATAAACTTGTGAGACCTTTGAAGTTTAGAGTTATTATAATGCTTCATCAGGTTCAGTGGGACAAAAGTTATTGTCGGAGTTTCTCACTTAGACACTGTTGGCTGTCTATATACAGAAGTTCCAAACAATCTTCTTTGCTTATGGAACCTAGATTTTGATCAAGAATTTGGGATCATATTTTTGTAGGAGAAACTGGGCACCTCCATATCTCCGGGCTGGAAGTTTTTTGGTTATCCTCATGTGGCCCTGTTCTAGCCAGAGCTATGAAGGGGATTCTGTTGAATATATTTTGGAAAAGGAAAATAAATTAGCATATTTATATTGAAGAAAAATAATTCTTCCTGACCCCGGAAGCCATTCTATGAAGATGAGGTGCTTGACATTGGTATAGATATCTTGTCACTATGAAGTAATGAAGTTGTAAGAAATCAAGACACCAAGGGTATCAGAGCTTAAATATGACCCTTGGTGATTTATTTATGTGATAAGTTTAATACTCTGAAATAGCCCTGTCTCCTTGCTTCTTGATGTGTGAGATAAATTTATATTATTAATATTAACTTTCAGAGTTAATATGGTTAATGTCATTGCAACTGGAAACATTCTAACTGAAACATTTCACTAAAACATTCATCACCTGCTACTCTTGGGCTCCCAAGAGTTATAGCATAAGAAGTTCTCTAGTTACAGGCACATTTTTTTATTTCTAACTTGAGTTTCTGTCCCAGAATTCATGCTGCCTTTCCTACCTGGTTTTGGCCTCCTAGAGTAAAACATAAAGGTCCACTTTATTGCTCTTCATGGTGGATGATTTCTTACTGCACTCCAATTCCTCAAGTATAATCAATGTAATTAACTCATTCATGGAATTATTAACTGAATACCCACTCAATGACAAGCCCTGAGCTAGGCAAGGTGATGGAGCTAAAAATGAAGAAGACACAACCTCCATCCTGAAGGACTCTAGTCTTTCTCTGCACTCTAATGCAGACACAAATGAAGAGTCCATATAAACAAAATATCATAGAATGATACACCAAGTATTTCTAAGTAGTATGTGTATGGAAAACAAGAACTTCAGATTGAGTGGGGGGAGGGAATTCAGGAAAAGCCTTCTGGCCAATGCCAAACAAGGCAAAAACCCATAAAAGTGCATCATTAATATAGGTCAGGCATTGAGTATCTTCTTTATTTTCTGCCTCATCATTAAAACGTTTCAGAATCAAATGTGCTTTCAAACTGAGGGTATTAACAACGATACAAACCAGTCTTGCTCAAACTAAAGAAATTTAGGGACATCTAGAGGAAGAAACTGAAGGAGGACTAAAATCTGTTTACCTAAAAAAGATCTCCACATTTCTTCCACTATGAATTCACTTCTTCATGATTTTGTGCTTATTCCTTACTCTTTCCTTAGCTTATTCCAGTGTGTTCTCTTAATATGTACGAGAAACTTCACTGAAGGGTGTGCAGTGGAATGTCAGACCAACACGGTGGCCTGCTTGCCAAGAGCTGTCATGGAATTCTATCTGCCTTTAGAAATGTTATCTTTAAGTCAATTACAGTATCCTTTTTATTTTGCAGATGATGAAAATAAAGCCAAAAAAATATTAAGTAACTTTTCCATACTCACATAATTGGTAAGAAGCAATTGATATCAAGCCCATTGGCTTTTCCACTGTGTCATTCTATTACTTAACTATTGTTTTCTGTAAATAGGACATCTGTGACTCCACTTGGGATATGGAGCAATAACCACTTGGGATATGGGTAATTATTTCTTATTTAACCAACTTTAAGGCAATATTCAAATAAAACAAACTCATGTTATAGACCTTAGCATCTCAGTAATTGAACAGCATCTTTCCTGAACAAACTGAAAAGCATCATCTACTTGGGGTTCTGCATTCAAAGAACTATTCCTTCCAATCATTTCCCACAGTGCCTTCTCCACATTTTTCTTTTTTTCATTCCCCTGGATCACTCCACTTTGTCTCTTCTGACAAAGAGATAAAGGCTATAAAAACTGACCCTGTCTCCAAAGCTTACCAGTCATGAGCTAATGGGCAAGTAACTTTTAAATCTTAGTTTCCTCACCTGTGAAATGCAAATTATGATTTTTCTTTAAAAGTAATCCCTTAAAAGGCTGTCATGAAGACTAAAGAAGATAGCACATGTAAAGTACTTAATACAGCATGGCTGCTTGGCACAAAAAATAAATTAAAAGGAGGTAGATGTTATCTTAATAATGGTTACTTCCAATTCAAGTCAGCAGAGTGGGGAGGTGGGAGCCCTTAAAATTGTTTTTTAAGTTCCTTTTGCCCTGCTCTTTCTGAGTGGTGCTCTGTGAAACTCCTCTATAAAAATATGTAGATTTGTCTGTATTTGCTGATCATAATTTAACACGATAAACAATAAAGATCAAACTTTTCTCATTAAGTTCTCACTTCTGGTAACATGCCTTGTTTTTCTTGTTTTGTTTTTTGTTTGTTTGTTTTTGTTTTTTACTCTTATAGACCACTGGCATAGACTTTGAGTTGCTTATCATTATACTCCCACACCCATAATAGTTAATCAGTAAATTCTTAATGATGGATGAATCTAATTATTTACATGAACTTACTGACTCCTTTTCTTTCTACTCTGGAGTGTGCTCACTCTTTGGAACTTTGTAAAAAAGGAAAATACATACTTAAATTCAACAGGCAATATTAATTTGATAAATATTTGATTAATTTCCAAATTGTATGTGAAGCCAAAATATATACTCGTCAAGATGTCTATCTTTCAAGGAGTTTAACATCTGCATATGCCTTCACTTCAAACTATTGCCTTGAATGGTAAGGTACCATATAATTAAATTAAAAGAATTTTATTAGGAAATTTTTTTCTTACAAAGAACATAAAGCCACTCAAATTCAAGAAAAATATTCATTGAAAAGATCCAGGAGAATCTAATTTTGGGAATTCCTGGCCATAATGGGTCTTAGAAAGTCTTTAGACCTCAATATCTCCATCTCTGTCTCAGGAGCTGAAGATCTCTCTTTTCTACCTCTTTCTGTATTTTTACTCTATTCTTATTCTTGATTCCTACTTGTTTTTAGAAAATTATTAGTGTTTTATCTCTTACAATTTTGGTTTGCAAATTAATTTGGATTAGTAAGCCACCCATTTGCTTTTAATCTTTATTTCTTAGTCCAATTATTTAAGAAAGAGTCTCTTAGTGTCTCATATTAGCCCGTAAATAATTATTCTTGAATTGGGTGTCATTCTTCTTTAATAAATGTAGCTTAAAAAAAAGGTAACACATAGTGCCAACTAGGCAACCAAGGCTGTGGACAGAAGAATGAATACTCAGAGAGGAAAAGTGTGAGCAAAGAGGTGGTGTATCTGTGAGTGATCTGTGTTGAAATTCTTTATTATATGGATTTGATAACTAAAAAAAAGCTTCTAGGTACACAATGGAATCATGTTTGAGATCCTTCTTATTGTATTTCTTTATGGTCAGAGGGCTTTCTTTGGTCATGGCTGGAATTTACAACAAAACACAAGATTCTGCATCCTTTAGTGGCTCTGTGGATGCAATGACGCTGATGCTGTTTCAATCTAGCTATTTCACTTGGGGATGTTATACTTGTCAAATTGCTCAGAATGAGTGTGAATGAAGTTTCTTGCCTCCAAACAAGCTTGTGTAGAGAATTACAGACATTTGTGGAATCTGGTTGGTATAAGAGCATTAGATTGGAAGGTATGGATAAAGGAATAGGAGAGAGTTATGACCACTTCAGCAAGGGGAAATACTATTATGGTATAATGATTGTCTTCCCCAGCTTTTAAGTACTGGAAGACTGTTTATTTTAGAAATTTGTTTTGCTTTCTGAGTCATCTCATGTAAGTCCTGCACATGTAACTGTTCAAGATTACCATCAAGAATTATGGTTTATTTCTCTCATTCTAACAAAAGAGAGATGGAATGTGTGTATCTTTTTTTAAACATCTATGTCATTTCTGCAAATATTTGCTGATGTCCAAAGACCTCATTTAAAAAAAAAAAACTTACCATAGATATATTTCTGAAAATAGGACTATCACATCAGGTGAGAATTCTTTCACTGAACTATAGGTACAAATTCCCATGATCCACAAACACTATTGAGTTTCTAATACCACGTCATCATGAAGAAACTCAGGGAAAGAGTGGTATAAATTTTATTTTTTATTTAAAAAATGGCAACATAGTAATGCAAACTCCCAAATGAGTTAAGAGAAAATTCTTTTTAAAAAATCAATTAATTTAATGTATATTATTTGGAAGAAAAAAGGCAATATGTTTATCAATATGCACTACCAAGAACTCCCACTCAGAGTTCATATAGGTAGTAAGTTTAGATTCATTACTGATCAGATTGGTGAATTTGGAAATGTTTGAGAAATGTTCATCAGACCTTTCAGACATTCAAACAAACAAACAAAAAATATTTTTCAGACATTCAGATATTTCAGTGTCAATGCAATGTTAATAATGAAAACTTTATTTGTTTCTTTATATTGTAAGTTCACAAAATGCAGATGAAGAGGTTAAGGACTATATTTAGTGATGTTAATTACGTCTTCATAAATGTTATTTAAAAAAAAACATGGTTAATACCAAACCGCAGGCATTCTTGCACTCACTTAAAGTGGGAGGTTTCATCAGTGGTAACCCTGTATGTCCAGTTGAGTAACCCAGGAAGACCAAGGGACCAATTTGTTTTCCACCCATAATGGCTATTTTATAGAAAGTTTTTTAAATTTGTTTTTTAGTGCCATAAAACTATTGCAGGCTAGAGGTTCCAGAAATTCTGTATTTTTAGTGATTATAAGCACAATTTATAAGACTGAAAATTTCAGGATATTCTGTCTTTTAATGCTTTCTCTCTGGTTATTTGAAATAATTTTTAAACGTTTATTTATTATTGAGAGGCAGAGATGAGCAGGGGAGGGGCAGAGAAAGAGGGAGACACAGATTCTGAAGCAGGCTCACACTTGGGGCTTGAACTCACAAATCGCAAGATCATGACCTCACCGGAAGTGGGAAGTTTAACTGACTGAGCCACCCAGGTGCCCCTCTCTCTGATTATTTTAGAAAGGGAAATCATTAACTGGGCACCTTCTATGAGAATCATTACATAAGATGGATAAAAGTACATTTAAAATATTCCTTATCTCAGATCCTGACCAACAGAAATTCATAAATGAATTTATGAACTCCCTATTAAAGGCCAGAGGGAGTTTTCCATAAGGATAAAGAAATTACTCGTTGTAATTTGGAAGTCTTGGTGTATGTGTTTGATCTGAGAGGTCTTGTTCTACATTGTGACCTAACTATATTGGATTTTTACTAACTTTAGAAACATCTTCTTAGGCTCCTGAAGTTTCACATATTGTTTTGTGTACCTCATGGAAAGAAAAGATTCTTGAGGAAAGCTTGATAGTTGAAGGATGCATGCTTGTTAAGTAGAAGACAAAAAAGAGAAGAGCAAATTATGAACAGAAATAACACTGAAAGATAAGTAACAAGATAGAACTTAGAGCAGAAAAACTGGGAAAAATTAAGTAGAAGGCCTCAGTTATAAACACTCCAATATAAGAATGGGAGCAACAAATATTTACATCCAAAGCTCGAATCCAGTAACTCAGATTGGGAACATAGAGTAACAGAAAAAAATGGAATTCACATAAATCTTAAGAGAATAATGTAGGTCTAAGAGAGACACTGTAGTGCAAGCGGGTATAAAAACATAATTGGTTCTTTTCATTAGAAAAGCATTCTCAGCTGCTATCATGACATGATGCCATATTTGTTAATGAGACTAGCGTCCCAATTGTGTGGACTTGTCCCAGACTTCCAATATGTGTATTTTCATGGTTTATGAGAGTACATAAACTTATAAGAGTATGCAATGAGAAACTGTATCACCATTTCCATGCTACCCATCCTGAGGGATCCTTGAACGACATCAACAATGCCTTCAGTCAAACTAGTATCTGTTGCACATTAATTATTTTCTTAAAAAAATTTTTTTAAGTTTATTTACTTTTGACAGAGACAGAGTACGAGTATGAGCTGGGGAGGGGCAGAGAGAGAGAGGGAGACACAGAATCTGAAGCAGGCTCCAGGCTCCAAGCTGTCAACAGAACCTGACACGGGGCTTGAACTCACGTACTGTGAGATGATGACCTGGGCCGAAGTCAGACACCCAACTGACTGAGCCACCCAGGCGCACCTAAGGTGTGTGAAATAAAGGAAGAGTACAACGAACAAAGAAAGGGTAAAGAGGAGCTTCTGATCACATTTTCAGGTCTGGGGCCTCAATGAGAATGTATGAGTTGAGATGAAAACAAATAACAAGAATGTAAATAGTAACTAGGTCGATGTGTATAAGTGAGAATATCCCAAGGCAGAAGTATCAGTATACCCAAAGTCCCTGCATAAGGCTTTTGATAAAGCAGGTACTTTTGAGAACATGAAAGAATGCCAGCTAGCTGTACTCAGAGAGCTTAAGAGCAGAGTGGTGCAAGATGGTGTGCTCTTTTGTCAGCAAAGAAGCCAGTAACTGGGGAAGACTGACAGGACCAAAGACAAGGGGCTTCTAGCTCAGGAAAACCAAAGGGTGTCTATGAGCAGGCTTTCCCTGGAGTTTCCTAGAAGGCTAAAACTGGGAAGACAAAAGTGGACCTCTTTTGTAACTCATGGGCATACCCATTTAGCAGGAGAGCCACTGTGGAACTGTTGTCCTCACACGCTGCCCGCCCGGAAAACCCATTCTAATTTTATTCCAGGGAGAACAGACTAGAATAATATAAGGAGGCCTTTGACTCTTCTGACACAATAATTTGGAGTGAATATGAGAAAAGAAATTTGGATTTGGCAGGGTCAAAATGTGGCTATTTTACTTTGAGGTTAGACTACCATGAGCATTTCCCCACAGCCCCTAACCAATATGCCATCAGCAATGGGAAAGACTGGACTGAATGAATGACAAGCCAAACCTAAAACCAAACACAAAAAGAGATACATTAGTGAGATTTGAGGACGAAAATGTGCTGGAAGGGACCACACAAAAATAAAAAATGAAAACAAGGGGAATCATCACAGGAGACAGAAGACCTATGGCAGGGAGATTTTCTTTAGATAATCGAAAGGGTTTTCCCAATATGCTCAACCAATGTTTCCCAAGGTGTTGTCCCTGAATCAGCAGCAAATGCATAGCCTAGAAACTTGTCGGTTATATAAATGCTCAGACTCCACCCCAGTCCTATTAAATCAGAAACCCTGGGGCTTGTGCCCAGCAATATAATGCATGCAAAAGCTGGAGACTCACTGTTCTAAGTCTAATGTCTTTACCCTTGAGGACCAATAACAGGTTGAAGTTGTAACATATTACCATCTGCTGTGGATTCCATGGTGTGTAGAATAATAATGTAAAGCTAAAATAAAAGACATTTATTTCTGGATTCCATGTGTGTAGTTGACCAGTTGTCAGGAAAAACATTAACTTATATATCATGCCTCTTTTCCATGATTAGTTCTGAGTTTCAAAATATATCTGTTTCTTTGGGGTATTTAGCACATATTTTATGTTAGATTTACAAGTATCACATGTGAGGCAAAGTAATAATATGTAATTGGTGAATGACTGTTCATCGGAAAATGTTTTAATTTGATAATTTCATTTGGCACAGAAAGGATTCTACTTGAACTCAAAAGACAATGAGATAGCTATGAGGATAGTTGAATAACTGAATGAAATAATGAATGAATGAATAAATAATAATGTGTACTCCCATTATTAATATTTCAGAATTCATTTGCATAAAGTTCATCTGCCTATATCATTCTGATAAGTAATTAATCACGAACACACATGTTCTTTAGCTAAAAGCTCGTACTTCAAAGGTGACCTGGTGACCTTTTCTAAGTAGTTTAGTGGCCTTTATCCCAGGATAGTGAAAGGATCAGAACTTAAATCCAACAGGATATTATTGATATTAAAGTGAGGAAAAAAATAGAATAGTACATTCAAAAATCTGGGACATGATCTATTTTTCTACTTGAGTAAAATATAACTTTGAATGAAATTTGTATATGATAATTTTCAATAAGCAAGACTTGCTACCTACTAGTAAGACAAATCCCATGCAAATCTCATCAAACTATAGTACCAACCAAAATCCTTCACTTATGGTTGCAGGTATTTCCGAATAAAATAGCCTGGGTTTCAATATCACAATTTCCTACCTAGATCATCTTAAGAAATTACTTAACCTCTCAGTCTTTTTTCCTCCTTTATCTTCAGAATGGGTACAACATTACTACCTACCATGTGAAACTCGTGAACATTAAATGACATAATACATGTAAAATGCTTACACTAGTGCCCAACACTGTGTTCAATAAATGTTTGTTATTATTATTGTATTAATAACAATTTCAATATTTTATATTGAATATGAAACCCACAGAATGACAGTGCTAAAATTAGTCCTTGGCCACCAGTAAGGGACTTATCTAGCAGTACTACCTAAATACCTTTGACACGTGATTCACAGCTCATTTTAAAACTTAACACATTGATATGGTACAAGGACTACCATGGATTTGCATGGTAATATTATATGAGATGGATTTAAGCAAGCCATTTGGGATAATCCAAGCAAATTACCAACAGCTGATAGAGGATTTCTGCACGTGTAGCTGTGTTTGCTCTGGTCTTCCTGCCTGCTGGTAGCAGCAAAACATCGTATTAACTTTATACTTCTGGTGTCCACCTGGCCCTCCACTCCTAGACCTTGAGTTCCAGTGATGTCACCCTTTGATCTTTCCACTTTTAATGCCCATCTGCTGCGTGACTTTCCCTTCCAGCCCGAAGCCCAAACCCGTGAGAAAGAACAACCCCTCACTGAACATGAAAAAGTGATTATTTCTATTAAATAATGTTTAAAAATAGACATGGTCTAATACTTTCAATAGATTTGGAGTTGATTCATTAAAACTTCAAAAATCTATTTGTTCTTTTGCCTATGGTTGACCCAACAGAAAAATGAAGCTTCATATCCCTCCATTTGTCACTGCCTACATTTTAAAAATAAAAATAAATTGAAAAAGCCACAATTAATCCCCAGTTCTCAATATTTTTTTCAACGAGGGGAAAAAGAGATGACTTGTGGATTTGGAATCAGAGCTGTTATGTAAAAATAGAGTTACAAGGAAAACTGAAAACATGTGAATGACCAGATAAAAGAGTAATGAGAAAAAAAATTGTTTAAGAGCCATGGTGCTTTCTGATGGCTCTAGCTCTCAATTCAGCCAAAGGGGAAAAGCAGTTTGTGGTGGTAAATATTGCAGAATAGCAGCATGCATGTGTAGCTACACACATCTGGCATGCAGGTGTCCAAGTGGAATTTGCCATCACTCCAAGAAACAGTCAGATGTTGTCTTTTTAAATGGAGAATGGTGTGAGGACTAGTGGAATTCGGTGTTAGATGTCAAGCGTACAACATATTCATTTAGCGCAGGATTGCGGTCAGAGTTGCTGTTTGACATCCTTTTGCGTTAATTTTACTCAATAAAAATGTTTCATGGATATGAGACAAAAACCAGTTCTAGCTCTCCCTTCAGAATCACATCTTTGGAGGAAACAAATGAAAACAAAAGGCTGTTTCTAGTTTACATTGCTGAAAACCTTATTTAACTTTAGTTACAGAGGGATCAATTGCTTTTTTGGTTTGAAAGAAATAAAAAGATTATTGGGGCACCTACGTGGCTCAGTCAGTTAAATACCTAACTCTTGATTTGGGCTCAGGTTGTGATCTCATGGTTTGTGATGTCAAGCCTCACATAGGGCTCTGTGCTGACAGAGGGGAGCCTGCTTGGGATTCTCCCTCTCCCTCTCTCTCTCTCCCCTGCTTGCTCTCTCTCTCTCAAAATAAATAAATAAACTTTCAAAGAAGATTATCAGAAAAAGTATTGATCACAGAGTTATTTTTAAAGCAGACTCCCAAGGACTAATTTATTTTTGCTATCCTCCCTCCTCTCAAGTTTCATGGCACCTACCTTTAATTCCTTTTTCAGAGACATCTACTGTTAAACATGCCTAGTCTTATAAACTTGGATCTCTCCTGGGAGAAAATATAGTAACCAAACAATTACAATGGCAAGGTTGTAATGGCAACCTACAATTAGTCATAGGAAGCTTGGCAGCTGTGTTTTAGCACCTTGAAAATAGCCCTTTAATTTTTTTTCTCCTCATGCATATAAGTCAGGGCTCTGCTTACATGATGCTTGTGGGGTCTAGGAGAGAGTCATTTGTTCTTGGTTTTCAAGACAATCAGTAATGGATATAACAATAGCCTCTGATAACTGAGAATTCTATTAAGAGGATGTTTTACAGATTATTGACATCTCTCAGCACAGCATGAATAGAAACTTGAGCAGTTGGATCTGAACTAGCAGAAGCTATTTGCTAAATATGCTCTAAGTTCCCTTGCCTTTCTCAGGCTCTTTTATTTACACCAGGCTGAAGGGACATCTCCATGGGTCTCCCTTGTGTGGTCTTACACTGTGATGGTGACACAGACCCTATGCTTTCTCTCTGAGGACTGTCAGCCCTTTTAGTATCAAACTACCTGTCTGTGGCTCTGCTAAGGACCACATTGGTCACCTTTTTTTGTCCCTATAGACAGAAACTGATTCATAACCACAGTGGTTTTGTGTGTGTGTGTGTGTGTGTGTGCGTGCGCGCGCGCTTAAGGGATATTTAGAAATGTGTAAACCCTGATAAAAAGTTTTCTATCCTGTCAGTATTAATTATCCTCATTTCTATTCTGTTTCTTCTTTTTAAAATGACCTTATTGGGTAATTCCCCTAACTTAAAAAAAGTGACATGTGTCCAATATTGAAATTCTGGAAATCACATACACACACGCAAAACTCAAATTACTACAATTAAGTTTTAATATTAATTACTAATTACTGATGTTAGATTTAATTAATTACTCTTGCATTTTATTTAAAGAGATATGTAAACACATTTATATATTCTCGTATGTCAGGTCCACTGTCTCATTCACTCTGCTGCTTTGGTTCTAAGTCTGAGGGACTGAGAATCATCCTTCTGCTTCGATCCACACTGGTACCCCCAAAGGTATGAAAGGTTGTCTGTGCTTTTATTTGTCTGGTCACATTTTGCAATTATAACCAATCCAAGATCATTTCTTAAAGTGATCATCTAGTTACTCTCCTTTATACTATTAAGGTGGTGAATTTCAATAATTAAAGTTTAACCCTAAAACAATCTTGAATTTCTAGAATAAGCCCTACTTGGAAATGCTATATTATCTTTCTATGTATTGCTGAATTTGATTCACTAATATTTGCTAAGGATTTTTGCATCTGTATTCATGAGTTACATTGGTCTGTAATTCTTTTATTTGTAGTATCTTTATATGATTTAATATGTTAAGGCTTGAATATTGAGTTGAAAAAAATGTATGAAAAACATACAATTCTCCTCTATTTTCTGAAAGAGTACGCTCAAGATTGGTAGGGTTTCTTTCTCATATGTTTGATAGTATTCACCAGTGAAATCATTTAAATTTGAAGTTTTCTCTGAGAAAAATCTTCAATAAGAAATTTAATTTTTTATAATATATGGGGCTATTCATATTTTCTATTTCTTTCTGTATTTATTTTGTTAATTTGAATCTTTCATATGATTTATTACAATTTAGGTATATTGTAAAATTCATTCATAAAAGTTGTTCAAACTATTTCCTTACTTTTTAATGTCTAAAAAAAAGTCTTTATTTATTCTTGTTTTTAGTAATATTTTTATCTTGATATTTAGTAATTATATTATTTTTCAAAGAGCAAACTCTTGACTTATTGATTTTCTTTAATTGTCTATTTTCTATTCCATTGATAACTTCTTTCGATGCTCTTACTTTCTTTTTTCTACTTAACTTGGGTTTAATTTGCTAAAGTTTTATTTTGGTGTTTTATTTGTTTTTACTTCTTAAGATGGAAATATATACAATAGATTGCTCTTCCTTTTAACATAGCCATTCAAAATCATAACTTTTTAAAAACACTGCTTTAGCCGTGTCTCCTATTTTTACAAATGCTTTTATTATCCTTTAGTTATCATTACTTCAAAATATGTTCCAGTTACTCATGTGATTTCTTTTTTGCCTTAATGGGTTCTTCTGAAGTGTGTTGCTTAATTTAAACATATTTTTGAGATTTTATAGATAATTTCTTGATTTTAATTTCTAATTAATTATATTGTAGGAAGAAGTCATATTCTGTATGTCTCCCATTCTTTGGAAGGTACTAAGACATGTTTATAATCTAGAATGCTCTAGCTTGGTGAATGTTCATGTTTATTTGGAAATGCTACCGTAAATACCTATGTATAGTCTATAAGTATCAATTAGGTAAAATTCATTGATAGTGTTTTTCAAATCTTCTGTCTACATGCTATTATCTTTGTTGTATTCTATGCTTTAGAAGGAAATCACACCCATGGTCAAAGAGAAGGTATCACACAGGGTGCAGGAATCACAAGACTACTTTTGGAGTCTGTCTACCATAATCTAAATCTAAATATTTTTCTTATAAATATCATATGCTTGGTTTTTGTGTTTTTTTATCAAGCCTGGAAATCTCTAACTTTTATTTAAAGTATTTGGTCCATTTACACTAATGTAATATTGTTATTGTTGTGCCTACCTTTTATTTTAAAATTCTGTTTGTTTTTTCCTTCCTTGTATTTCCTTTCCTTGAATCATTTAGGTGACTCACATAATTTTTTTGTATTTAGTTTTATGTGTCACACTGACCTTTAGATAGATCTCTTTATGTTATTTTTGTGTTGTTCTATGATTATAATATATATTTTTAACTCATGACAGACTGCCTTCAAAAATATACTATTTATAGTTAAATAATATATTCTGTATTATATATAATCATATATTAGGTATCATATATATTATGCATTATATATTATACACTTCAAATAATATATTGTTTTTATATTATTTCATAACCATTGTAAGAACTTCATAACAGTTATTTACATTTTCCTTACCTATACTTTGTGCTTTTCTTGTCCTATATTTTAATTCTATATATCCAAAATATTTCACAAATGCAGTTACTTTGTCACAACCACAGATTTCAAATGGCATATATGAAATGCAGCTTTGCATTCTGTGAGAACTAGTGTACCTTGAAGGATTTTTCTCAGATTTCTTGCCCTTCCCTCTTCTTTCTGCAGGCTGCTGTATTACACTTGTGTAATTACACTCGTGTATTACACTTGTGTACTTCAAGGAGCAATGTTTTATTTCCCCTGCCTGTTTCCAATATTCAGAAAACAAATTCTTCTTTTTTTAAGACAACATACACGAAACAAAATCTTTTTTTTTCAATACATGAAATTTATTGTCAAATTGGTTTCCATACAACACCCAGTGCTCATCCCAACAGGTGCCCTCCTCAATGCCCATCACCCACTTTCCCCTCCCCCCTCCATCAACCCTCAGTTTGTTCTCAGTATTTAAGAGTCTCTTATGGTTTGCCTCCTTCCCTCTCTGTAACTCTTTTTCCCCCTTTCCCTCCCCCATGGTCTTCTGTTGAGTTTCTCAGAATCCACATATAAGTGAAAACATATGGTATCTGTCTTTCTCTGCCTGACTTATTTCACTTAGCATAACACTCTCCAGTTCCATTCACGTTGCTACAAATGGCCAGATTTCATTCTTTCTCATTACAAAGTAGTATTCCATTGTATATATAAACCACATCTTCTTTATCCATTCATCAGCTGATGGACATTTAGACTCTTTCCATAATTTGGCTATTGTTGAAAGTGCTGCTGTAAACGATGGAAAACAAATTCTATTTGTTTGGCCCCTGGGAGGACATTGGTGGTGGATTCATGACTCCTTTGTAGCTGGAACTTCTAGGGATTTCAGCATCTCAGTCTAGCCCATAAACATCCATTAGAAGTTCTGCTAGTTTCTCCTTACCCCACCTATGATGGATTTCCCTGATCTTATTGTTGCATGTCTAAAGATAGGAGCAGCTATTGGCCTCTCTTTTCTAGAAAGAGTTGATTACTTTCTGGAAATCAGCTCCATTGGCTTTCTTTGCATCTTCTTTGATGATATTTTAGCAGAATCTCTTGGGACTTTCTATATCTTAACTGGAAAAGGAAGTCAAAAAACAGACTTTTTAAGAAAAACAAAGACAGGGGGCGCCTGGGTGGCGCAGTCGGTTAAGCGTCCGACTTCAGCCAGGTCACGATCTCGCGGTCCGTGAGTTCGAGCCCCGCCTCGGGCTCTGGGCTGATGGCTCGGAGCCTGGAGCCTGTTTCCGATTCTGTGTCTCCCTCTCTCTCTGCCCCTCCCCCGTTCATGCTCTGTCTCTCTCTGTCCCAAAAATAAATAAACGTTGAAAAAAAAAATTAAAAAAAAAAAAAAAAAATAAATAAATAAATAAATAAATAAATAAAAGAAAAACAAAGACAGGACATTCTTTTTTCTTGATCTATATTCATCTTTATTGTAATTTTCTATGGACAAGACCAAGGAAGCAAAAGCAACATATGTTAATGTTTCAAAAGTATTTTTTTGGCCTAAAGATTAAAGATACAGGAAAATGCTCTCTTCTAATTAGTGAAGTCTTTTTTAGAGAATATAAATTTTAGAGTTATTTGCTTCAGTGGAGAGCAGAATAGCTGTACTTGTAAAGAAGACAATTATTAGCAAGTACAATATAGATTTTGAGAGTGTTTTATTGATTCAAAGCACTAAAAATGTGACGTTGTTGGCCATAGATTTTTTTCAGTTAATAAAGTCACAAATTATGCTTAATAAGAATATGTATGCTTTTTACTAAGAGTCTTAATAAAGTGTTGAAATCAGATATCAATTTAATAACTACATTGGCTAAGTTGAGAAATATTTATCTGAACATTTGACTTTTAAGTATTCACTTAATAACCAGAAAGAAAATAAGCATTCCCATTTCAAGAAAAAGAAATTAATTATTTCCTTCTGAGCTATGTTCACTTAAGTTGAATGACTTCATTTTTTTATACTTTAAGCCATGATAATTCCCATATGTGTTATTTTTGTAGATGATAAGCCATGGAGATCACTGTAGTTAAAAAATAAAATCTAGGTGTGCCTGGGTAGCTCAGTCGGTTAAGCATCTGACTTTGGCCCAGGTCATAATCTCATGGTTCATGAGTTTGAGCCCCACGGTGGGCTCTGTGCTGACAGCTCAGAGCCTGGAGCCTGCTTCCGATTCTGTGTCTCCCTCTCTCTCTGCCCCTCCCCTGTTCACGCTCTGTCTCTCTCTCTCTCAAAAATAAATAAACATTAAAAAAATAAAAAATAAAAATAAAAAAATCTATATAATATAGCAAATATTATTCAGACTCATTTTGTAATTATCAAAGACCACTGATGATTTAATGCCTAGAGAAACTGAAATCTGAAAACTGTGTAGCCTCACATAAGCTCATTTTGCCTGGTTTTTAAGTTCTATTTTACTGTTGTGGTCATTTAGAATAAAAGCAGATTCTAATTTTATACACTGAAGAGAACCTAATATTTGAAATAAAGCAAAATAAAGTTTGGGATATCAATTCTTTTTTAGACTATTTTTGGCATCCATTTTTTTCTTTTACTTTTGGAGAAAGTTAAAAGAACATTTAATTTCTCATGTGATAGGGTTAAATATATATTCACCACTCCATTTCTAATGACTTCACGTTGAACCACAATTATTCTAAGATTAGGAAGAAGTCAGATACAGGATGTCTGGGTGGCTCAGTCAGTTAAGCACTGACTCTTGATTTTGGCTCAGGTCATGATCTCATGCTTTGTGAATTCGAGCTCCTCATCCAGCTCTGTGGGGATAGCATGGAGTCTGCCTGGGATTCTGACTCCCTCTGTCTGTCCCTCCCCTGTTGGAACTCTATCTCTCTCTCAAAAATACATAAAAATAAACTTAGAAAAAGAGAAATTAGTCAGATACAATGTTTAACAAAGGATGCTTGTATTTTTCTATTAATTCAAGGAGAAAAGTAAATGTAAAAATAATTTAGGACAAATCACTATTTTCTCCTGATATCTAGCGTCTCTTTCACACCAAAAAGTGGCTCTCAAAAATGGGTCAAAGTGTATCCACTACGATCATCATAACAGCATTGCAAAATATGAGATTCAGACCCCTGAGCAAACTCAGTAAATCAGTTCCATTAATTAATTTCATCCTGTTTATGTAAAAATTCACTTAGGAAATCTGACTTTCCCTTCCCTGAGACTGTTTCTTCTCTCTTTAAGTTTGCAATTTGGCCAAGCCTAAGGTAAAGGAAACACTTAAAAGTGTAATGTTATTTTTACTTCTTAAAAATCTCATATGTGAAGTTTTTTCAGTTATACTCAGAATGAAACCTGCTAATATTCTGTTTCACTTATAGCCCTTACAACTTTCTTTTCCTGGCCCACCCTAGACATCATGAGTTTGAAAGACAAATACATGCCCCCTTGCCTTTATTCATGGACACATTCTCTCTTTCAAAACTAGCTTCTCTGATAGGCTTACCAATAAGAAGTTCCACCTGCTATACCTTTAAGTAATTAATCTGAAGTGTTTGCCAGACCTTACAGTTTTTCCCTTTGCTGATAAGCCCATTACCACTTTTAGGAACCACAATAGATAGTAACCTCTTTTAACCTCAGATAATTCTTTTCCTCTTTAAGGACTATGTTGTCTGATATTAATGTAGCTGTTTCTTTTAGTTAATATTTACATATTTTCTTTTAGTTTCTTTTAGTTAATATTTACATATATGATATACATATCATATATATCTAAGATTAGAAATTAATCAGATACAGGGCACCTGGGTGGCTCAGTTGGTTAAGCAAATATATATATATATATATATATATATATATATATGGATTGAACAAAGAAATATGTATATATATACACACATATGTATATGTATATATACATATACATATACATATATATACATATACATGTATATACATGTACATATATACATACACATATGTATATATACATATCAATCTTTCTCCTTTCAAAATATCTGTGTTTTCATCTTAAAAGGGTATCTTAGAAATGACATATAGCTATATGTTTTTTCCAACATGCAGTTGACCTTTGAACAACACAGATTCAATCTGTGTAGGCCCACTTACAGATTTTTTTAAATAAATACAGCATAATACTGTAATATAAATGCAAATAACTATAAATGGAGTTTCATACATTTCATATTCATACATTTCATATTACATACTGTAAATGTATTTTCTTTTCCTTATGATTTTTAATAACATTTTATTTTCTCTATCTTACTTTATTATAAGAATACAGCATATAATACCAATAACATACAGAATATAGGTAAACTGACTATGTTATCAGTAAGGCTTCCAGTCAACAGTGCAATATTAGTACTTAACAATTTGGGGGAGTCAAAAGTTATACATGGATTTTTGACTGCACAGGGGGTTGATGCCCTAAAACCTAATGTGTTTGATGGTCAACTCTATATCTGAATTGACCTGGCTAGTTTGCTCCATTTACATCTATTGTTACTAATATATTTAGAGTTACTTCTACCCTCTTTTGTGCTTTGTCTGTTCTATTTTCCTATGCACCTCATTTCTTTCTTCTTGCTTTCTTTCAGATAAAATTCTTCAATGCCTTTTCATCTGTACTCTTTCAAACACTATACTCAGCCTTGAAATTTTAACAAGACACATTTAATCTACTAAAGTCTTAATCAGTGTCTCTACCCTTTCTCTAAAAACTAAAAAGCATTTTAATTCCAGTCACCTTCCTTCAATGCACCTGTTGATGCTTTTTTAATATTTTAATTGTATCCTGTTTTGAGTGCATCCCCCTGTGAATGTTATTATTTTTGGTGTATACAGCAATTTTTATATTTATTTTACATTTGATTATTTTATCACCGTTCCTTATAGGATTTCATATTTTTCTCTGGGCTTGTTTTCTGTATTATTGAAGTAAACATCAAGCATCTCTGCTTTTGTCCATGTGAAAATGTCTGTTACCCTTAATCTTGAATGAATGTTTAGTTGGCTATAATTATGAATCCATATTTTGCAATCTAAGCAGAGATTAGATTTTTTTATTATTTTTTATTACTTTAAATTTATTTATTTATTTATTTATTTATTTATTTATTTATTTATTTTGCCAATTGACTTTTTCACTGAGGACGTAGTCACTGAAATGTTCCAAGTTCATGTGGCAGCCTAAGTTTCAATCCTCACCATTACTTGTCTCCCTTTCCTAAATATGGCCATTAAAACTAAAGCTTTAGGTTTGATGTCTCCCTAGTATATCCTGGTTTCATGTTATCTTATCATTTTAGTTTCACCTCACTTTTCAGTATTGGCTTTTGTGTATTGACTCTACATGTTGTAAGAACAGTTTTGCATTTTAAAAATGTTTGCTTTATCTATCTCCTTCAGAATGTCTGGTGATTTCAATGAGATGATTTTTCAAGCAATAAATGCTATATTGCTTGATTCAACAATTTTTTCAAAGTTTGCCTCTTTCTCATTTCCTCTGATTTTGAGCTTGTGTTCCATAACCCATCATAATGACCACTCCTTGCACACACCCTCAATTCTTTTGTTCCCTTTTCATTCCATCACACGGAAGTAGCAAAACCACAGACCTGGTTACACAACTCCCATCTGCTTCATAAGCATTATGTTTAATATAATTGTGCTGACTGGGGTGTGCTTTAAATTTATGACAGCAAACCTTAAGTAATTTACCAGTGCTGTACAATCCTCTACCTCTCTACAGTCAACTGTTTGTTCTATTCTCCAGGAAGACATATTCACACCTCTTTTTCTCTTTCTTTCTTTCTTTCTTTCTTTCTTTCTTTCTTTCTTTCTCTTTCTTTCTTTTCTCTTTCTTTCTTTCTTTCTTTCTTTCTTTCTTTCTTTCTTTCTTTCTTTCTTTCTTCTTTCTTTCTTTTGTTATCAACACAGCTCGAACTAGTGTCTCTACCTCTTCCTTCACTGAATAAAAAGATAGTAAAAAAAGAAAATAAAGAATGACCTCATTCTTCCCAGCACCATATCTTCTGATGTTCCTGCATCTTTTACTCTTCACACAGCCTCTCCTTCCATTGGAGAGGCCCAAGGATGTCTGTGCTCCTGTCTTGTAATAATATGCTCACTTATACATTGGATCCCATCTCCTTCACATACTCAAAACCTGCTCCTTCAATCATCTCTCTTCCACAGCATTAATAGTTCCTATCCCCCTTCCCAACAGCATATAAACAAGCTGTGATCTTTCTCTGTTTAATGTCACTATGGCAACTCCCTAGCATAGCACTGTGAAATGAGGTACAGGGCCAGAGGGTATACTGAGACATGAACACATCTCACAGTTCCTGGCCTCAGACATCTGTGAGTAGTAGAGGAAAAACAAGGTCTGAAAATATTAAGTAGTCTTTGTTATTTTCTTTTTTGTTTAATTTTGAAATAATTTTAGACTTGCAGAAAAAAATAATCTTTCCAACATATGGAGCTGAGTCAATCGGACATCCGCAAAACAAAAACACTTTTGAGAAAGGAAGTTAGTGCTTTGTTCATTGAATTATCTTGGTATCTTCATTGAAAATCAATTGATAGTAAACGTAAGAGTTTATTTTGGACTTTCAATTGTTTCACCAATCTGTGTGCCCATACCACATTGTCTGAATTACTATGACTTTATGGTAAGTTTAAAATTGGGTAGTATAAGTTCTCCAAGTTTTTTTTTTTCAAATTTATTTTGGATATTTTAGGTTCTTTGTATTTCCAGACATTGTAGGATCAGTATATCCATTGTTGGCAACAACAAAAATAAAAACATTTCACGTTTTTGACAGGGTTTATGTTAAATATATACATAAAATCTGGTAGAATTGACATCTTCATAATTTGAGTATTCCAGTTCACGAATATATATTATTTCTTTATCTACTTTGAGTATTCCAGTTCACAAATATATATTATTTATCTACTTAGATCTTCTTTAATTTATCTCAGCAACGTTTTGTAGTTTTCAGTATAAAAATGTTACTTCCTTTGTTATATTTATCCCTAAGCTCTTATTGATACTAATAATAATAATTTAAGAAAAATTTAAGAAAAAAGTTATTATTTTTATTTTTAGGTTTTTCATTATTAGAATATTGAAATAAAATAAATTTTTGTATGTTGGTCATGTATCCTAAAACCTTGCTTGATCTATTTTTTTCTAGTAATTTTTCTGTGCATTCCTCAGGAGTTTTACTAACAGGATCCAGTCATCTGCAAATAAAGTTTATCTTTTCTCTTTCCAACATGTATAACTTTAATTTCTTTTGTCTTTTTCCTTTCCTTTCCTTTCTTCTTCTTCTTATTTTCTTCCTATCTTTTCTTGTTTTTTAATTGCACTTCTTGTGTTTGAATCCTGGCTTCACCACAAAGAAAGTCCAGGAAAGTTACCTTATCTCTTGGACTTTTCCATTTCACCATCTACGATGTGGGGTTAATTATTAGTAGGATATACCTTAAAGTGTTGTTTTTCAAATCAAATGTTTAAACATGCATAAAGGTTAGAATATCATGTGTGGAGTTGTGTACATTCTCAATAAATATTAGTTGCTATTATTTAACTGCAAACGTATTAATTGTGTCTATAGTCAGTCAGAATTACCTTTCTGAGTTCTTTTCAATGTCTTTGGCTGGCCTCAGCTCTAAAATCTTCATTACAGCCATACTCACCACTTCTCTGAGATTAGCATTCAGGCTTCAGCCAGTACCAGAGTAGGTATATTTGAGACCATTTTTCTTTTTTTCAGTTATAACTCTTATATCCATTATATCAGAAAAAGTCAACAGAAAATGGCAAATATAATTTCTTAGTTTCTAGTGCCTAATGATTAAAAAAAAAACCTTTTTAATGAATTAAAAAAGCACTTTTTAATGTATAACGTCTATGAATAAACTTTGAGAGCAAAAAACTTGAAGTTTGCCCAGAACATTCAATAAACTTGGCTTCTTAGTCATATATGTAAAAGTAACACATAAACAATACAAATGTTGGGGTTTCTTGGGTGGCACAGTAGGTTAAGCGTCTGACTCTTTTATCTCAGCTCAGCTCACGATCTCACAGTTTGTGAGTTTGAGCCCTGCATCGGGCTGTGCGCTGATGGCATGGAGCCTGCTTGGGATTCCGTCTATCCTTCTCTCTGCCCCTGCTTCTGCCCCCCTTGAGCTTTTTCTCTCTCTCTCTTTTAAACAAAAAATAAACTTAAAAAAACACAAATGTGTTACATAGAATATAGAAAATAACAGGCATTCTATCACAGTATCATGTTAATGTTTGCATATATTTACTTGGGAAAACTTAATTTAATTAGGAAGAAAAATTCCAAGGCTATACCAAAAATTTGGCTCAATTTTTTCTTATTTTTAGTTAATATATCATGTTGTTTACAAGTAATACAAGAACATAGCACTCATTGCAACATTGAAAAGCCATTAAAAGTGTTAATTTTATGCCCCAACAATGTTACAGTGAGTTTCAGTCAATTGTGTATATACAGTTTGTTTTGTAAGAATTAAATATTACCTAACGTCCACTCAACAAAAGAATAATTTCTAAGCTTACAACACAGGGTTTGGCCCATTGTTCTATTTTGAAGAAAAGTAACTTATCTGAAATGTAATACTAATTTTTTAACTTTGCTCACTTAAGACATTGATGAAATAAACTGGGAAACAATGTAAACTAAAGCCCACTGCAAAGGTTGACTAAGCTCATTAGCATATGAAAAATAAATTTCCCAGGCAAAATGACAGTGGCATATATATATAAAAAAAATAGATTTTCTTTGTGGAATTTCTGGAAACAACAAAATGGTGGATCATATTGTGTTAAATGGCAATCTATTCTGCTGCATCATGCAGCTAGTCTATGGTTTGAAATACTTCACAAAATTAATAACTGAATCTGGGTTCTTGCTATGACTTTCTGAACATAAATTCGAATATAATTGTTGGAACTGAGTAATGGGAACTAATAATCATATAGCAAAATGAGCTCAGCTAAAGTAAACAAATATGCATGGTTACCAAATAAATTCAGTCACCAAAGCAATGTAGCTTATGTATTTCCCACTCTTCCTGTTTCCATAAAGAGGAGACATTTTCTAATCTCTTTCTTGGAGGAAAATCATGTGAAAGGAATCTATTCAGCTTCTGCCTGCCTTCTTGTTCACTTTTCCCCAAGAGAGGAAGACTGATTTATCTGTTTGATAAGTTTGCAAGAAAGGGCTGAGCATGCTCAGTTAAATCCAATGCACGGCCCCCTCCTGCTTCTCTGATCTGCCTGCTTGCAGATGTGACCAACTCCCCTTAGGACTGTTGTGAATGCAAACTACATGACTGCACAAAACTGCCAACAGTATCTGGAGGCCTTCTGTAGCCAACATCTAGGGATAATAAGCAACAATTGTGTGACTCCCTCTGGCTGATCTTGGCCTGGCCTGGTAGGTGCAGCATTGACATAAGGAGGCACAGCTTCCAAATTAAGATCATTAATAAAGATAATGATAACCATAGCAGAACCCAGGCCTTCTGATTCTACCAATTTTCACTTCACTGTACGTATGGTCTGTTGTCTTGAACACATTCAAACTCTGTCTAACTTCTGATGCTTCTTGCATGAAAACAAGCGGAACCAGGCAAGCTCCTAGTGTTCTGTGCACATAAGATTATATGAACCCAAATCAGGGAAAATCCTACGTGGCATAAATCCATAATGTATAACTGTTCTGGCAGAACATAGAAATGTATATATAAATACACTTGAAAGATGCCAGGTGCTATGCAAATGTAAGACGTTATTATTGTTGCTATTCATCCATTCTTTATAAAATTATATGGGTCATTTTTCATTCAAAATATCTGCCTAGCAACTGCTAGTTTGAGCTTACACCTCAAGAGGATTTTATGCACTGGCCAAAATCACCAGCCCGGCCTGCGTTAGGTTTCTGTGATTGTGCCACGTGGACTCCGGGCCAGGTAGTCTTGAATCGGTTCCCTCACTTGGACTCTGCTCCCAGGGCCCTAATTTTCTGGCTCAGCTCAGGTTCAAAGATGTGTCAGACAGCAATATCTGGCAATTCTAGGGCAGGAAAGGCCCCAAACTAAACTGAATTGGGAAACCTCATAGGGTTTCTATGCCAGGACTTGCTGGAAAGGGAGCAATATTTAAGAGAAGAAGAAGCAGGAATGCATCTTTCAGTCCTAGAGACAGATTTGGACTTCTCCCCCACCCCTGCCACACACACACACACACACACACACACCCCATACTTTCAACATTAAAGCATTCCTTAATAATGAATTCTCTCTCTGCGTCATGAGCAACCTAACAACCTAACAAGAATAATTCAAGAAATAAAAGGGACTGAACACCAGTGCATATGAGACTATTCTAGCAATACGTTAACAAAATATCTTTTTTCCTAATAAATAGATTATATGAAACAGTTAAGAGAGCCTGAGTTAAGATATATTTAAACTGCCAGCTTTACTTCGTATCAAAGCTAAAACCTTTTAAGCTTTGTTTACATAACTCCTAGACTGTATGCTTCCTCATCTACATCTCTTGATGCCTTTGGAATGAAACACTATCTGGCTACATGATACGGAGTAGTGCCATGTGGGAAGTAACCTACTGAACCCTCCTCTGGAACGGAGGACAGAGAGTAATGCAGGAGATGACTTTGAACCAATTAGTAGTGGCACTGGCAGATACTGAGGAACCTGCCAGGGGAGTAAGTTCCAGCCCTCATGCAGCTGGGGGAGGGGTGGAGGATGGTGAAAGACATCCCTGTTTTCATTTATAACTTTATCAATATTGTTTGTTTCTTGGATGCAGAGCCTCTATGCCCACATTTCTGTCCTGGAAGCAGATTGTGACAAAGCATGGTTGTGGCCCACAGTAGACTTGTATTGATAGATTGTCTGATTAGATTGCTCCAGTACAAAGCATGTACCATATTAAAATATCCCGTGCTGTCTCTGGTATATAACAAGTGAGATGTCAGAAGCCTGGCCCTAAGCTTGAGTTGGCCCATCTGCTTCTGAAGCAGAGGTGGTGCCTTAAGGCTGCTGGTACATAGGGGACAAGAGAAAATGGCATCATTACCTGGATCACTGGTCATCAGACTTGAGACTATGAACTTTCTCTTTTCCTAAAATCACTGATCACTGATTATGCTCAAATGCTTTCATGCTCCTCACGATTCTACAAACTCACACAGTATATGCAAATGCCCCTTCATGTGGCCTCTGATCTACGTTTTTGTACCTTTCTATTACAACTCTCTTTCCTGCTGGAGTGAATTCTAATGTCAGTTCCTTCTGGCAGGTACCTGGTAACATCTTCACCTTTCTTCTGTGACCCATCTGACAGAGGACTTCCAAAATGTAAAAGCATCATTTTACTTGCACGAAGCTCCATGAGAGCAGGGATATTTGTTTTGTTCATGGATGTAACCCCAAGTACACAACATATTGTAGATGTTGTTGGCTCATGTTGAATCATTCATTGCATGTATTTTTTTATTCTCACGACTTCATTTTTTTCAGTGCTCTAAAGGTTATGCAACCAAGTTTTTATTTATCTTTATTCACCTAGCTCATTCTCTGCTTCTCCCAGTAGTATACCTAATACAGTACCATATGGTGAAGGCCCATCAAAATTCAAGTTCATTCATACACCTTTGATCTGTTAAGAATTGCTACACTAGATGGCTCTACCAGTAACTATATATATATATATATATATATATATATATATATATATATAGCTTATTTATGTTGAGAGAGAGCGAGAGCAAGAGTGTGAGTGGGGTGAAGGCAGACAGAGAGGGAGAGAGAGAATCCCAAGCAGGTTCCACATTGTCAGCATAGAGCCCCATGTGGAGCTTCATCTCAGGACCGTGAGATCATGACTTGAGCTGAAATCAAGAGTCAGATGCTTAACTGACTAAGCCATCCAGGCACCCCTAACAGAAATTATATTTAAAGGGATCAACCATTATACTTTTTTGCAAATATTTTTTAATGGCAAAGCAGTGTTTGAAACAAAATAAATGGACTTTCATAACTGGGAGAATGTTAGCAATCATCCAGGTCAAAACTTTGTAAGATCAAGAAATCAGGTATAGGGAGATTTAAACAATTATTGAAGGTCATATCATTACTAGTAATCACTCAATAAATAATTTTTGCTTAATCAATTCTAGAAATAGAGAAGCACCTCATCTTCTTTTATATATCTACAGATTCCAAAACATTTGTGAAAACCTGTCCTAAATCGGTACAGGATCTCTTTTTAATTTAGTCTAGGAATGCCAAGAAATAAAATATTTATATGTCTGTTATGTGCTATAAGAATTAAGAGTTGAGTTCAGAAAAATTCAGCAAAAACTCTCAGCTCCTGACATTCTAGCTCTGACTTCCAAGGGCTTCGGGCTATTTCTCTTCCACCTGGGAGACAAATGGTTATTAAATCTCTGCAATTAAGTGTAACATGAGGATTTAAATGGACTCAAATTTTCAAAATTGTACCTTAATTTTTTAGCTTGGTAAGACTTTACCTCAATCAAATAGCACCACATTTAGCTAGCAGCAGGAAGAGGAAAACGAAGTTGAGGGCAATTAAATATATATTCAAAAATACTTCCCGTGCACTAAATTTGATGTCAAGTTCTAAAAGAATGCAAAGACGAATAAGTAAAACTCTCTGTTTCAGGAAGCTTAGAATTTATTAGCACAGATAGAGAACACCCACAATGGCGATACAAAGCAGAAAATTAAGAGGTATGTCTTGAGTGGCTCTAATTTTATAGGGAACTAAGAATGCCTGTGCATATGATAGGTCTGGGCAGAACAGAAGCTGAAAGAGCAGAGAGAGGTGGCAGTGGCAGCCTAGTTCATTATGAGGGCAAGACCCAGAGGTTACGCACATCACTTCTTCTCACATCCTGTTGGCAAGAACTTAGTCATATGACCACCCTAAGCTACAAGTGATACTGAAAAGTACAATCTTAGCTGGAAGTCCATGTGCCTAACTGAAGTCAAGGAAAGGAGTTTTTTCAGTTAAATTTTAACTTTTTTTTCTGCATCTATTGAGATTATTATATACATTTTTAAAATGTGTTCTTGCAGTGAATTGTTATTAATAGGTATCCTCACTGGAGCAATTTTGCATACTTGAAATAAACCCAATGTGATAACAACATTATCTCTTACTTAAATTTCTGGATTTGGCGTTCTAATTATTTTAGAGTTTTGTGTCTATGCTGATGTTTCTGCTCAGCTAGATATATACTTTTTTCATATTGACTGCAGTAGACTTTTATTTTTAACTTCTGAACTACTTCTGTTTGGCTTTAATATTCTCTAAACTGTCCAATTCCCCTATGATCTTCCACTTAGAAAATCTGCACCTATTTGAGGGGGAACATGCTTCCCTAAATTTGATCTGGGTTGACAGGTATGGAAATCCGATGTGGAGAGAGATATCACCGGAGCCCAGGGGACTCTACAGGACACATGATAGAATCTAAGAAAAAAACCTTTAAAGGTCACATTCCACAAAGGACTAGAAAAGAAATGAATGAAATAGCCCGTTAGGGACACTTGAGTTCTCTGGGCTGGCAAATCCCCCAGAGCTACTGCCTGGCCTAACTTCTTATTGTTTCTGGCCTCTGAGAAATTCCCTCATTTACCATCACTCAACCAAGCTTCAAAGAGGTGTTGGGTTTTATTCAAAATACTACTCAAGTATATTATACATAGTTATCATATGTGCTATACCAGGAAGGGGTTTACTTTATATCTATTCCACTCTACCGCCAGAAAATTAAGTCCCCATTAGTCTTTCTCTGTGAACTTGATTATTACTACCAAATCCATACACCTGAGCTTCCGACTGCGGTCTCATCAGTCATTGTTGACCACTCACCGTCACCTTGAAATTCTCCTCTCTTAACTTAAGTGACATCAGACTCTATGGTGTTTCTTCTACCTCAGTTACTACTCTTCCTCCATTTCTTTCTCTCTCTCCTCTTTCTCAACCTTATTTCTAAATTTTGGAATGTCCTATACTTGGTGCCTGAGCCTCCTCTAGTTCCACATTTTTTCCCTAGAAGATCTTTTTCACTCTAATATTAAATGCCATTTAAATTTAAACCTCCTGAGCTCCAAGTCCATTTTAACTTGTCCATGTAACCCAGACCATTGGGTCACAATTAAATGTATCCACAAAACATGTTCTTCCCCCAGGCTTTCTTTTGTCAATTAATTACTCCACCAACCCAACTGCAGGAGTAAAACATATATGACTAATTCATCTTTCCTTTCTTTTCCTTGTCTCTCATTTGTAATCTATAAGCATTTCCTGATACTTCTGCTGCTGAAACATATCTGAAAATGTCCATTTAACTCTATCCACATTTATCCAAAGTATCTTAGTCTTCTTACTGGTCCTGTTGAAATGTCCTTCTGTACAGTCTCTCTGCTTCTTTTCTTCTCCCCATGGTCTCTTTCCCACTGCTTAGCCAGAATGACTCTTCAAAAAGTTAATTCATAGTAAATCAATTGCTCTGCTTAAAAATCCTTCCAGGATTTTTGCTAGCACCTGTGGCAACATCCAGCATGGTAGCATAGTCAACAGGGCTCTGCAAGTGAGGAAGGCAATCTTCAGAGCATCCTCCCTGCCTCACTTCAGCTGTGCAGAAATCCTCTTTGTTCCTTAATTCCAGCCAAGCTTTTGCCTGCCCTGGGCTTTTGTAATTGCTATTTTCTTCTTCCCTCCCTTCTGTTCCATGAATGACTGGTTCCTTTTCACTATTCAAGCATCAACCAAATACCAAGTCCTCAAAGTGTTTGCTCCTGGCCCTTTTAGCTAAGTAGCCCTCTGCAGTTAGGATCTATCAGGTTGGGATCCGTGGGTGGCTCAGTGGGTTAAGTGTCTGACTCTTGATTTCAGCTCAGCTCATGATCTCATAGTTTGTGAGTTTGAACCCTGCATCAGGCTCTGAACTGGTGGCACAGAGCCTGCTTGGGATTCTCTCTCTCTCTCTCTCTGCCCTTCACCTGCTTGCATTTTCTCTCTCTCTCTTTCTCTCAAAATAAATAAATAAACAACAACAAAAGAGAATCTGTCAGATCACCCTGTTCATTTTATCCGAAGCACTTATAAAGTCTGTATCTTATTTATATATGTTTACTGATTACATACACCTAAAGGAATATAGGCATCTTGAGACCAAACTGTCACTGTCTTGTCATTATTCATGTATCCCCAAGCCTGGAGCCATGCCGGCCTTCTTCCAATAGTTATCAAGTACAGGAATAAGCGAAGACACTGCAAGATGGTATTAAATGACTATGAATTGTTAGGACTGATGGTTTCAGATAATCAACATTTGTGGTTGCCAGCATGATGCATACTGTTCACTAATCTATTCTGAGTTTGTAAATAAATCTGTTTATTCAGATTTGCAGTTTACAGTATGATAATGAGGTTACAGACTTTAATAGTAAAAACTAAGAAACAACTTAAAAGCCTTAAAGTTAGTGATTGCTTAAATAATGTCTAGAATATCTATTTTGTATAATGTTTTGCAACCTTTAATGCCTTTCCGATGTCATCAGTGTTCTCAAACTAAATGTATGCTGTACAGGTATTATTCTGTACTTAGAAAAATAGCCTAATTTTAATTTGAAGACTGAGATGAAAACAAATTTTATTTTGAAAGAAAAAAAAGATCATGTGGTGGCTGGACATTAATTTCTGTCATTTTCAGAAATATCTTTCTCAGTTTGAGTGTTTGGTGAACAAACAAACAAACAAAAAAACCCTATAATGTAATTTAGAAGGAAAAAGAAAATAAAAGAGCTCCATAAAGAATATAAAAATGTCTAAGATTTTCGAGTTTTATTTTATTTTGTTTATTCTTGAACATTATATACTAGGTTCCACATTCCATCACTCCCTTTTTCTTTCATGTTTTCCACACACCCTAGTGTCTCTGTCACCTTTACGTTAATAAATCTGTGCAAGAAAATACAACTTTCCCTTGTTTTCTTCCATTAAATATGAATGAACTACAGAGCAGGGTTTGTGTTTGCAGTGGTTATAAATTTATATTCTTGGCAGCCATGACCGAAAATCCAAAAGGAAAAACGGGGTGTGAAGGGTAGGAGTGGAAGCAGAAACACCTCCGAAGCAGTGTTACCTTTTCCCTTCCTTCCTTTTGCGCTGCCAGAAGTCAGGACTCGGGAGGGACAACAGGATGTCAAAGAAAGCTGGTCTTCTCCATTCATTCCAGAAGGGCCAGTGGGGATTCTGCTTAGGCGTGACGCCAGGAATAGTGGAACTTTGCTTTCATTCTTTATATCCTTTCCTCTCCTAGTCACACATTCACCCACATATTTAGACAAGTAGGAAGTTATTTCAACAAACATAGTCTTATAGCAATTCCAAATGAAGTGGGGGGAAAAAAACCCAGCAAAGGTTGATTCTGTTTTACCTTTATTTTTATAATACCATGAGTTGAATACTTTTTTAAGTATGAGGAACATTGCATTCTCAGGGAAATTAAGAATTAAAATTAATACCTTAGCAACATAATTGAGGCTCCATAGGTGAATTTCAAATTGATTTGGTAAATATTGCCTTCTCTGGGCAGAAAAGGGATGATGAATGTTAAATAGGACTCCATCTGAGTTTATGGAGTCCAAATGTTACTGCTTTCTAAAGCAATGACACTCACACCTTCTGAATTTTATGGTTAGCTATTTGTCGCCTAAATCAAAGTTGTGTGTTATCAGCTTGGCAAACTTGTGACAACATTGTCATTCCTGCTTTCAATGGAAGGTTGAAAAGGAAACCGCTCCTCATTTCTTTTCTCCTTTCACTGGGTTCTCGAAGCTTCCTGATTGGTTACTCTGTGACCCAAACCACCTCATTAGAGAAACTGATCCAATTTGGGAAATAACAAGGCGTACTTCCCGACAACAAACAATTCTAAATACTTGAAAGAAAGTTACGTCCATTTATGAGTCACTTTCCTAACTTATTCTGGACCTATTACTAGACAAAATAGAGGAACACCATCACTTTCTGATTCACATACAGATTTAATTAGTGCACAACTGGGAGCCTGTTTCAAGTCATAAAAATGTTGGTAACTCATAGGAGGATATTTGTGAGCCAATTTAGAAGGTCTACAGTAAGTTTAGCAAATTTAATGAAACCAGTAACACCACAGACTAGTAAAGGCAGGCTCTTGGCAGTCCTCTGTGACATGTACAAATCACTTGTGTGTTTGGGAATAATTATACTGAAAGTGATTTATAAATTAAATAGTAATCATGGAAAGAGTAGAATGATGCCAAACCTGCATGTCTCCCAGACTTTGCATTCTTCCCCATCCTCAAGGGGGGACACTTGTCCCCCACACTGATATTTGTTTTTCCCTTAGACTCCAAAAATAATCGTGATTTTGGTTAGGAAATTAAAGAAACTCTAGAAACTAGGTCAACACCACAGCAGCAATCACCCTTCCTTTATAGTCTGTCCCTGACAACAAGCCTTCTACCATGTTCCAAAAAAAAGCTCCTCATCCTATCCCTCTAGTATGTAACTAATTTCCTGGATTATTCACAGATCCAGAGCCTCTGTTGCGTGGCATGCATAGTGTCCGTATCTCAGTCCCTTTACTACAGTGTTCTACCTTTGTTTGTCTGCACCACTTTTGGTACTGCTTAAAAGCATTGCCATCTTGTTCCTACCCAGAGACCTGACTCAGCCATTCCTAACGTTGCTCACCTCCTGCCTACCCAACACTGAGTTTTGGTTACTCTTCCAAACCTGGTACATGTCAGAATTAAAATAGTTATTTGGCGTTGACTCTTGAAGATGGTTTCTTTCATACCCATTACGGTTATTGGTTGCATTCTCTGGATGCAGTGTTCTGCTCCTTTTTTTTTAAAGTTTATTTCTTTATTTTGAGGGGGTGGAGGGGCAGAGAGAGGGAGAGAGAGAATTTCTAGTAGGATCTACACTGTCAACACAGAGTCCAATGAGGGGTTTGAACTCATGAACCATGAGATCATGACCTGAGCCGAAACCAATAGTCAAACCCTTAACCGATTCAGCCACCCAGGCACCCCAGTGTTCTGCTTTTTAAGAAGACTTTTCTCCAACTAACAAGCAGCTGGTAATTTCTTGTGTTAAGGGGTGGGCAGCTGCAGGGTGACAAATCCTAGGTCTTGGAGTCTGCCTTGTTAGTTAAAAGGTATAAGATCTGTCAAGGGACACTTGAGCTTCTCCTATGAAGATTAACAATAATGGAACCATTTTGGAAAATAAATCTTTAATACCCCTGGGGTAACCATTAGGAGGATCCTGAGAGCAGGAATAGTTGCTCAGAAAAGAAGACATCCAAATTCTTGGCTGCTGGTATGTGCCTCCTCTTATCACAACTCCTGTGAGTAAATCTGCCTATTGGCAGTTCTAAAAGCAAAGGCGATAGAAGAGCATGAAAGGAAAATTGTAAAGTAACAAAGTTTATATTTTTAAGTGATTAAACAAAAACAAGTAATAAAAGAATAAAATTCAACTTAATTAAAATATTAAAATATCAAAGAAGAATGAGAGTTTAAATACTAAGTAAGAAAATTAGTGAAATTTACAATAAAGAAAATAAAAGGTAAAATTTAACAGGACAGAAATTTAAAGACATTAACATTAGAATGGATACCATCAAGAAGAGGAGAGATCATAGGTACTGGCCAGGATGTGATGAAAAGGGAACGCTTATATACCGTTGGTATGAATTTCAACTGGTCCAACCACTACGGAAAACAATATGGAGTTTCTTCAAAAACTTAAAAATAGATCTACCATATGATCCAGCAATTCCATTTCTGGATATATACTCAAAGGAAATGAAAACAGAATTTCAAACCATGCTTATTACAGTCTTATTCATAATAGCCAAGGTATGGAAACAACCTAAAATGTCCATCAGTGGATGAATATATATACTGGCATATACATACTGGAATGTGCATAGTAGAATGTAATTCAACCACAAGAAAGGAGAACATCCTGCCTTTTGTGACAACATGGACGGAAATTAAGCACATGATGTTAAGTGAGGTAAGTCAGACAGTGACAAGTATTGTATGATATCACTTGTTATGGAAGCTGAAAAAGCAAAACTATTAAAAACAGAGTAAAATGGTGGTTACCAGAGCCTGGGGAAAGGGGGGCTAAGACAGATGTTGTTTGGGAATACAAGCATACAGTGAGTGGTAAATAAGCCATAGAGAACGAATGCATAGCGAAACGAATAGAGATAATGTGTTATAATCATCAAACTTGCTGAAAGAGCAGAACTTAAGTATTCCAGCCACTAGAAAGAAAGGATAATTATGTAACGTGTTAGAGGTGGTAAGTATCTTTACAATGGCAATCATATTACAATACATAGATGTATCAAATTAACATGTTGTTCACCTTAAATTTATACAATATATGTCAGGTATATTGAAAAAAATTTAAATTATACATATTGAATAAAATTTTCTGTATCTCCTTTTAACATATCAAATATGATTATGATTTAAAATATCAAAATGATTATGAGGAGCCAAAAATTAAATAAAGACATGAAAATGAGAGCAGCAAAAAATAAAAAGCTAAAACTGAGAAGTAACAATCTGTTACAACATTATAGAAAGAAAGTGGCTATGTGGGAATCAATGAGCAATGATACACAAATCTATTCTACAGCAAATTTAAATAGTGTTTCAAAGGTAATTCTGAATATTCTAAAAGTCTTAACCATTTACATTAGAAATTAACCTTCACAGGGGCACCTGGGTGGCTCAGTCGGTTAAGCATCTGACTTCGGCTCAGGTCATGATCTCGTGGTCCGTGAGTTCGAGCCCCGTGTCGGGCTCTGTGCTGACACCTCAGAGCCTGGAGCCTGTTTCAGATTCTGTGTCTCCCTCTCTCTCTGACCCTCCCCCATTCATGCTCTGTCTCTCTCTGTCTCAAAAATAAATAAACGTTAAAAAAAATTTTAAAAGAAATTAACCTTCACATAAAATGTGAGTTCAATTCATATTATACATTGTTCAACTTTCTGTTAACTATTTTGATTGCTCAACATTTTCATCTTCTAAAATATATGACACTTAACATCTTAGAAATGTAAAAGGATAATTTATTTGGAATTATAAATACTTAAACATCTTGAGAATATTGATCAAACATATTTACAGAAAAGTTGTGTCAATTCATGTTTACACCAGAAGCATATAGAATGCTCATCTCATTGCATCCTTGCTGACATCGGGTATTAGCACAAACTGATGATTTATTTTTATTTTTATTTCTTTAATGTTTATTCATTTTTGAGACAGAGAGAGAGAGACAGAATGTGAGTGGGGGAGGGGCAGACAGTGAGGAAGACACAGAATCTGAAACAGGCTCCAGGCTCTGAGCTGTCAGCACAGAGCCCACTCAAGGCTCGAACTCAGGAACTCTGAGATCGTGACCTGAGCCAAAGTTGGACGCTTAACTGACTGAGTCACCCAGGCGCCCATGATTATTTATTAATTTGATAGGTAAAGATAGACATTGTGTACATCAGACACTCGGAATAGATACCAATTTTCTGTGATTCTTCAAAACCTGGACAGTGCAGCATTACGAACCTAATAAGCACAATTTTTCAAGGTACTTCAATAATCTTTATATACCTAATTAATCAAATTTATAAATGAAATAATTCAGAATCTCTTCAGTATTTTAAACATTTTACAAGAGACAAATCTTATACATAGCAACACAGTGAGAGTAGGAAATGTGTATAGGCCCAAATTATAGAAGAGTCTCACACCATGGTAAACACAACTATAAACATTTATATACACAGAACTTTTTTAAATATTAAAATTCCAGGGCACCTGGATGGCTCATTCGGTTAAGTATCTGACTTTGGCTCAGGTCATGATCTCACTGCTCAGCCTGGAGCCTGCTTCAGATTCTGTGTCTCCCTCTGTCTCTGCCCCTCCCCTGCTCACAGTCTCTCTCAAATATAAATAAACATTAAAAAATTTAATATTAAAGTTCCAATTTATAAAAAAAATGATCCGAAATTAAAGAATCATAACACTAAAGTATTGCATTTTTTTCCTGTGCATTCAGATAATTTGCTAGGGAATCAGCCTGAAACTTTCAAGATTTGGTTTAAACTTTGTTAGTAAGTTTAAACCCAAGGGCATCTGGGTGGCTCAGTTGGTTAAGCGTCTGACTCTTGGTTTCAGCTCAGGTCATGATCTCAGAGTTCGTGAGATGGAGTTTTGCTTCTCACTCTGTTGACAGTGTGGAGCCCGCTTGGGATTTTCTCTCTGCTAATTGCCCCTCCCCTACCCGCCCACGTGTGTATGTGCGTTCATGTGCACACTATCTTCCTCTTCCTCAAAATGAATAAATAAACGTTAAAAATTGTGTTAGGCCAGGTTTAGATTAGCTTTTAATCTAGGGATTGGGTGACCCTTCTCCTGGGCCATTGCCTTTCTGCGGTCTCCATTGAACACTTGGGATATTCAGCAAAGTCTTTCTTCTCTAACTATTCAGAGCTCTCCAATCAGCATTATGCAAGCTCCAGAATGAGCTGCCTTGTAGGTAGGGGTCTTGTACTCTGGGTATGCAAAACTTAGTCAAACTAAGCCAAAATTTAGCCACTGATGTAAAGCAAACACCATGCTGATTTTCAGAATCCCTTCACTGAGTAGCTCCCTCCTCTCTGCTACCTTCACAGACTAAGAACTGGGTGATCAAAGGTCACCATGGCTGTTTCCCTTCTCTTGGGGATCTTAGTCTCATGCACTTATCATCTGATATCTGAAACAGGTACTTTTATTTTGTCCAATCCTATACTGGTGGACAGCACGTGGGTAAGGCTGACACCATTTACTTTTTCATTCCCCCCACGTAGTACCGTAAATTGTTTTTTCCTCTGAAGTTTGTGCTAAAGGTGTGCTGGAAATTCTCACTCTGTTTTTTTTTGTTTTTGTTTTTTTTTTTTTTAGTTTTTTAACGTCTTTTCATGTATTTTATACCTTTATTTTTGTGTTGGATTCTAGATAAAATCTCTTCACTTATATTACAGTTTATTAATGGTCTCTTCAACTGAATCTAATGTGCTGATAAACACTTAAGTTTTTATAATTTATTATATTTTTATTATGGAGAAATTAATTTCATACCTACTTACTTTTATAGTTTCATGATCTTGATATTTGTCATCTATTTTTTAATTAAATAGAGTGAACAAGTATAATCTCTGTGATAATTTTGCCTTAAAATCTATATAGATCTCTTTCTGCATTTTTTGTTTCTGCTGGTTCTCTCTCATAGTATGTATGTTGCTTTTATGCTCAGGTACTTTTTTTTTCTCTGAGCTACTTATTATATTAGGAATATTATTTGTTTTGATTCTTTCATGCATTTAATAATATCTGTTTAGCACTTACTATGTTACAGGTAATTTATTGCAATACAGCAGTGAACAAAGCAGAGATAGATTGCATTGCTAGGGACATTTATATTCCAGTGAGAAGAGAATCAATAAATAAGTAAATTATATACCTCCTGCCATACAAGCACACACAAACAGGTGCCTAAATTAGTTATCTAGATCACGATGTGTGTTCATGGAAAAAAAAAATAATTCAGGAATAAAGTAGAATTGAAACAATTGAATGGATAACAGGATGGTCAGGGAAGGCCTCACTGAAGGATGAACACAAAAATGACCTTGTGTATTTCTGGAGGGATAGCATTCTAGACGAGTGAGTAAGGGACAACAAACACAATAATCTTGAGGCTAGAGCATGCCTAGAGTGTTCAAGAAACAGAGAAGAACAGTATGGTTGAATTTGATGGGGTGTTTTAATTGCAATTGAGAGAAGCATCTAGGTCCATGGAGAACATCTAGGAGTAAAGGGCCTCTGGTAGGGAGACAGGAAGGATGGGAAGCAGGAGTGTGTTTTTCAGGTCAATGGATATTGTGAATGAAGGAGCTCACTCCCAAAGAGAGGACCCTGGGAGATGGAGTAAAACTGACTCTAGAGATTCTGGATTCCAATTTCATTTAGATTTTGATCATGTGGCTCTTCATTATTTTACTATCTCATTCATGCTTTTAATGAGATTTTTTTTTTAATTATTCAGCATTTCTCATTGTTTCAGTCTGTTTTCTGCAGGAAAACAACCTGCCAAACTTCCAGACCCACCTTCTTTTAAAATGTGTCATTGATTTTTAAGTAATTGATAAAATATTCCATTACTCTTTTACTTCATAAGAAATAAATATTTTTGGAGATGCTTGTTGTCTATGACCTGAACATTCCCTCTATTGCAATAGTCCTGCTGCCCTTACTTCAATAATCCTTTTGGATAAAGTCTTTCCTTATTTCAGAAAGTAATTAATTAATCAAATATTTTTAGAGCTACCCTTAATGATGGCAAGCCTAGGTCAGACAAACATTTCACTGTGATGTCTGTGAATTACTACCAGAGAAAATTCTAGAGATCTTATGGCTCCAGGTAACACTATTTACAAATGGAACTCCCATGAAAGGCAACGGGAGGCTGGATATGAGAGCAGTCCAGAGCTCAATCCGAAGCAGAGAGTACGCATTCAAGTTCTCACTCTGATTCCTTTTGCTTCAAGTTGGGAAAGGTACTTCACCTCTAGAAATCTCAGTTTCCTCATATGTAAAATAAGATTGTAAGAAATAAAGAAGGCATGTGAACAACTAAGCATCATGCCTGGTACACAGTAAGTGCTCAAGCAATGTTAGCCACTGTATTAGGTTTCTATTGGTGTGAAATTACCACAAATTTAGTGGCTTAAAACCACACATATTTACTTAGTTCTGTAGTTAGAAGTCTAACATAAGTCTCACTGGGCTCTATCCAAGGTGTTGGCAAGGATGTGTTCCCTTCTGGAGGCTTTAAGGGAAAGTCTGTTCCTTTGCCTTTTCCAGCTTCTAGGGGCTAACTGCATTCCTTCACTGGTGGTCCCCTCCGACCTTCTTCAACGCCACCAGTGGCAGTTGAGTCCCCCTCCCACTGCGATCTGTTTGGTTCTCTGCAGCTGGAACATATTCTCCACATTTAAGGATTCACATGATTACATTGGGCCTCTAATTCTAATCCAGGTTAAATTTCTCATCCGAAGGTCCTCATGTTAGCATCCCTGTCTCAATGAGCTTTTTGCCATGTAAGGTGACGTAGTCACAGGTCTCTGGGATCAAAATATTGACATTTTTGTGGGGCTATTATCCTACCTACTGCAGCCAAGATTATTATTGTTTATTCAGCACAATGGCTGAAAATTTGAACCAAATACAGCCTATCATTATGCTTAATGCCAGCATTGATCTGACAACTAAAGAAATAGCACCAAACAAACAAAAACTCCGAAATGAGATTATGGTCTTTGACAAGGAAAAAGAAAGAAAAAGTGAACTCATGTGGGTAGGGAGTGTCAACTAAATCTTTCTCATCTCCATCCCCCATATATTCTGGAGTAACCAAAGTTCTCAAGGATGCTGTCATTGCCCTTACCTTCTCATTTGTTTCCTCAGTCTTGGACTTCAATTTTTTTAGTAATTTTTTCTACCTTTTATTGACAGATTACATTAGTTTCGTGGTATACAATTTGATGACTCAATATTTGTATACATCGAGAAACGATCACCAATAGTAAATGTCTATTGAGAGGATATCTTACAATAATTATTGGAATTTGATTTCAATTAAGTGTATGCCAACAGGCTAATCAAAAATGAGGTATAGTTCTGAGTCAAATCGTAAGGAGCTAATTTGTTTGATCTTCAGTTGATTGATTTTGTTTTTCTTTAATTCCTCTTTTATTAACATTCACCTTTTGGTTGTATACTTTGATCATTTTATATGTTGTCAGTGAAGTTTTAGCGACATATGAAGAATTAATGAATATTGCAAATTTTCAGTGAGACACTGTGCTGAACAGGAGTTGAGTAACTTGGACCTGGAGAGACTTTGGCTAATGGCACCACTGGAGGGGCCTGGGAGGAACAGCTTATTCTCCTTGATTGTTTTCTCTAAACCATCTGTAGTTTTCAACCAAATCTATTTGGAAGTAAAATAAGCTGCAGCACATGGTGAGTCACACGGCATTTGTCACCATGTCACCTTGCAAGAGAAGTCATTTAGAGACAGCAAAGGGACCAACGTCCTTTACATACTGATGATGACAGCTGGGTATATCCAGGTCAAGGCCAGGATGGTGGAGCATGAGATTATACTGCCTCCTCTTAGGAGTTGGAAACTGATAAATGTGTAATGCTAACAACCTCCGAAGCCTCACACTTTTAAATGTACTATTTTCAGAGCGAGAGCCTTGTCTTCTCTAGTACTTTCTCTTTGGAAGGAAACACACACACATGCAAGCAGGCACACATGCATAACCCCAAGCCATAAATAACTGTATAATGAAGCCTCATGCTCTGTGCTTAGGTTTTCTTTGGATAATAAGGTTGACAGAGTTTGTCCTTTAAGCACCCCATTTATATAATTATAAATAAATATACAGATGCATTTGTAAAATAAGTATGCTCTCCCTTCTAGTGCCCTTCTCCCTCTGAGAGTGACATTGAACATGTTAAAAAAAACAGTCTGCAAATGAAAGAAAGCTCATCCTTATGTTATGCTGAAAACTTAAATATTTGAACCCCCATCTTTGCTGAACAGCCTTATCTGTGCTACTACTTGGATCAACGGCCTACAGTATATTCAGGTTTAGGGATCTAGTCTGATGGTATAGTGTCCGTTAAAAAAAATAAGTAAAAAGTTGGAGAGCAATATGGCAATATGGCAGCAGTAGTAGAAGCATAGATTTTTCAATCCCCCCAAATAACCCAAGAAACGAAGAAACTAGTTAACAAAAAGCAACAAACAAAAATCATTTTTAAGTTTCTTCAGCCAGACCAAGTGACAAGGTATCCCACATACTGAAAAATATTTGTCTGGGCCGAACCAGTAACAGCAAATATATTTATATGGTATAAAGACAAAAATGGAAAACAGGAAAGAGACAAGGTGACATCAGAAGGCTCTGAGAGGCAGGGACCCCAGAAATTGATAACAAGATGACAATCTTGAAAAGAAAGAGGCAGAAAATATTCCCACACCAAAGACACGTCAGAAAAATGTGCCTACAACACAGATGAAAGATGTAATCCAGTATTTTAAATATAGGTAATGGAATATAGCCAAATGGCATAAACATCTGAAAAGCAATCTTCTATGCATTTAGTCATCATATTGTTAGTGGTAATATTAGTATTGGTCTGGGATTATTAGATGCAGTAGGATAAAGCAATAATGAAAAGATTAAGAATAAGTAGAATGGATACATTTTACATCTTGATAAATTTGTAATGGTTAATTTCATATACATATTGCATATATTCCATTTTATAGGTGAAGAAATCAATATGAATTTAATTATTTTTTTTTAATTTTTAATGTTTATTTGTTTTTGAGAGAGAGACAGATTATGAGTAGGGGAGGGACAGAGAGAGGGAGACACAGAATCCAAAGCAGGCTCCAGGCTCTGAGCTGTCAGCACAGAGCCCGACACGGAGCTTGAATCCACCAACTGTGAGATCATGAGCTAAGTCAAAGTCAGATGCTTAACTGACTGAGCCCCCAATTTAATTATTTTCTGTAGTGCACAGTGAAGTATGTACATTAGTGGTTTTATAAATACACTAAAATCATTTAACTTTAAAAAATATCAGTTAGAGCATAATGGAAAAAGTTACTGTATCTTGAGAAAACATATCTGTGCAAATTGCATGATGCTTCCCTTTAATGTTATCTTTTTTAGGCTAAAATGTGTCTCAGTTTTGGGTATAATCCTGAACTGGAGGGAAAAGTGAAATCAACACCTATATTTTCAAAATGTGAGATTGTACATATACTGGAATAAGATTGAACATCTGAAATATTACACCACAATCATGGATTTGCTCTATCTTTTGCTTCTAAGTGCTTATGGCTTTGAATCTTAAATTGTTTACTTTCGGGGCTCCGGTTAAGCATCTGATTTTGGCTCAGGTCGTGATCTCAGGTTTCTTGAGTTCGAGCCCCACATTGGGCTCTCAACTGACAGCTCAGAGCCTGGAGCCTGCTTTAGATGCTGTATCTTCCTCTCTCTCTCTCTCTCTCTCTCTGCTTCTCTGTCTCTCTCTCTCTTAAATAAACATTAAAGACAATTTTATAAATTTACTTTCTTACTTAGAATGGCCATTGGCTAAATATAAATTTTAGATACAGAAGCACTGTTGCAATCAGATTTTCAGTGTGATTTCTACGTCCACTTAACTTTTTTGGATATATTTTTTTTCTCACTTGGCTGACTTTTAGTGTTTCAGGAATTCGTTTTCCTTATGATCTCAGGGGGTTTTCTCACGTCAAAAGACAACATTCTAACTTTTCTCATATAAATAAAATAATATGAGATCTGGAATACAGAGAGAAACATAATGTTTTTCAGGGTACCGACATAATCTTTCTTCCAGGAAAAATTCCTTTCAGATGTGACCAAAATCGGAAACACATTCTCCTTTGTCAGATAACACTACCCTACTAGATGAATGAGAAATAACATTCAAGATAACTCAGGGATAAGAAATATAGCAAAAGGCAATCCCAAGGACCTGCATGAGCTCAGCTAGGTTGTTTCCTTCCTGATTGTATTTCCCAAAGGCATGGGCAATTCGAGTTATAAGTACCCATAAAGATGGACCCCCACATTCTCCACGTGGGAGAACTGAGACCCAGAAAGGCTGAATGGCTTGTCCAAGCTTCTGGAACCAGAATAGAGGTCTCTGTGATTTTATTCCAGTGTTCCTTGACCTAAACCATTCTACTTTCCATATTTCCAACTCCTGCCTTTTTATATGTCTTATGTAAGGAAATAACATTAAAATTAAGTCAGGAGGATAGTGATTAGAATATCCACATTTATTTTCCAACTTGAAGTGACATTTCAGGGCATAGGCTATGCTGAAGTAAAGCAAAAATAAAGTAATCCTTAGAATAAAAAATGATACATTTATTTACATTTTGGTGTGGGATAACTAGAATCTTGTGATTATAGGATTAACCATAAGATAAAACCCTTGCTTATGGGTTTAGACTAATTCACCTTCCCTGAGTAGCAGCAATACAAGTACAATTGTGCAATTGCTTACATATGGCTCACAGTAGCTATTATTGCCATATATAACGTTATTTAAATATATACATATTTACCTATAAATATTCTATAAATCTCCAAATTTATGAAAAAGACCCTTATTTCTATTCCTATGGCATATACCCTACAACACTCTGGTCAGGACTCTGCATGGGATTAATAAACTCTTGTCACAAAACAGTATGCCAGTAAAACCCAACCCACAAAAATGTTCTTCTTGAAAGCCCGTAAAGAAATAAGTTAATACCTATGTGGAGATTTTTGAATAAAGATTTCTTGTGTGCTGAAATACTTGCTTATCACCTCCGTCTCTATCCAAAATGTGTCTTGATTCAATGAAATTGGCCTTCCATCCAGATACCCTTGTGATGTTTCCTGAGTTCCTATACTGGATGTTGGACCAATTATTGTTTTCATTTGTGAAAGGTGTTGAAATTGGAGTAGTGTATTCTATGTTTCCAGAGAATTTGATACACAATCACAGTTTTTGATTTTAAGAATATATTACTTCCAAAACCTTGAAATTCTTTGTATATTAAGTATTTCCCCATGGGAAATTTGTGCAAGCTAGTATTTATATGTAATTAAGCCTGAGGTTTATACTAAAAAAAAAAATAATAGGTGGTAGAAATTATGGATTATATAAGTAGAATATGTTTGAAAAATCAAAATTATTCTTTAGAGTAAATGGGAAACCCAGGAATGGAAAAATATGTGTTTATTCAGTATATATATTTTTAGTGTCACTCAACAGTGACATTATAATCTAATTTTGCTCATAATTCCTACATTCCTTTAACATATTTGTATGCATTAAATATAAATCATAAAGATCAGTAAAATTGTATTAATACATTTTACACTTAATTTTATTTTCCAACCAAAAATGCAAATGGTGATGATAAAGATAGTTTTGCAATCATTCAGAATAATTTTGCACACAATAGATGATCGAGAGATCAAATTATTAGATGTAATTTTAGAAATCCACATTATTCTAAATAAGCTTCGACTTCTTTTTTTTGAATAACACAATAACAACTTGGTAGGCAGAAAAGCAGAACACAGTGAAAATGATGTTAGCAAGACAGCTTGGCAGCAAATATCAATTCTCACTTGTTAAGTGCTTTGAGCATCATAACCAATCACACCTACCTAAAACCTAATGTTGAATGATCATGAACAGATTACAAAGGGATTAACATATTTTGGGCAAATATTTTAATTTTTGAGTAAATATATAAGCAATATTGGCTGCCTAGAAATGTGAGCTGGGCCATTACAAAAATGAAGTTAAGGGCTTCCACAATGACATCCCACATTTTTATCCTCGCAAAGCCAAATGTAACACCTAGTTTTCAATGCCCTCCTGAATTAATAGCTGTAGATGGTCATCTCTGATGCAAGAGAAGATCTTAGAACAGATAAAAAAAAAAAAAACTTTTATTAATTGCTGCAAGTAATAGGGATTATTGTTAAGAAATAGAGGTCATGTGATAGAATAGGTGTGAACGTGACAACCATTGCTTATCTATCTACACAGGAAGCATGTTACCAGTATCTCCTTTGCGCATAAAATTATTTAAGAGAATTCAGCCTGATGTATTATTTATAATTAACTATTAACAAAGTGTTGCTTAAGGCAAAATAATTTCTGAGGGGAAAAAACAGCCTTTAAGTATATTTCTGCCTAGAAACTTGAAATAATCTGCAGGAAGAATATTAGATAAATAGTATTTTGCTCTTTAATAATGTATAGTCTATCCAAATCCAGTCATTTTCTTCCAGCTTTTTATTCTATGTTTTAGGGGGAAAATCTACTTTCACTTTGGTGTCTTGGGTAGGAGGAAGAGTCTTGTGAAATTTCATTCAGACCAAAAACAAGTATCTATTTCATCCATCGTATATTTCCCTTTCTGTTCTTTACCTTTTTTGACTGGCTTAAGCTCCTGTACTTGCAATGAAACTTTTTTGTACGTTTTTCCATGATACAGGCACACATTTGGGACGTGTCCAGATATTCAGTCAAATTACATACAAAAGTAACTTTTGTATTTAAAGATGGCACTGTTGACACCATAACTTTCACACACTAAAGAAACCAGAGATTTGTTATATTTTTTTAATTTAAAACTCAGTTGTTGGGGCATCTGGGTGGCTCAGTCATTTAAGCGTCTGATTTCAGCTCAGGATATGATCTCACGGTTCGTGGGTACAAATCCTGCATGGACCTCTGTGCTGACAGCTCCGAGTCTGGAACCTGCTTCAGATTCTGTGTCTCCCTCTCTCTGCCCTCCCCTGCTTGCGCCCTTTCCCTCTCTCTCTCTCTCTCAAAAATGAATAATCATTAAAAATTTTTAAAAACTCAGTTCTTACTCTAATAGTTATTGCTCTTCAATTGTTTTATATTCACAATGTTTTAACTCTCACTTCTCCATATTTTTATGAATCTATCATGGTAGCTATGGTACTAAAATGTTTCTCAGATTAACTAATAATTCTCTCCATCAAACTACTCCCTGGTTGAGGACAAAATGCACATCTTATTTGACTTTGCCTATCCCAAGCAAAGAACTTGGCATATAGTAAACATGAGTAATAATTGTTGGGTTAACTAAGTGTAACTACCTAAGATAACTTAATAGACTTCTACAAGTCTACATCAAAGAGCCCACCTGCAGTGATATTTCTGGTTACGGTAGAATCTGTGTGGACAATTGAGTTGACCACATCTGTGAGAAAGTGTAGAGCTTGGGAGGGGGGCGGAATTACCATGTACTTTGGCCTCTGTTTTTTCACACAAGTGAAATCTTCTAAAAATGTACATCAATGGTAATATTGAACAAAAAAATGAAAGAATCACAAAAGACTCATGCAAAAATTGTAGGCATATTGTAAGTGTGTTCAAAAATTGTGGACATAGTTACACAGTAGCCAGTTTCAGGCTAGTTTTTTGAAGACTATGTATCTTAGATAATTTTTCAGTGCTGGCTGGTGACATTCTTTCTGCCTCCCTTTCTCCCTCAACCAATTCAGTAATTCCATTCTAGCCCCAGATGCCTGATCCTTTTAAGGGGTTGGAGAATGAGAGGCAAAGAGCAAGCCCTAGGGCAATCACTTCAATTTGTCATCCCCTAGGCTCATCTGAGGGCAATTCCCATGGAAGGAGGGAGGATGAATTAAAATGTAGTGAAAGGGTTGTGTGTGTGTGTGTGTGTGTGTGTGTGTGTGTGTGTGTGTTTCCATTTGATTCAATAGAGAGTTCTAAACAGCCTTAGTCTGATACCAGCACATTCTGTCACATAATCAGAATTAAGTTCATTCTAATCCCTCTTCTTTTAGTATGACAGATAGTAGTTTCTTTACATTCAAAAAACTAAGTTTCCTATTCTATGAACTCCTGATAGTGTCCACAAGGGAGAATATTCATCATTTTATTTGCAACTATCTTCTAGAGATCCTCAGATCCCTTTAATTTCAGTTCAGCAACTTTCCTTATTCAATAAGGGAAAAAGATCCCAGGGAAATATTAGGCATAATCTTTCTGAAAACTGTCAAAAGAATTAACAAAACATTTAAGGTCCAAAACCTTATTAGTCACTGAGCAATACCCCATCCACTCCAGGGGTGTCCCTTGTGATTCCTTTCTAGTTGGGAAAGATGCAGAATCTGTGAGTGGCATGTCCCCAGCCGCCCCATCAAATTATGCCAGTCAGAGACCTCATGAATACTCACCCGAACAATAAAGAAAGGCACATCTCTTTTCAGTCCCAGAAGATGGATCTCTAACTCGGTGCTTCCCACATGCTGATGTTTTCTTTCATTCTTCAGTTGTTAAACATAATAGCTTGTCATGGAACTTTCTAAATTAACTAATTCCATTTGAAATTCTCTTCATTTTAATGAGTTTTAACATACAGTAGAGACATTTTCAATTAAGCATGAGAAAAATCATACTTCACTACAAAACAGGCTTAAAGGTAGAGCAAATTTAATTTAAATATTATTTTCTCTCTCTGCCACGGATCTTAACTTTTCAACCTTGTCTTTTTGTGGGTAATTTAAGCCAGCAAGTTACTGAATTTTGAGCAACCCATTATTACATAGCTTGATGACAATCTCAATATAGTTTTTGAAAAATGTTTATTTATTTTGAGAGAGAGAGAGCACACAAGGGGCAGAGGATGAGAGAGAGGGAGAGAGAATCCTAAGCAGGTTCCACACTATCAGCATAGAGCCCAGGATAGGACTCAAACTCATGAACTGTGAGATCGTGACCTGAGCTGAAATCAAGGGTCAGATGCTTAACTGAGCCACCCAGGCACCCCCATGGGTTTTATTTTTTTTCAGAATAGAGTCAGTACACACATAACCTCTTACTAACTACACGTATTCTCTTCACTAATGTGCATATGACCATTTACTTCCTAAGAAAAAGCTATATCCTTTCCACAAATGAAGCCCCATTCGTATTTTTCATCATAAAGTCTTATGTACGGATGTTTTAAAAAACTGCTTGAGGGGCGCCTGGGTGGTGCAGTCGGTTAAGCGTCCGACTTCAGCCAGGTCACGATCTCGCGGTCCGTGAGTTCGAGCCCCGCGTCGGGCTCTGGGCTGATGGCTCAGAGCCTGGAGCCTGTTTCCGATTCTGTGTCTCCCTCTCTCTCTGCCCCTCCCCCGTTCATGCTCTGTCTCTCTCTGTCCCAAAAATAAATAAACGTTGAAAAAAAAAATTTAAAAAACTGCTTGAACAGAAAATGCCCTTTCTCACATTACCAGTCATGACAGAACATCTAGCCCTGATTCTTCCCAAACAGTTTATCTCAAAGGGCACTAGTGGATGAAAAATGCTAGCAGATGGACAAGCTTTTTTGGATTGTGCTTTTCTCTTTTTAAGTAGGAGTACAGCGTGATCTGTTGCAGAAGACCAAAAGGAAGAAAAAAAAAAAAAAAAAGCAACTAAGCACCTTTTCCTTCCCCAGATGGGCCACAAGCATCCTTCCAGCATGCGCTTTTGGTTGCTAGCTCGGCTTTTCTACCAGGGGTCAGCTGTAGGTCATAAACGGAGTGTTGGCAACTTGTGGTAGGTGCTTTACAGAGTCCCTCCCTGTCCACCGGACTTCAAACTCAAATAAAAATTTGGAATAGTAAAGCCAAAAGTAATGTGCAAAATGAAACAGCCAAAACATTTTTTAAGCATCTGGTGTTAAAAAATTTATTGTGCAGATCAATTTTTACAATCTACTCCCTGCTTTTATTTCCCTTTCTCTCTGTACACAAATTCACCATTTAGTTTATAAAGCATATTTTAAAGTGAGCCATCTTGTTTTGATCATGGTACATGAAAAGGTAGACCAAGGTTTATAACCTCACCAACGATATTGGCCTCCTGGTACAACACCAGACTTTTATTTTACTAACACTTCACAGAAATCAGAACAATGCTAAGAATACCTGTAGATATGCAGTAAAGATATGTCTCTAATGCGACTTGTTGCTGATTAAATATAAATGCAGCAGTAGTGAGGATGTGAAAACATTGGAACTCTCATACATTGCTGACGGGAATGTAAATGGGTACAGCTTCTTTTGAAAACAGTTTGGTAGTTCCTCCAAATGTTAAGCAAAGAGTTTATGACCTAGTAATTCTATCCTTAGGTACAAGCATACCTTGCTCTATTTCATGTTGCATTATTGCACTTCAAAGATACTGTGTTTCTTACAAATTGAAGGTTTACGGCAACCCTATGTCAAGAAAATCTGGTGGTGCCATTTTTCCTTTCTTTTTCTTTTTTTTTTTTTTTTAACGTTTATTCATTTTTGAGACAGAGAGAGACAGAGCATGAATGGGGGAAGGTCAGAGAGACAGAAGGAGACACAGAATCTGAAATAGGCTCCAGGCTCTGAGCTGTCAGCACAGAGCCCAACACGGGGCTCGAATTCACGGACCAAGAGATCATGACCTGAGCTGAAGTCGGACGCTTAACTGACCCAGCCACCCAGGCGCCCCTAGTGGTGCCATTTTTCCAACAGCATTTGTTCATTTTGTGTCTCTGTCAAATTTTGGTGATACTCAACAATACTTCAAACTTTTTAATTATTCTATTTGTTAGGCTGATCTGTGATCAGTGATTACAACTCATTCAAACTTCAGATCATGGTTAGCATTTTTCAGCAATAAAGTATTTTTAAAGTAAAAAGTAAGTAAGTAAGTAAATAAATAAAGCATTTATTATGAGAAATGATCTGGGGGAATGATCTCTCAGGAGCAAGGAAAAGTTATACACATAGATGAAATAAACGAATATATGGATTCTGCGAAGGAATTGTTCTCATAAATAATTAAATTATTCATACAACTAGATGCCTTGGGAGGTAATATGATGCAACTTACATGATTTACTGTTAGTTGTACTATTGGTAAAAAGTAAAAGGACTAAGTGGTATACCCTGGATTTCAACTTGCTACCTACTGATTTTAGCTGCAATTTTAGATTATTCTTTGAAAAACTGCAACATGAAATGATGGAAGTATAGATAAAGTCCTAAAATTACTATGACAGCATATTCATCACCTGTCTTACTGGATAGTTTGCAGAAGTGTCAGAGATTTTTATTTTAACCTACTAGTTTCTTTTTTTTTTTTCCTGATTCATCAAGGAAAACCTAGTGAATCACTATTTCATTTTAATGTGGAAGTTATTTAACCATTTCATGTGAAACAACAAAATCATAATCAATGTTAGCTAATGCCTACTGATTACTGAGCATATGCCAGGCACTGTGCTAAGTACCCCATTTATATTATCTTATTCAAAGAACTATCGATCCTTTACAGTCTTATTATCTCCATTTCAGCGATGAGAAGATTAAGAAACATTCAAGATATAGAACAAAACTCTTAGAGGAGTGGAGGTTGCCTTCAGCTCTACTACAAAAATTTGTTTGAGTAAAGGCACTAGAAGTGTCTTACTCTTCCTTTAATTCACAGATGGAACAGCACTCTATCGGATCCCCAGGAAGAATAAGACTAGAAAGAGGAAAATGAGAGTTGGTAAGAAATAAGTGTTAGCTACATACAGAGCTAGCTTCTGTGCATTCACACTGTCACTTCTCTGACCAGGGACTTCCAAATTCTCTTGTCATGGTCCATGGCATAAAATACAATTTACATTGTGACCCTGTATACTAGTACACTTGTATGCACACATACACTTTCTATTAACTGAAGCAGGTTTTGTAAAGCAATACTTAGCCTTACTTAGATTATGCTTTCTGAGAATATTTCATTCTGTTGTATCCATTAAGAAATGTTTGTCAAGCCTAACTTTAATCAACTTCAGAATTTTAGGGCCATAACTTGAAAAACTGCTCATGTGAACTTCAGAGGGCTTTGTATCCATGCTTACTTTGAAAACGAAATTTGAGAATATTCTTTCCTTATAGTAATGATATTTTATCTTCCTGTCGGAAGTAAAACAATAGGGAGGGAAGTATATGGAGTCTTTAAAATATATTTTTAAGTATTTTTAATAGCAAAATAAGAGAGTTGTCTCTACTCTTTACACATGGTGTCCAAGATATTATGCCAGAGGTCATACAAACAAAGCAAATGCACCCCAATCTAACACAGAGATATGATGACATCATTCTCCAGTGTAAAGTTCTTCAATTCTGGGGCCCCTGGATGTCTCAGTCGGTTGGGTGGCTGACTCTTGATTTTGGCTCAAGTCATGCCTTGGGGTCATGGGATTGAGGTCCACATCAGGCTCCACATGGAGCCTGCTTTGGGATTCTCTCTCTCTCTCTCTCTCTCTTTCTCTCTGCCCCTCTCCACTGCTGTGCATACTCTCTCTCCAAAATAAATAAATAAATAAATAAATAAATAAATAAATAAATGTTCTTCATTTCCTTCCTATAGCCTTTAAAATAATATTTAAACTCTGTGTTATGGAAACAGAGGGCTCCATGCTCTACATAGTTTCTAACTAGATGCCTACCTTTATTCCCCATCCTATTTTACCCACCATTCAAACCAAATAACTCCCAGCTCCCAGAAGAGATCCTGCATACCCTCTCATGCTATCTTTGCACATGCTCTTCCACTTCTGGGGAATGTCATCCTTCAAATCTCAACTCAAATAAAGTTTCATTTAATATAATAGTTTGTCAGAATACATTACCTTTTTAACTATAAATTTCAGGGATGTAGAAGGGTAGTAGACCATCTTTGACCTAGAATATTTTGGACCTGATCCTTTTGGATTACATATAAGTCCAAAATTTAAATATCAACGAGGTCTCTGTATTTATAATGATAAAGAGTCATGACTTTACACATGCATTTATTTAGTTTTTTACATTTCATTGCTATATGAATTAGTGGGATGGAAAATATTCCAATTCAGTTTATATTTTTTAAGTGATTAGCTACTAACAAGTAGGTAAATAAGAGCCACACAATTCATGATTTGCCAGAGAGACTTCTGTGTATGGATTCATTCATTATGAACTCCACCTTGACATACCAGTGAACTGTCTGAAACCCAAGAGATCATACAATCATCAAGGCCCAGGATCTATAGCAAATTGCTTCTCAATAATTACAAAGATGTGACTTTAGAAATAGGAGATTGTAAAAATAATCCTTTCATAATAATGCTTTTGTTTACATGCTGTAATGAACTCTGCTGGTGGCCTGCCCGCATCCCATTACCATCTGGTTAAAAGCAGTCTCCATCACTGTGAGTGTTGGCTGTTAATTGCTCATAGCCACCCCTTCTTGGTAGAATTTCCCTTGGCTAAACAGAAGCCACCTCACCAAGGATGCTAGATTTCCCTGCATGTTGATGCAGCCTGCAGTCAGTTAATGACTTACTGACATGGGATTATAAAAGTTGGTTCCCTCTTTCCTTAAAGTGGAATAATCTCTGTAATGTAATTCATCCTTCCGTGCTCCAGAGACCATATCTTTGCTTTGCTACTTCCTCTGGCCTATCTTTTTATTTTTCAAGTTTCTATTTAAATTCCAGTTAGTTAACCTATAATGGGGCCTCAATCTCAGGACCCCTAGCCAATCCTACTTTCCTTATTCCTTGTTTCCTGAAAGCGTTTCTTCAGTGAGTGACACACACCCAAATTCTTATCTTAGGCTCTGCTTCAGAGAAACTGAAATGAAGAAATGTGGTCCTTGTGTTTTATTTCCCAGCAGTTACTGAATAATTAATAAGTGGGTATGTTTTCTAACATTCTTGAAGAAATATGTTTTCATTCTACTATAGTACATATACTAAAAGGTTTGTATTGTGATTTTCTTTAATAAGATTTCCCTTTATATACCAAATTGAACTCTATTCCTATGAAATGGTCTTTGGTCTACTATAAGCTCGCCTGTAGCACAGGTTAATTGTCAGGGTAAAAGGAAACCAATTGCCCTGTCTAAAGGCCATGTAACATCTTATAATCATCAAATAAATCAGGTAGAGAAATGAATATGTTTTCACTAGATATGTCTTTGTCATCATGCTCATAATGGCAAAAGGTTCTAATGTATAATTACCCACCAACAGCCCAGCACCAAAAGGGGATGGATGTAAGGTATTCTTGTTTAAAAAGAAAAAAAAAACACAGAGATCTGTCTCTGTTTTCCAAGAGTTTATGTAGTTTTATCTCTTATAGAGTAAAACCTTAGTTTGGGAACATAGTTTGTTCTGGAAACATGCTCATAATCCAAAGCACTTGTATATAAAAGAGAATTTTCCCATAATGGAAACTCAGATGACTCATTCTACAACCCCAAAATATCCATATAAAAATGATTACAATACTGTAATATAATACAAAATAATAAGGAAAATACAAAACATAAAAACAAATTAACCTGCACTTACCTTTTGAAAACCTTCATGGCTGGTATGAAGGAGATAAGAGAGAGGAGGATTATTGTGTACGACCTTTCACTATCGCTAACGGAATCACTGCTTTCTGTTGGCTTAATGGAATCTTTTTCTGCATGGGAGCCATTGTATACACTCACACGGATGTTGACTACAGTACAGTATTATATAAACTCTTGTCATATACCGTATTTAATGTAACTGGCAATAGGCAGCAGAGGAAAGGGTCTATGCCTGCAAGCAGCCTGATGTAGAATGAAGCAAAGCATTCCCAAGCTTCCACTTGTATGAAAAAGCAAAGGACTGTCCATAAGTGCTTTGAAGTGATAAAAAATGCACGAGTGCCTGTTGTGGACACCTTCCAACGTTCTGAAAAATCACTGATTTCTGCCAAACACCATGGCCTGAGACTGAACATCCGAGCATGGGAGATGATCACCCACAATCCCATAGAGAAAGAGAGAGAGAGAAGAACCTTTGGTTCGGTTGTGATCATGTGACATTTGGCATCATGTACCACTTGCATTGCAAGACATTGTTCGTTTATCAAGTTAAAATCTGTTAGGAATGTTTGCTCACCTTGAGGAATGCTTGCAGAACAACTTACTCGCAATCCAAGGTTTTACCATGTTTTTTTTTTTTTTTAAATGCTTCTTTGAAAACAATATTAATAAGAATAAATGACCATTGCTACTTTTCAAAACTTTATTTTTTTGGTAGTACCCTCTGTCCTTTGGCTAAAACACAAAATCAAAACACACTTTTTCCCTTTTCACACCTGCTGCAATCCCTCACAAGGTATAATATTTGCAGAGCACTCCCAGGAGTTTAGTGTGAACAGAATGCTAGTTTAAGCTGCTTACATTCTAGTGTCAAAATCAGCTCTTCAGCATAAACAACAATCCAAATTAGGCATATCCATCACACAACCAAATTACCATGTGTTCATGATCTCCTTAGTCTCCAAGTGCCTTCTACACTTAAAATGGCACAATATTGCTCACAAGACAACTATAAAATATAAGACTATTTTATTTTTTTAATGTTTATTTTTGAGAGAGAGAGAGAGAGTGTGTGTGTGTGTGTGTGTGTGTGCATGAGCAAGTGGGGAGGGGCAGAGAGGGCTCTCCTCCCCAAGAAGGCTCCATGCTGCCAGTGCAGAGCCCAACATGGGGCTGGAACCCATGAACTGTGAGACCATGACCTGAGCCGAAATCAAGCGTTGGACACTTAATCGACTGAGTCACCCAGGTGCCCCATGACTTTAAAATTAGCACAGATATTCAGGCAATTTATGGTAACATTTATCCACAAACTAACTGTAGATTTCACCTTCTGAATATTTATTTTATGAACTTGGATTAGGGAATCCCCATAGGCACGATACAATTCAAAAGGCAAAAAATTGTTTTCTGAAATACTGGTGCTTCTGCGTGTGAACATTTATCCATATCCTGGTAAAGGTTAAAGTTGCACACGTGTTTTCATTTGTCAAAACTCAGGAAGAAATGCACTTTAGATTTGTGAATTACAGTGTATGCAAGTTTACTTTTTAAAAAAGGGGCTCTAAGAAAATACTGAATAATAGTTAATGGTAAGTATTTTGAAGAATTTAGGGAAAAGGTATACTTTGAAATAAATAAAGAAAGATGAACTAAATAGAGAACAGAAGGGTGGCTAGAGTGATAGATATGTAATAAAGCAAATACAACAAAGTGTTAATTGCAAAATCTAAGCAGTTAGTATTAGGATCTTAATATGTAATTCTTTCAACTTTTTTGCATGCTTAAACATTTTTATAGTAACATCATAGGTGAACTTTATGTCTCAAGCAAATGGAAACTGTGATATGTTCCAGTACAATGAAAAAAATCTTTTTTCCCCCTGTATTTTAGAGAAAGAGAAAGAGTGCATGAGCTGGGCAAAGGAACAGGGGTGAGAGAGAGAGAGAGAGAAAGAATCGTAAGCAAGTTCCATGCTCAGCTTGGAGCACTTCACAGGGCTTGATCTTACAAGTCTGGGATCATGACCTGAGCCAGAATCAAGAGTTGGCCACTCAACTGACTGAGCCATCCAAGCACACCCAAATCTTGTTTTAAAACAATACACTTTAGGGGTGCCTAGCTGGCTCAGTTGGTTAAGCGTTCAAGTTTTTACTTCAGCTAAGGTCATGATCTCATGATTCATGATTTTGAGCCCCACATTAGGCTCTGTGCTGACAGTGTGGAACCTGCTTGGGATTCTGTCTCCTTCTCTCTGCCCCTCCCCTGCTTGCTCTCTATATTTCTCTCAAAAATAAACTTAAAAAATTATTTGAAACAATACCTTTTATCTCTGAAAATTAAAGTTCAACACTGTCTTAGAATGTTTGAAAAATGAGTTTAACATTTTCTAATTAATGTATTCAATTCATCTTTGAACCAGAATTATACCGAGTGACTTTTTAAAGCAAAAATTTTACTGTATGGTCCTGATGAGATATAACTTAAGAAGAAAATGAAATATAAAAGTGTTCTTACATTGCTTTTAGTAAGGATATTTTTAATAATAGGGTTGATATATTTAATCTAACCTTTCCATTTGTCTTTTGTTATAGGTAAAGAAAATGAGTAATTATATTTATGGCATTGAAAACTCATACTTTTCCAATGTGATAGAAGATACATATTTAAAATCTTTGGGGTCAATTGAAATCTTATAATCCTGAAAGTGAAAGATATTATATTCATGATGCATTTTTATCAATTAAAAAAGTCCATTTATCTTTTAGATCTATCCACTGATTGATCCTGGAAATATTAAACAAAATAATAGCAGGAAGCACCCCTGGAGTTATAAGTTTGGTTTCTAAATGCCACCATTCACTAAAAGGTACCAGACTTCTTGGAGAAATGGGTGCTTTATAGCTGTGGATAGGTTAATATACAAAAGCAACCTAGAGCATCTTGTCATACTGGAGAGCAAGGAAACTTTCATATCCCACAAGGATAACATCTAAGGGATCCAGGAAGTAGCTTGAAACGGCAACCTCTATCCAAATGTAATATAATTTAAGCGTCAGTAATGATGACTAAAATAAAGAGAAGCACACTTGATATGTTTACGTATATGAACTTATAGTGCTACTGAAACATTTAGTCAATAGAATAGACAACAGCATGGTCCAGATATTAGAACTGGCAGAAAAAGATTTTATTGCAACTTTTATAAATATAGTTTAAGGACTTAAACAAAAATATAACCATTATGAGTTAATGAATATGGGATCTCAGCAGAGATTAAAATCTAAAAACAAAATTTAGAACTTAAAAATATAATATCTAAAATGAAAATTTCACTAGACTGGGAAGAAACAAATTATCTACTGAAGCCAATTTTTTAAAAAGTCAATTCTTAAGGATCCTAGGAAACCGACTCATTACTTAGCAGACTCGTACATAAAATAGTAACTGATAAAAATAAAAAGGTAAATACAGAGGCACCTGGGTGGTTCAGTCAGTTAAGCGTCCGACTCTTGATTTCAGCTCCGGTCATGATCTCAGAGTTCATGGAGTTTAACCTCACATCGGGCTCTGCGCTGGCAGTGTGGGCCCTGCTTGGGATTCTCTCTCTCCCCCTCTCCCTCTGCTCCTCCCCCACTTTCACTGTCTCTCTCTTTCTCTCTCATTCTCTCTCAAAACAAATAGTCTTAATGTTCTAATTAAATAAATAAATAAATAAATAAATAAATAAATTGTAAATAAAGAAAAAGAATGGAAAAGATTTATCATGCCTTTTCTCTGCAAATAGTACCTCAAGGTAACCAAAAAATAATAAGGCAAAGTTTCTCTTTATAGAAGTTTTCTACTTAGTACATTAAAAAATGATAGAATTAGACTATCTTGATTTATCAACCTCCAAGTAAAGAATGAATCTAGGAAATTATCATCTTTTCTGCTATTATCAGTCTGGATTCAGCCAGGAAACACAGCAAATCACACATTATAGAAATAAGAAGTTTAATATAGGAATTATTGCTTATATTAATGTAAACATAAGCAAGGAAAGCAAAGGTCTGCAGGGTTGCCTCCAGGGAATCAGAGAAACAATTATAAATTACATAAGCTTAGGGGCATTTGGTTGGCTCAGTTGGTTAAGCGTCCGACTTCGGCTGGGGTCATGATCCCATGATTCATGAGTTCAAGCCCCACATCGGACTCTGTGCTGGACAGCTCAGAGCCTGGACCCTGCTTCGGATTCTTTGTCTTCCTTTCTGCCCCACCCCCACTTGCACTCTGTCCCTCTCTGTCTCTCAAAAATGAATAAACATTAAAAAAAGTAAAAAAAAAATTACATCAACTTAAACCACTGATGTAGCAGGGGAAGTGGGAGCTTATGAAAACATCCAAGAAACTGATGCATCTGTCATGATCATGAAGTACAAGCTCATGAGAGCTCTGTGATGGCGCAATGTCTGGATGCTATGATTACTAAGATCATTATGGAAGCCTCCATGTCTGGCTGCCAAAATCACCAAGAATGACTTTTGCTTTACTTTCATCTTCCAAATCATGCAGGAGTTTTTCTCATTTGCAAATCTTACGAGGAATCATTCAGGGAATGGGGTTCTGGAAAATACAGTTTCCAGCTTTCAAAAGTGTAGTTATGCTGCCAAGTTGACAAGAGGCAATGCAACACAGATGCTAATATCACAAAAAGGAGAACCGGGAATCATCTTTGTTTAGGTGAAAAAACACATTGTTGTCTAAGAAATATTATTTTTAAAAAACACTGAACAATCATTTAAACTTTCACTTTCTATAATAACTGTTAGGAATAAATGTAATAGAAGGTATCATAAAACTTTTGGCTTAAACTTATACATTACGGAGAGACACCTGCCTGGGTCAGTAGGTTAAGCATCCGACTTTTGATTTGGGCTCAGGTCATGATCTCGTGGTTGGTGAGTTCGAGCCCCATGTCATGAGTTCGAGCCCTGTGTTGGGTTCCACTCTGACGGTGTGGAACTTGCTTGGGATATTCTCTCCCTCTCTCTCTACCCCTACCCCAGTAGGACACTCACTCTCTCTCTCTCAAAATAAATAAACTTTGTAAAAATAATTTCTGAGAAAAACTAAATGAGACATAAATAAATGATGGTATATACCATGTTCATAGATTGGAAAGATTAATATTGTTTGGATTCCAATTCTAATAAAATTTCCATTTTTTTAATAAAATGACAAGCTGATACTAAAATTTACATAGAAGTGCAAAGTATCTAGTACATTCAAAGCATTCTTGAAAAAGGAAAACAAAGTTGGAGGGATTACACTACCTTACTTCAAGATTTACCATAAAGCTGCAATAATTAAGACAATGTAGTATTAACATAAGCCATATAAAGCAATGGGACAGAATAGAGGGCCCAGACATGTATCTATCCATCAGCAACCAATTCAGTAAAGGTAATTTAAAGGAGAAAAAAAAGTCTTTCCAGGAAACAGTGCTGGAACAACTGAATAAACATATTTAAAAAGTGAATATAGGGGCGCCTGGGTGGCGCAGTCGGTTAAGCGTCCGACTTCAGCCAGGTCATGATCTCGCGGTCCGTGAGTTCGAGCCCCGCGTCAGGCTCTGGGCTGATGGCTCAGAGCCTGGAGCCTGTTTCCGATTCTGTGTCTCCCTCTCTCTCTGCCCCTCCCCCGTTCATGCTCTGTCTCTCTCTGTCCCCCCAAAAATAAATAAAAGTTGAAAAAAAAATTAAAAAAAAAAAAGTGAATATAGACCTCTACTTTAGCTTAGAACCAAAAATTAATTTCAGGTAGTTACAGATCTAAGCAGAGCAGCTAAAATTGTAACACCTCTAGAAGAGGAGAGCCTGGGTGACTCAACTGGTAGAGCGACTTTGGCTCAGGTCATCTCACAGCTCGTGAGTTCCAGCCTCGTGTCAGGCTCTGTGCTGAGAGCTCAGAGTCTGGAGCCTGCTTCAGAATCTATGACTCCCTCTCTCTCTGCCCCTCCACCACTCATTCTCTGTCTCTGCCTCTTAAAAAATAAATAAAGATCAAAAAATAAATTAAAAAAATAACACCTCTAGAAGAAAATATAGGAGTCAGCAAAGATTTTTTGCCTGAGTCTCAGGAAGCAACAACCGAAAAAGCAAAACTTGATAAATTAATCTTCATTGAAGGATGCTCACCAAAGTTACAGCTAAGAAAATGAAAAGTAGAGTCACAGACTGGGATAATTCTAGCAGCACACACATTTGACAAAATGTATATTAATAGAGCTATGTGTAAATATACAGTTCTTATACCTACAACTTTAAAACACATTTATCAATTTGTAATATAAAAACAATGCCCATCAAAATATGCACCAATACTTGAACAGACACTTTATCAAAGAAGACACATAAATGTCCAATAAGCATTAAGTTGCTTATCCTCATTAGTTATCAAAGGCACACAATTAAAGGTATAGTAATTTAATACTTTACACCCACAAAAATGGCTACAGTTATAAAGACTGACAAAACTAAACATGGTTTGGTGGGTGGAACATGTAGAACAACTGGATGTTCAATATATTTCTGGTCAGAAGGTAAAATTGCAAACCACTTGAGAAAAACGTTTGACAGAAAAATGAAAATACATATCCATAAAAATGACTTACACAAAATGGTCATAGAGGTTATGTTCATAAGGATTCCAATCCAAAAGCTACCCAATGTCATTAAAAGAATGAATAAATAGCATGATAGACATGCAAAGAACATTGTTTAGCAAAAACAAAACAAATTAAAAACTGACTTAGACAGCAATATGCACAAATCCTTAAAAACACTACGTTAAATGAGGGAAGTTGGATATAAAATTGTACATATTTTGTGATCCCATTTATATGAAGTTCAAGGACAGACAAGATTCATCCATGGTGATAGAAATCAAAATGGAGGTTAAAAATTGACTGGCATGATGCATGAAAGAAGTTTCTGAGGGTGATGGAAGAATCAGGCAGGAAAATTTGCCTTATCTTTCAAAATGTTATAAACCTATATTAAAGGCTTTTATTGACATAGGAATAAACAAGTAAACCAATGGAAAAACTAGAGAGATATTGTCTTTAAAACCTTAATGTGTGTATATATGTAGGTTATAATATCTATAAACATTGGCTAAAATCTCAAAAAAGTTATGTCACCAGAATCCCTTTGTACCTAAAAGCAAGCTTTTGTGTTCTGACAATTAAGTGATCCCAAAGACGACCAAGGTTTCCCTTGTGAACATATTTTTAAAATTAATCTTAAAATTTTCCTCAGAAATGGTTATTCAATGTTTTTGTTGTTCTTGATCCAACTATTTCCAACTTTGTATCATATATACCACTTTTGGTAGGCATTCTTGTTTACCTTGACTTTCTTACCTTTCCACATTTTATAAAAGCTTGCCTTTTCATCATTGTTTTTTTTTTGTTTTTTTTGGCTTTCCCAGTTGAGTATGATTGGTTAATTTTAAAGTCTATGGCTCTTTTGATCATTTTTCTTAAATTGCTTCTGAAACATTTCAGATAGTTTTTAGACTTCCTCTCTGTCATTTTATTTTTCAATTTTAATTTTTTCCTCCAACCATTGCCCACACTTTCTGTTAATCCTCATTTCTAAAACTGCGTAATCACAAATTGAATTCCTTTGGATTGTTCTTGCATTAGTAGAATGTGACAGTTGTACCCTAATTAAATAATTCCTACCTCACCCACAATTACCTCCTGCATCACTTCCTGGTCCCGACCTAGGATAAAACATACTATGTTCCCCTTTCTTTTATGTTATAAAATGCTGGCTCTAAAATCATTCCCAGATCATTCCATTAATAATCACACTTTGGATTATTGAATTCCATCATGATCATTACATACATATTTTCTTATTTTCCTGAAAACATTTTCAGTTTAAACTCATTGGCCTGAACACATGCTTCCTAGTACAAAACTGTTACAGCATTTGTAAAATTTAATTTTTTTTTCAACGTTTATTTATTTTTGGGACAGAGAGAGACAGAGCATGAACAGGGAGGGACAGAGAGAGAGGGAGACACAGAATCAGAAACAGGCTCCAGGCTCTGAGCCATCAGCCCAGAGCCCGACGCGGGGCTCGAACTCACGGACCGCGAGATCGTGACCTGGCTGAAGTCCGATGCTTAACCGACTGCGCCACCCAGGCGCCCCTCATTTGCATAATTTAAACTAGGAATATGTACACAGTGAATTTGTAGCAATTCTTGCACTTGTCATATTGTGTTCTTTTTTTAAATTTTTTAAAATTTTTTAAATTTTATTTTTGAGAGAGCGAGAGAGAGAGAGAGACAGGGTGTGAGCAAGGGAAGGGCAGAGAGAGAGGGAGACACAGAATCTGAAGCAGGCTCCAGGCTCTGAGCTGTCAGCACAGAGCCCAACACAGGATTTGAAACCAGGAACCATGAGATCATGACCAGAGCCTAAGTTGGACACTTAAGCGACTGAGCCACCCAGGCACCCTGGCATATTTTGTTCTAATGGTATTTTTATTTCCCCTTACAGGCACGTTTTTCCCATTTACCCACATTAATTATAGCATATTATATTTAGAAATATCACAAATTATAACACAGAATTATGGGATATTGGAAGTAGAAGTATATTTATAACTTATTAGTTGTAATCCTCTGTTTGTAAATATAAAAAAAAACTAAATGCAAAGCTCTGCTAAAACCATCTTTCCACTGTAATACTACAACACCTTCTCCCATTGACGACTGTACTCACTGTGATTTTCAAGTGTACAATTAAGTGATATTAAATGAATTCACAGAGTTTTGTAACTATCTGTTTTTAGAAGGTTTTTATCATTCCAAAGCAGTACTTATTTATCAGCAGTCTGATAAATTTCCCTATTTCCTGCCTCTCCAGCATCTGGCAACCACCAATCTAACTTCTGTCTCTATTAAGTGACCCAGATATTTTATGTAAGTGGAATTATACAATGTGTGGCCTTTTGTAACTGGCTTATTTCACTTAGCATGTTTTCAAGGCTTATTCATATGTGTCAGTACTTAATTCCTTTATTTGGCTCAGTAATATTCCAATGTATGGATATATCACATTTTGTTTATCTGTTCTTCAGTTGATGGGTATTTGAGGTCTTTCCACTTTTTAGCTCTAATGAATAATGCTGCTGTGAACACTGTGTATAAGTTTTTGTGTGTAAATGTTTTCAATCCTCTTGGGAGAATATAGCTAGGAGTAGAATCGCTGTGTAATATAGTATTGCAGTGCTTCCTCTGTTGGGGGGTTGCCAAACTGTTCTCCACAGTGGCTGGACCATTTTATAACCCCACCAAATTACCCCAGTTTTAATAAGGGCCTCCAGTTTTCACACAGATGCATTGAATCAGATGTCTTTACAATCTTCAGTATTAAGTCAATTGGACAACTGAGGGATTATTAACTCCATTCTCACTTACTATCAGCAGAGTCACTCTACCCCAGCCTTTGTACATCTGAGCCTGGTGTTCTTTTGTTTCCTCAAACTTCCCCCATAGTTTTCAGTTCTAAACTTTCCCTGCCACTATTTTAATCTTTGGCACTGTAACCTTGGTGCAACTTTGATCTGCTTAGAGCCATTCCTGTAGGGGTTCTACTTGTCCCTAAATCCCTAAATCACACCAAAGATGAAACATTCTTTCATGAATCACTGTGAGAGTTAAATGTTGAGGCTTGGGCCCCCTGCACTGTCCCACATGGCCTATGTATTGCCAGCCATAAATATAGACATTAAAGTGATTTATGGACCTAGCTTCAAATTCAAAGTGAAAATTACAAGAGAAGTGATGGAATAGATGGTGAAAATTATCAATCTGTTTTCCTTAAATTTAGTTTATACTATTTAAGTGATGACATAGAGTAACAATAAGAAAAGGGAGAATTACCTAACATTGAAAGGGAATCTCTACTCCAATATTTTACGAGACTAATAATTTGAACACTTTTCACAGTATTTCTGTTCTGTTCTATAAAAAAAAAAAAAAAAAACAAAAAACAAAAAACAAAAAAAAAAACCTGAAGTTCATGGCATCACATGACATATAGAAGACAAATATATCAAGCCTTTGGCCAGCTTTCTCACATACACAGCACCTAGAATTTTTCTGGTTTTCAGTGACTCAAGTAATAGGATTCTGCCATTTCCAGTTGGTAGTAATTTGACAGTTTGGTGTTCTAACAGGGTATAATTTTTTGTGTCTGATATTCAATTGGACTACATATTTATTTCTTTAACTTTTTTTGTACTAAAAATCACATATTTTCATGCTGTTTTATTCCTCCCTTTTAGTTAATATATAGCCATAGTTTCATTTTTTTTCCTTTCCTCACATATTTCAAGACTTTCCCAGATGTTAGTTTTAAGATTTGAGAAGCGAAGAATAAAATGAGAAGAAAATAAATACTACTGACTCCCTGCAACATGGAAATGTAACTGAGTGGCTCCCCAAGGAAGGCATTAACTAGGTCCATGGCTGACCATGGCCTGCACATGAGCCAGAGTGGTCCAGACCTGCCTCATAGAACCACCATGATATTTAGAAGTTAGTTTCAAATCCAAAGAACTGTTTTTCTGGAGGTGATGTGGGGGATTAGATAAGTGGGGAAACTTTTAAGTATAATTTTGTCAAATACCCAAGGGGATCAGGAAAAAAAAATTATCTGTACTTATCCAAGTTGTGTGCATTCCATGTACAGTTTGCTCTTTTAGTTTCACTTTATTTGTCCCCATGCATAGACTACAGTGCTGCCCAGATATTTATAGATAGGGGGGAAGGGCTGGTATTTTTTAAATTGAAAACCATGTACCTATAACCTTTAGGGACTTGTCACCTTTTTGTTGCATTGAGGATTTACACATTGATCTCCTGCAGTGAGACTCTATTAGATTCCACAAATCTCATAGGACTAATTCTGTGTTTCCCAGGTTTCTGCTGAGTTGTTTCATTGCCAGAATGGAGGTAATGGAAAATAAGAATAAAAACAAAACAAAAATCAAAATTATCCAGTTAGGAAATATTGTTTGGAAAGAACAAAGAACATTAAATTAGTTTATCAGTCTCTCAAGATGATGATAGGTTCTATGATACTAGAGAAGAGTCTTAGAAAACTGTAGTTTCTAGAATAAGCGAACATAATAATTGTGATTTCTTTATTTTTCAAACATAGTTTGAGATTAATCATTTATGTTTTATTTTGAATACCTTATGATGAGTATATTTAACACTTGAAATAAATTTAATTATTTAGTATATGAAGACAGGTCTGTAAAAGCTCAAATGTATATATACGTATACATAGATGTAAATATGGGAAAAGTACACGTAATTAATTTAGCAAAAATCAAAGTGAAAGGTGATTATTTAATTACCATCTGTTTTCGGGGCGCCTGGGTGGCTCAATCAGTTGAGGGCCCAACTTCATCTCAGGTCATGATCTTGCAGCTCGTGAGTTCGAGCCCCGCGACGGGCTCTGTGATGACAGCTCAGAGACTGGAGCCTGTTTCAGATTCTGTGTCTCCCTCTCTCTGCCCCCTCCCTGCCCATGCTCTGTCTCTCTCTGTCTCTCAAAAATGAATAAATGTTTTATATATACATATATATAATGTAATTATATATATATAATATAATATATATTATATATTATAATATATATTACTAATATATATATTATATACATATATATATATATATAACCATCTATTTTCTGAAAACATGCATATATTTCAGATATGAATGATTTTTTTATCCATTAGGTACTAGGTGGTCTCTTCACAATCATTTGAGTATTTCTACTCATTTTTATTTTCATTTTTTAAAATGTTTATTTATTTGTTTTGAGAAAAAGAGAGCACACACGAGTGAGAAAGGGGCAGAGAGAGAGAGGGGGAAAGAGAGAATTCCAAACAGGCTCCATGCTCAGCCTGGGACTGGACTCACAGCCATAAGATCACAACCTGAGCTGATATCGAGTTAGACACTTACCCAACCGAGCCACCCAGGTACCCCTCAACTCATTTTTAAATACTCATTATAAAATGAGAAAAAAGCAATGCATGTCCAGTATAATATGAATATGCTTATGTCTAAACATGTTCTGATTATAAGAATGTTGGCATTCAGTAAATGTCCGTATCTCTTCATTATAAAATGAGTAAGTCTTTGGGGCCCCTGGGTGGCTCAGTTGGTTAAGCATCTGACTTTGGCTCAGGTCATAATCTCAAGGTTCATGGATTTAAGCCCCACCTGGGCCTCTGTGCTGACAGCTCAGAGTCTGGGGCCTGCTTTGGATTCTGTGTCTTCCTCTCTCTCTGCCCCACTCATGCTCTGTCTCTATCAAAAATGAATAAATGTTAAAATAAATAAAATTATAAAGTGAGTAAGTCCAACCAATCTTAATTGAGTAAGAAACTTTAAATCATGTTACTCTACCATCAAGTATCATTTACACTATCGTCCTTTGAAATGAGAATGAGATATAATTCTGACAGTACAGGTGCTCCTGGGAATGAATCTCTCCAATATTAATGGAAGTCTTCCAACCAAATTTGTCGAAAGAAGCACTATTTCAGTATTCAATATCAATCAATGAATGTTGTTAATTTTAAAATCCCCTCCCCAACAAAAAAGCTAATGGAAACATTTTTACATGCCATATTCTAGGAAAGCATCAATTCTTATGTTCAATACTAAACCAATACCAAATAACACCAAAGCACATTCTCAGCATTTTTAAGTAACAGTCACAATATTAACTATATTCAGAAAGATGTACAAAGCATATACTTCAGAACATCTACATTGCTAAAAGAAAAAAAATCCACTTTTGCCTTCTGTCTATATATCATAAGTGAGTGTTACTCATAAAGGATTTGAACTCCCTAAGCATATGTGTCCACTTCCACCATTAAAGTGAATTCAGGTGCTTGGCATGACTGTCTCCAGACGGGCTTTCTTTAAATAATTGATGGCTATGGTCTTATTGCCCCATCGAACTATATCTGGATACACTCATGTTGCTTTTACAAGAGTTTCATACAACTCCGTAGTCTGCAGAACACGTGGGACGCGTCCCATAGTTTCTTTTATTATTATAAACTATTTTCACTTTCTCCAATGACAAATTGCCCCAAATTAGATTTTTTACACCTATTATGACTGAACATGATGAGAAATTCATCTGTAGACCACAGCTGTGTATTGCAAGCATTATGAACCCTTGTGGCAAGAAGGTGATTGTTAGCTTGCAAGAATCCAGCAGAAAGAGAGTTGTTTATTTTGGTGGGAGACAGAAATCCTAGTTTTCAAATTTTTCAAAAAAATGTAAAAGATTACTTGTTGAGATTCAAACTGGCCATCTTCAACTCTGTCCAAAAGCAACATATTTCAATACAAGAGTGTTTGAAAACTTCTGCAGAGTCACTATATTCAAAAAGAAAAAGAAAATCTACTCTTTTATTATTATTTCAGTATCCATCGAATGCCAGAAACACAGCAAGCATTGCATCTGGCAGAAGCAATACTCAGCGAAGGCACCGTTTACATGAAACAGAGAAAACAGATCCTTGTGAGAGTACAGGAATGTGATCCACCACACCCTGATTCGTATTTCCTACACGTACTTGCACACACGTTTGTAATTATTCTCACCTGGCACAGTTATATTGCCTGGTGATTTGCCACAGATGACAGCTGCCCTCCTTCAAAATCAAAATCTTTTTTTCAGAAATTAGTACGTTAGTACATGCCGTGGATAACAACTGCCCTGCTTCAAAGGAAGCTGATGGTCTGACTTTTGAAGAGTTGATGACAAGGAACAAAAACATATTAAAAAACTAAATTCAATACTAACATCAAGTAGGAGCCTTATAGTAACAACTGGAAAACATTGAGAAATCAAAAGTTCCATAAAATTGCAACAAACGTATGCCTCTCCTTTTCTTGGGCCATGAATGCCTGCATTAGAAAGGATTCCATTTGAATACTCTTCACTAAAAAAAAGAACATGACTGGCTACTGTTGATAAGTACTGTCATTAAATATAGGGTAAAATCAGTGCTTAAATTTCATGAGTTGCAGGCATCATTTTTTCACAGGTCAAGAATACCATAAGTATTCTCAATGTCTAAAGTATAGTACAAGAAAAATAGACTAATATCCATGCAATAATCATAACAAGGCAGCAAGTTTGTGTTCACCAAATAAACATTTATTATAGCAAGATTTTATTCTTTAATTTTAGGTATAGGCACCTGACAGTGACAGTTTGAGATTGTATTCCTATATGAAATACAAGATTTAGAGTAAAATATATTTGTTGAAATTCTAACATATTCATATAGTCAAAGATAGTTTCTGGTTTTGTTTTTGTTTGTTTTTGGTTTTGTTTTTGTTTGTAGAGAGAGAAACAGAAGGCACAAGCGAGGTAGGGGCAGGGGTAAAGGGAGAAGGGTGAGACAATCTTAAGCAGGCTCCGTACCCAGGCCAGCGCCCAATGTGGCTCAGTCTCACAACCATGAGATCATGACCTGAGCCAAAATCAAGAAGCAGACACTTAACCAATTAATCCACCTAGGCTCCTCAATAGTCAATGATCCTTTTAATCAAGACAGAATGGGAGACAATAAATAGTTAGCTTTGTCAACATAATTATATAAAGAATACTAATTCTCATAATTTTCATGCTCATCCTATTTTATTTGAATACTAAGCAGCATTTGATATTAAACATGTCATACTCATGTATTTGAATTTTATTTAAAAATTTTTAAACTCTTTAATTATTGAATTGGTTCATGGAATTTCTCAATCCAACTGCAATTTATTGAATCTATCTCTGACTAATTTTTAGAAATTAGTACAGCAAAAATATTTAAAATCCAACTCAATACTATGTATCACAAAACATGTAAAATAATTATTGAATAGTTGACCCTGTAATAGACCTCATAATGAATTAGTAAACTGTAAGGTTTCTTTCATTAAATAGTCACTTCAAAAGGAACATATTCAATAAAAATTGTAAGTTTAAACACTAGTTTAATAGTTCAGTCAAAATATAACAAGAAGAGGAAGTTGAAACTTCTAATTAAAAGAACAATTTTGTCAAGATAACTTTTTTAAGACCAGAATATGAAATTGCTTTTTAAATTTTTTTAATGTTTATTTATTTTTGAGACAGAGAGAGACAGAGCATGAATGGGGGAGGGTCAGAGAGAGAGGGAGACACAGAATCTGAAGCAGTCTCCAGGCTCTGAGCTGTCAGCACAGAGCCCGATGTGGGGCTCAAACCCACAAGCTGTGAGATCATGACCTGAGCCAAAGTTGGACGCTTAACCAACTGAGCCACCCAGGAGCCCCTGAAATTGCTTTTTAGATTGTGATTCTCTCAGAATCATGAAGACTTAGACCAAAGAAATTGAAATAAATTCTCCAAGAATGTCAGATCTGCTTCAGATATTTTTAGAATAAGATAGGTATAAACAAACCAACAAAATACCACATTCTTTAAAGAAGGTTGCACAGGTTTTCTTTAGAATATTAATAAAAAGAGGGGCCCTGGGTGGCTCAGTCAGTTAAGTGTCTGACTTCGGCTCAGGTCATGATCCCACAGTTCATGAGTTCGAGCCCTGCCTCGGGCTCCATACTGACGTCTCGGAGCCTGGAGCCTGCTTCAGATTCTGTGTCTCCCTCTCTCTCTGCCCCTCCCCCACTCACACTCTGTCTTTCTCTCTCTCAAAAGAAAAAATAATTAAACAAAAAAAAATTCTTTTAAGATAAATAAGAAAGAAGAAACCATTTCCTACATACGTTCCAAGTAGTAAGTAGTACCAAATGCTCAATAACTATTCCTTGAACAACAGACGAGAAAAAGCACTATGTGTTAAAAGTAAGCATCTAAGATTTTTAAAAAATGCATTTCAATTAATCACCTTGAAACAAATTCTGTTGTGGTGGTTCTATACAAGAGGTATGCACGATTAGACCTAAGTGACGAAAGCAAAACATTCTAGGCTAGAAAAATTTCAATTAACGCAAACATTTTTCCCTCTTGAAGATATATCAATCAAATTATTAGAATATTTTTAAATCATACTAATGGAAAAGCCCTGGACAAGTTATTGAAATGTTATATCATAATTCATGTTCTTCTGCCAATTGGATATTTATTAACACTTCTGTAATGGTTATTAAAATACATTAAAATGTGTTTACACAAATGAAAATCGTTTGGGATCAATAGCTTTTTAGTATGAAAAATTTATGAACGTGGACTTTAGCTGACATAAATCTCAGTTCCAAATGATCTCATAAAAATCAAGAATGTAACGTTGTGCACACTGTGATGTTGAGGTCTAAGCTGGCTAGGGAGTTTCTTCCTGCCTGTTGCTGAGCCTGTAAGTGAACTCGCTCATGGATGACACAGCTGTCCACATGTGCCTACTGTTTTGTCTCAAAACTTGTAGTGACAGGTGTGTCTTGTCACTCTCTGGGGTACATTACAGGCCTGCCTTGTTTATCATTCCAAGATGAGCTCCGATGTGTGTGCCCCTGACAGTGCAGAATATAATCAAATGCCCTTTGAACTGAGGAGCAGAATTTATTGCTGTTAACACATTTTATAGTTTATAGGGTCATTAACCCCCTGGCTTCTGGGATTTTTTTCAAGATTGGCTTTTGAATCTATAAATGCAGCTGATTTATACCACAGAATCGATACAAAATATGATACTTAGTGTTTCCTTTTATAAATTCCTTGCCTCCTATAAGGTATAACACACACACACAAAAGGGTTAATATGATGTTTTTCTTTCCCTTGTCCACCTCAGCAAGCATTAATAGCAAACTTCTTTAACTGTATGTCTTCTATATTGGAGAAAAAGATGTTTTAACATGAATCAGTTTTAAATAACTGCATTATAATTTTAAATGCATTCTATAAACTCCTATCAACAGATCCTAAGGTTATCTATGAAAAATAAAATAGCAAATGAATTAAATACACAAAACATTATTTTGAAATACTATGGAAATCTTAGCTTTCCATGTTTTATTTGTTAACTGTTTTCTTTTTCCTGAATCTGGAGAAACTTAAATTTAAAACAATTACTATTTGCCAAGAGTGTGTGTATTTTAACCTAAGATCTGGGATTTCAATTAATAATTGATTAGAAAAAAAATTGAAACTATTCCTAAATTCTAACAAGAAAAAAAAGAATAAAAATAAGTCAAAGTGATTCAATAACTTTACTTGGAATTGAAATCAGTTAGAATTAAATTAAATGATATATATTTCTTAATCATAACAAAGGACTCATATGCTAGACAGGAGTTAGTAGTTTACCTTAAATCTAGTCAGTTTACCTTAAATCTAGCAAAACCCTATTAGTTCCAGTACAATGAGAAGATGTTCCTTGAAATGGCTATTTAACATTAAAAAGCCATTTAAAGAATACCTTGAGCTTATACCATTGAATCATTGTTCTGAGAACATAGATGCAAAATATGATTAAGTATGTGCACCTGACAAATTTCTTAGTTATAAACAACAGAAACCAACTCTGGATAACTGGAGTCAGATAGGATTATTGAAAAGATACCAGGTATCGCACAAATCTGAAGACATGTTGGCAAATAAAGCTAAGAGAACAGCAAGGAACGAAGGGAGGGCAGTTCAAGGAAAACACCAGCACAGTTCAAGTGTTTCCCCTGGGCAGCCACCACCGTGTCCTCCCCACAGAGCCCCTCACTCGTTTTCTCGCAGGAGAGCAATCAGCTTCCACCTGAAAGATCTCCTATGAAAATTATTCTGTTGAAACCTAACAATAGCCCTTCCTAGTCACTGGATTTATGTTTAGCTTTGTATTAGTCCTAATTCTCCTCAGCTGCTGCTGAATTTAATTGGGTTGATCAAGTCTTCTCCTCAGACACTGAACTGTTTTCATTTTTATCCTGCTTTGTGGAGTGCTTTTGTGGTCAGGATCCCCTCTTCTTCAATACGCCCTCTAGCACAAACCCTTTCCTTTCCTTGCACACACTTTTCTGCTTAGGTGATTCCATCTACTTGCACAGCTTAGACTTTCTCTCTCACCCATAATTTAATTATGTCACTCCTTGCTTGCCATCATTCTCCATTACTTACAGAATAAAGACTGTAGTGTGACACTTAGACACTTCAAGCCCTATACAATCTGGACCTAAAAGTTCCCTTCTCATCTACAAGTCTTTCCTATCCTCTCCTATGTTATAAATTCTGGTCTTTTTTCATTTGTTATCTCACTTACCCATTAAATTTCTACCCCGTTGAATAGCACAACATACCTTTTCTCCTTCAGTGAATTACGCATAGAGAAGTGGATATGCAAGTCCCATGATGTAGCCTAAATTTTATTTTCTCTGTCTAGAGCCATCGCCTCTGCAAGTCTGTTATATCTTATTTGTAGAATAGTACAATATATTAGCTTAACTTTATTTTTTTTTAATGTTTATTTATGTATTTTGTGAGAGAAAGAGGAGGAGGGGCCGGTAGAGAGGAAGAGAGAGAGAATCCCAAGCAGGATCCTCATTGTCAGTGCAGAGCCTAACACAGGGCTCAATCTCATCAACGAAGAGATTATGACCTGAGCCGAAATCAAGAATTGGACGCTTACCTGACTGAGCCACCCAGGTGCCCCTTTTTCCTTGACTTTAAATGAGATTTGTGGGATGCCTGGGTGGCTCAGTTGCTTAAGTGTTCCACTTTGGCTCAGGTCATGATCTCACAGCTCATGGGTGCGAGCCCCGTGTTGGGTTCTGTGCTGATGGCTTAGGGCCTGGAGCCTGCTTCAGATTCTGGGTCTCCCTCTCTCAGCTCCTCCCCGGCTCTAGCTCTGATTGTCTCTCTTGCAAAGATGAATAAACATTAAAAAAATAATAATAATAAAAAACTTTAAATGTGACTTGTATGTAATATCTTTGAGGAAATTTTATTCTTGTGCAATTTCACTCATGAGATTTTACTTAATTGGATGTTGATTTTATTTAACCTGCTGAATAGCAAAAAAAAAATTATATGGGGCCCTTTGATAATATTTTTCGGAGATTCACGCAAGCCAACCACTGCTTTGTATATTCAGTGGACCGATTTGCATATTCAAGTTTTGCACGTGTTCTGCATCAGATTGAATTTTGTCCCCTCAGCGGTCATCTGAGACTTTGTCTGTGAACCCGAAGTTATACCTGTGCTTTCTGCTCAAAGCAAACTGGAAAGCAGAGCAGCTGATATATGGGCCTCTGCCTTAAATTTGATCCCACTGATTAGGTTTTTTGGGATGATAGTGGGGTTCACGGGGTCCAGAGCCGACGGCCAAGAAAGAATTCTTGAAGATGTCTTTGGTGCAAAAATGTGATTATATTGAAGTACGGGGACAGGAACCATGGGCAGAAATAGCTGCCCCAGGACCATGAGGAGACACTGGTTACATCCTATGGAGTCGGGGGAGGTAAAGTCCAGGAGAAGTTTCCAATGAGATTTTCATATGCTAAAGAAGACCCACAGGATACTGGAGGCCTAGCTATGGTCAAGCTAATGTTGTTTTTCCCTCTAGCAAAGCATTAACATTAAGAGTGGGGAGTTCCTGGAGAAACCTTTTACTCTGCCTGCCTCAAGTATTTGCCAATGGGCTGCAGGTTATCAGGAAATTTAGTTCTATCTACCATTTCCTTCTGCCTTTGTTTCTCACATCACCACTAGTGATGTGCCAAAGAACAAAACCACCTGGAAACCTTGTCAATCCACCTAGAATCATGGGATTTTCCTGGCTTTGCTGAGTGGATGTAGGCCTGGATGTACAATCAGGTCCATGTTACTGTGAACAACTGTTCCAACACTGACTCTGCAAAATACTCCTCCTTGAACTCTTTTGAGGCTATCTTCAACAATTCAACAACTGTACAATAGCCAGCTTTCCTCTGCCCCTGAGGAGAAAAGTAGCCCATTCCAAATTTTAGGGTTGAATTTAGATGAAAAGATTTTATTGTGGGGTGCCTGGGTGACTCAGTCGGCTAAGCCTCCAACTCTTCTTGATTCAGGCTCAGGTCATGATCTCGCGGTTCATGGGTTCGAGACTCACGTTGGGTTCTGCGCTGACAATGCAGAGGCTGCTTGATATCCTCTCTCTCTCTCTTTCTCTGCCCCTCCCCTGCTCTCTCTCTCTCTCTCTCTCTCTCTCTCTCAACAAAAATAAGTAAATAAAAACTTTTATTACAAATTTCATTGCTCTTATACCTCAAATACTCCGCAGTGAAATAACTGCTGGCAAATGAATTGAAGCAGATCTTTCATTTCAACACTTCTTACCTTTTGTGGAAACTTTTAAATATTTCCGTTGCCAAGGGCGCTGACAAAAACTTTACCACCCCTTGCCTAAGGCAAATGTCTTGCCTATTAAAAAGAACTATGTCAGATTTCAGCAAACTTATGAAGGCAAATCTATTGAAAAACAAAAGGAGTTTTGTCTTTTGCTGAGGGCTGAAGAATAGAAAAAAGTTTTCCGAGTTAATGGCTCAGGCTGAGAATCTCCAAGTCCTCTAGGCTTTGCTTCCATGTGGTAGCAATTGTATTTTAATAATGAAACTGCCGGGGTGTTTATAGTATAAGCAGAGGAATCAGGAGTCACAGTGTCTCCCTTGGCTTGGAATCATCCACCAAAAGTCAGGCAACTCACTTGCAGTGAATGCCTTAGCTTAATTATCATCAAAATTGTGATCTGAGAACCATCCTAGTGAATTCTGAGGTGTAGTTCTGAGGTGTCCTGTAGTTTGATACTGTTTGTCTTTCTGCTGCTTTTGCATCTCATGTTTCAGAAATATAGCCTTAGGCTCACAAAAGCACAGGTACTGCCAGAAGTAAATGCTTTGGCAAAGGTTTAATGGTTTCAGAAGTCAGATCTGGCAACCTTTTATTGGAATACTAGACCTGTCTGTTAGCAAGACTGCGGTACTTGAAATCACTTGTTGGTTAACTTGGAATCACTCTTCGACATAGGAAAGTTCTGGCCAAAGATTGAAGCTCCACTGATGTTACAAGTTCAATAGGTCAAAGATCTCTATTATTAAAAAGTATTATTACTATTTATGTACTCTATTTGAACATTTTTTTAATGTTTATTTATTTTTGAGAGAGAGAGAGAGAGGGGAGGGGCAGAGAGAGAGGGAGAGGGAGAATCTTAAGAAGGCTCCACCCTGGGGCGCCTGGGTGGCGCAGTCGGTTAAGCGTCCGACTTCAGCCAGGTCACGACCTCGCGGTCCGTGAGTTCGAGCCCCGCGTCAGGCTCTGGGCTGATGGCTCAGAGCCTGGAGCCTGTTTCCGATTCTGTGTCTCCCTCTCTCTCTGCCCCTCCCCCCTTCATGCTCTGTCTCTCTCTGTCCCAAAAAAAATAAACGTTGAAAAAAAAAATTAAAAAAAAAAAAAGAAGGCTCCACCCTGTCAGTGCAGAGCGCATTGTTGGGGCTCGAACTCACAAACCATGAGATCATGACCTGAGCTGAAATCAAGAGTCAGACACTTAACTGACTGAGCCACCCACGTGCCCCAATTCAACATTTTGCAAAATATTTACAGGCCCATTTTCTCTGATCTATTAGGAATTGTCTAATAGGAAATGCATTTCTACTACTTATCCAGACTCTTTTTAAAGGAAATGGCACCCCCAATCTGCTCATCTTCTGTACCCCGTTTATATGTAGCACGAAGTGTTCAGAAGTTGTCCAGTTCCCTTTGCTCTGTATAACACAAGGTGTATACAGCTCAGAATCCTTTCATTAACAATAGGGTTGAGCAGGGCTCTAGATATCTCTTACTTGCATTTCTTCTCGTTCAAGCAGGCACCTATTTTGGCTTCTTCAGCAGGACACTCTCAGGGCTTTTCCTCCTCAGTATTCTCCAGTAGCCCCACCTGTACTGCCTGATCATGGGGCATTTTGCTGTCTTCTCCCTCTCTTATCATGGCTTTAATTACCATACAAATTCTGCTGACATACACACTTAGATCTCCACTCCAGAACCATCTCTCTTAGACCTTGATTTTAAAATCTAACTGCCTACTTGTAACAATAACTTGAACAGTCCATACTCTTCCCAAACTTGACCAAAACAGAACTCACATGTTCTATCCCCTACCTCCAGTATGGCTGCTCTTGTCTTCTCTGCCTCAAGTACGTGGCATCACCATCCATCTTGGTGCTCCGGCCAATCTCCCTTTCCTATGTCCTCCTCAGCAGCAATCCTGTCTGTTATCTACAAGAGTATCTTGAATCCATGGTCCCTTCCACCATTCTCCTTTCCTACTGTAGATTCTTCCTACCTTGTATCTATCATAGCATTTTTTATCTTGTAAAAGTCTTTTGACAACCTACAATTGCTATGCTCATTTATTTATTTGCTAGCTTATTGTCTATCTCCACCATTAGAACATAAGCTCTATGTGAGCAATGCCTATGCCTTCTTTCTTCAAACAGTTTATCTTTAAGCTCTAGCATTATCTAAATAGTAAGCACTTAATAAATATTGACTGATTTTTTTGAATGAATGAATGAATGAACACCAGCCTTGACTCTTGATTTTTCTTGTAGTGCTCCTCAATAAAATAGTGCTCCTTTATATGGTCTACCATTTTTAGTTTAGAAGTACTTAGTGTAAAAGCCTTCTAACCAGTATTTGTTTTAAATTTACAGCTGATAAATAGTTTTATAACTTTGTATTTCAAATTTAATGAGCTTATATAGTTTAAATGGTCACAAACTTCTCCTATCATTAATACATTCCTATGAATAACAAATTTCACCTCTTCTCAATGAACTGTACTTCTTTTCTATATTTACTCTCACCAGAAAATGAGATTGTAGGATAGCCTTATTTTGGTCAGATGCCTGATTTGACTGAGGTCGTGGAGCAAATTTTAATTGAGTTAAATTTGGAGAGCCAAGTAAATGATTTGTAAAGCATACCTTCCATTCCAAATTCTAAAACTACTGTTTTCTAACACACTAAAGTCCCCTGTTTGTCCCCCTAACACAAAGAAATAATTATTGATAAAAAACTGAACTTACCTTCTCATTCATTTACATATACATGGGCTTGTAATCATTAATATCTTCACGCATGTATGTGACCAACAGATTACGATTATTCGTACCACAACTTTTAAGTGCCTAATATGTACAGGCTTTGTGTGAGGCAGCAAATATATATATATATATATATATGAATAAATTCTAAATAGCAAAGGATGTTGCATTCCAGGAATGTACAATCATGATTCAATGGGATAAATGTCATGTTATATGTATATATAAGTTACTACAGAAGTAGAGGAGAAGTAGGTCGAATTTCTGTTGTATTTTAGGCATTGCAAAATCATTTCACATATAAAATATTATTTAATTTTCACAACCATTCTGGAGCTTGTAGCATGGTAGAAATGGAGTTTGTAGAACTTGGTAGAAATCTTGGACTTTGGCTAAGATTACACAGCTAGAAATGGTGGCGTGATTATTTCCAGCCCTCTTTATCTGATTTTAGACCCCTGTTCTCTCAACTACAGCAAGTTGCTTCATTCCCCCTAGGAAATAAGATGGGAACGGAGAAGCATCAGAAAAAGACGGAGAGGATGATACGACATTTGGAATGAGAAAGTTTGCCTAAGGCTCACAGGTCATTTAATCAGAACTGTCTTTTTGGGGGGAGAGAGAACTAACAGCAGGTAGAAAGCTTCAGGAACAAGGTGACCACGTTCAAAGACTGGCAGGCATTTCAGAGCAGTTGGAGCTTAAGGAGAAAACACAGATTGACAAGATTTGGTGATATAGAAGTTGAGAAAAAAACAAGTTGCAAATGGTCTTCAGTGTCAGGCCAAGGAGTCCTGATGTCATTATAAAATAAAGAGAAGATAACAAAGGCTCTGGGTGAATGATAACAGACCAGATACACATTTCTACAGGGAGTCTTCTGATGGCAGTGTGGAGAAGGCAAAGGGATCAAGGCTGGAGAGGTAGAAACTAATTTGCAGTGTTTCAGGCAAGAAATGATGATAACCTAAGTTAAATAGTGACAAAAGTATGTACAGCTAAGGACTGATGCTAAAAATTTTAAGGATATAAACATCATAGGCTTTGGATTTGAATGTATCAAATGGGTATGGGTTTAAAATTTACAAAAGTGCCTTTTTGTTCCTTTTTTAGTTACTTGATACATTTTGGCTTCTACTTTTTAAGCAGTAATTGGAAGGGAAGAATTACCTTTGAAAATGGCCTAAAAAATCATGCTTATTTGTTGCTATTTTAGTGTAAAATACAGATTTCAAGGCATTGCAGACAGAATATGAGCAAACTGAATTTAGTCTCTATCTTTAAATCAAAATGAACCAGAATGAGTATCACTGTATCATTAGAAAGAGGTACCTTCTGAACTGCCCTTTGTGTCCTGTCAGAGACTGTCCCCCTTTTTTAACTTTGGCAATTGGCTTTTGTTTCCTTTTCTAATTTGTACTATTTTTTAAACAATCCAGGACAACCCCCAGCTCTGATTCTTTCAAAGTCCAGAATGTCTGGGTCTTCATTCCACACTTTTCAGTTTGAAATGGCTCAGCTCTT